>NW_005370673.1:1658704-1680038 GCF_000412655.1 Myotis brandtii
CGGCAGGCGTGGGAACCAGGCCCGTCTCTCTTTACAAGCTCTTCTTCCAGGTGGAGTTACCTGTGAGTGTTTTCCCAGGAGTTGCTCAGACCCACTTAGAAAGCAAAGATGGAACCATAAATGTTACAAAGAACCCCACCAGCCACTGGGTGGGCAGCTGTGGGTGAGGCGCGGACCCGGCGGGCACCGCAGCTCTCCTCACGCCGGAGCCAGCTGGCACGGCAGCTCCAAGGCCCTTTCCTGTGCAGGGGGCCGCTCCGGGCCTGATGAGCTGGGTCTGGCACTCCTTGTCTTGAGTTACACGCCTGGACACGTGTTTGGTGCTGTCATGTCTGAGCAGAGGGTCCAGGATGCTGGGCCGCACAGGAGCGTGTTCCCTTGTTTCACCCCAGCCCGGCCCACCCGACTTGTGATTGTGTCGACGGAGGTGAAGCCGAGAGAGAGCGAGCTTAGGGGCGTTTGTCATTAGCTGGCGAGAGCTGGTGGGACAGGACTCGGAGCCTCAGATGGCGTCCGTGTCTGGAGGAGGCGGTCACTGCCGGGCATCTCCTGCAGGTGCCCTCTGAGGTGGTGCTGCCCCCTTCCTCGGGTCAGTGTGGTTTGTGCTCCGCTGTTTGTCCCTGTAAATCCGTGTGATTCCCACCTTCCCTCCATGTGAATACATGGAGCTCAGAAAATAGACAGGCAACTTCACCCGGAGGAAACCTCCCAGCGGCTCCTGAACTGGGAACCACAGTGAAATCTCCAGGAGAGTCTGCCTCTGCAGGCTCACAGTCGTTCCTGACAACTCCAAGTGTTGGCAAACGTGGTCTGCGGAGAGGAACTGCTGGAAGGGTGCCGGTTGGTCCGCCCGTGTTCTCGGGCACGGAGCCCTGCCTGGGGAAGCGGCCGCCTCTGCCCCTCAGCCCCACTCCCAGGCCCGTGCCAGGCAGCCCTCACCGGGCACAGGAGCCTGCAGTGGACGTTCGACTAAACTGCGGCCCTGGGCCCAGTGGCGTCTCAGGTTCCAACGTGATGGCTCTCACAACACATCTGGGGCAGCAAAAGCTGGTCCGGGGTAGCCGTGGCCGCGCTGTCATGTGAAGGTGAGGCCATGCAAGGCGATCTTGTATGATGCTTTGGGAAGAGCACGCTGTGTATGGGAATCCTAAGCGGAGTCAGGAGCGCGGGCTCTGAGGGAGGCTGAGGGGACCAGGGCTTCCCCTTTCCCGGACCCGTCTGAGGTAATACACGCCGAATTAAAACACTTCCCAACCGGAAAGACAGGTGGATCCTAAAGCCTTTGAATAACGGGGAGTTCCTTCCCCTGGCTAGTGCGCCAAGCCCAGCACGGAGATGGTCACCGAAGCAAAGCCCGACCTGCCCGCCCAGCCTGGCCTTCCCGTCCTCTTCCCGGGATTCCCGGTCCGGAGAGGGGACTGCCTGCAGTCCTGCGTGAGGAGCGGCCTCGGGGTTGTGGGTGGGGTGGAGCTAGCCCTCTCTGGGTCTGATTTAGATATTCACAGGGCCCTCTCCTCGGGCTTTCACATGGGAAGTCGGGGTCCTGACCCTCGGTGAGAAGGAAGACGACCCCAGCAGGAACACCAGCTTCCCTTTCATCTGCTGACCTCTGCCCCTCCCCGCTGCGGGGGCGGGGCGGGCGCTGCCAGCCGCCTGCAGTTACACCCTTTGCCCGCTCTTCTTAAGGAGAAAAGAAAAGAAGCTTCATCCAGGCGAGGAATTTGGTTGGTGTTTTCAGAGAAGCCGGCCAGGGATCACTTCCTGAGCCTCCCCAAGCCCAGGAGGCGGCCACCCAGCCTGGAGCCTGAGGAGGCCTTTGTCTCAGCGAAGGGGGTGCCGGCTGCTCCGGGTCCGGCTCCACAGGCAGATCTGCAGTGTGGACAGTCTGATGTGGACGGAGTGCTCAGTGTAGACAGAGGCCTGCGTCCACGTTGTCAGCCCCCACCCCCCCCTTAGCCAGACTTGCTGCACATCAGGGTGGGAGGGAGAAGGGTCGATGTGAGGTCCACCTGGAGGCAGAGGGGTGGCGGGGGCCCTGGGCCTCCTGGCTCCAGCAGAAGCTGTCCACTGTGTCCTCATCCTACCCTCCGCTCTACACTCATTTCATTTGGAAACGCTTCCTGTGTGTCGCAGAGAGCGGCTCCTTGACGAAGGTGCGCACCGCGGTCCCCGAGACAGGACCAGCCACCTCACAGTGTGAAGTGCGCAGCAGCGCTCGCCTTCCCTGCTGCTCTCACGGTCCCTAGTTGACCTTTAGCGCGCAGCCAGGGCTGCGGGAAGGAAGGCCCACACGGTGCAGGTGGTGGTTGACCTAAACCAGTGATGGCGAACCTTTTGAGCTCGGCGTGTCAGCATTTTGAAAACCCTAACTTAACTCTGGTGCCGTGTCACATATAGAAATTTTTTGATATTTGCAACCATAGTAAAACAAAGACTTATATTTTTGATATTTATTTTATATATTTAAATGCCGTTTAACAAAGAAAAATCAAGCAAAAAAATGAGTTCGCGTGTCACCTGTGACACGCATGTCATAGGTTTGCCATCACTGAGTCCTAAACCCATGAAAGTAAATGAAATCTCGCGGCCAGAGGAGACCGCCACGGGGGAGGGGCTTTGGGCGCCCGATGCTGCTCTGCGACGACTTTCCTTTCCGTGCGCCCTGGCCCTGCAGTGATTGAATGGGGCCTACTCCGGGCAGTGATGCAGGCCGCTGGGTCTCACTCCAGCCGTCCAGCCGCCACCCCTCCGCCTGCCCCAGAGAGAGGAGGGACCTGGAAGCCGTGCAAGGAGGCGGGTGGTCGCCCTGACCTCAGAGGCGCCTGAGACCTCGCGCAGGAAGAGCCTGCCCCTGAGGCTGGTTCCCCAGTTGAGGAGGCCCAGGAAAGGGCCCCTCCCACACCTGGGCCAGGAGGTTGGTTTTGTAACTGCTCTTACACCCTTTGCCCTTTGCCCTCTGCCCTTTGCTCGCCCCTTCCTTTGTTCTTGGCCAGCTGCAGGCCACCCTGCCATTTGGAACCCGGCTGCCTCCTGGGGCCTGAGTAACAAATGGGAGCGCTGGGTGCCACCCGGCCGCCTGCGGAGGCCCTGGGGGGAGAGGCTGTGCGGCCGGAGCTGCCAGGGCTGGCTCCTGATCTCAGTGTTGGCCTGGAGAGCTGGGAGCTTCGCCTAGCAGCTCGGGCAATGCTGAGTTAAGGCAGTAAAGCGTTTCCTCCCCCACCTTTCATCACCTCCTCAACACAGGAAGTCCCTGACTCAGTTTAGAAACTATGACTAGCAAAATCGGTTTGGCTCAGTGGATAGAGCGTTGACCTGCGGACTGAAAGGTCCCAGGTTCGATTCCGGTCAAGGGCATGTACCTTGGTTGCGGGCACATCCCCAGTAGGAGATGTGCAGGAGGCAGCTGATCGATGTTTCTCTCTCATTGATGTTTCTGACTCTCTATCCCTCTCCCTTCCTCTCTGTAAAAATCAATAAAATATATTAAAAAAAGAAAAAGAAACTATGACTAAACAGAGTTGGTCCGGAGGCTGTTTGGACATAATTTAGTGCGTGTTAATATCTATCCAAATTATATCCTGACATTTACTTTTAAAAAAGGTTCACATGTTTTGCCAAGCCGGAAATGGAAGCGTGCTCAGTGTCCAGGAGGCAAGGCAGCGGACATGCCTGACAGCCCGGGCCTCCAGCTCCGCTCAGGCCCCGAGTCCAGGACAGGAGCGAGTCTGCCAGACACTGGCAGGTCAGGGAGAGACTGAGGAAAGCCCTTCAGCATCAATATTCCGACAATATTAAAAACTCAGAAAACGGGCGCGGTGCGTGGAGAAGAGAATACAGGGGTCTGTGCACCCGCGAGGCCTGACCACACACAGAAGCCCAGGGTAAGGAGAGCAGGCGGCCTCTCTGGGGGCACGTAGGTAGGTCGTGCCAGGTCCCACCCGTCCTTCCTGGAGGGTGGCTGTGTCACGGGTTCCTGCCAGCGCATGGCCGCAGGCGACATCCGAAACGCTCCTCTAAGGGGCGTCACTGCCTGTGTCTGTCTGGACTGATTTTGGCAGAAGCCTCACGTGGACGGGTGAGCAGGCTTTGCTGGGTGGGATTGGACAAGTGGGGAGAGGGAGGGATGGACCGAGCCCTGCGCGCCCCCCTCCCGCTGCTGTGCGTGCTTTCTCTCTGGTTTTCCCTTGTGTGGCTTTCGCTCTTCCCAGGACTCGGGGTGCCCAGGCCAGAACCAGGTGGGGGGAGTCCCAGCGGAAGTCAGGCTGGAAGGGCCTGGGGGGCCAGGCTGCTGTGAGATTGCTGGGGTGTCCTTAGGAGAAGGGATTCCCGTGGCCTTTCAGCTCTGGCAAGACTGTTAGGAATGGCAACTTCCAGCAGCAGGGCCTCAGGGAGGGCTGTGGCTGCCTGAGCTCCGGGCCGAGGCCTCAGGTGTCCGTGGACCAAAGCGAGCAACACCCCGCCCCCTCCCGCCCCCAGGCCTGGGCCTCTCGCTGCGGGACTGCGTGGAGTGGCGCCACCCACAGAGTCTGCCGCAGGACACACTCCCCATGGCGTCCGGGGCAGCAGCACCAGTGCATGTGGCTGCTGAGCACTTACGATGTGACCAGGAGATTGGAGTTCTGGTTTATGACTTGGTTTTAATTAGTTTAGATTTGAGAGCCCCATGTGGCTGGTGGCTACCGTATTGGACAGGGCCGTGAGAGATTTTGCCGTTAAACGTCTGCTGTCACCCACGGAAGGATCCGCAGCATGTGAGCTCAGTGCGGAATGATGGCCTGGGTAGCTGGGCACCTACCCCTGCGTTTA
The DNA here is from genome assembly GCF_000412655.1 of Myotis brandtii. Taxonomy (NCBI): domain Eukaryota; kingdom Metazoa; phylum Chordata; class Mammalia; order Chiroptera; family Vespertilionidae; genus Myotis; species Myotis brandtii. The sequence continues at coordinate 1,663,511 of NW_005370673.1, forward strand.
AGAATTTGAGATTCGTTCTCAGTGTCTCTGGGCTCCCTGAGCTTCTAAAGACACAGCTGTCCTCCCTCTGGTGCCCACACTGCCCTTCTTCCTGTGGTGGCTTCACCACATGGGAACGTGTATCTGTGTGCCGGTCTCCCAGGGTCGCCATAGAAAGTACCGCAGACCGGACGGCTTACACCACAGAACTGACCGTCCCACAGCCCTGGCTGCACCCGGGGCCGCCGTGTCGGTGTCGGGGCTGGTTTCCCCGAGGCCTCTGGGGCCTGTGACGCCTCCTTTCCAGGGTCTTCTCAGGGCCGCCTCCGTGTCTGTGTCCTAAACTCTTCTTTTCTTACAGTTTAAGTGTAGTTGGTACATGTCGTTAGTTTCAGGTGTACAATCCAGGGATTCCACGTTTTACACCTTACAGTGTGCTCACCCCACTCATGTTTCTGACGCTAGTCTGTTCGATCAGGGCGTGCTAGGGGTGCCTTTCTGGTCTCGCTCTTTGACCTTGTTGAAGCAGAGGCGTGCTAGGCGTGCTTTTTGGCGCTCAGCATGGTCAGTGCCTCCTCATGGTCAGTGAGACACCGCTCAGCCCTCGTGGGTGTGGCTGCAGGTGAATGGGCGAGCTCTGTGGGCCCAGGGATCAGTTCTGGGCTCTCTTTGGGGCTGAATGGGCCGGAAGCAAACCGCACGTGCTGTTGGCTTAGTGGGCTTTTCCTCGGATCTGGTGCGAAGTGGCCCTCCTGGACCCTGCCCTCCCTCTGTCTCAGCCAGATGCACCCACGCCCAGAGTGCGAGGCCACGGCCCACCTGGCCCAAGAGAACTTTCTTCCCAGCCACCACTTCACAAGTCTGATCTCTTAATCCCTCTCCCCGGCAGGCATTCCCCCCTCCCTCCCCCAAAAGGCTCCTTGCCCTCAGGGGGCCGTGTGCTGTAGGCCTTTCTCTTTGTAGCATCCCCACCGCCCCACATGGCCTTGTTCCACTCTTGCTAATAATGTTCACAGTGGCAGCTTAGTCGCTCTGTGACGCTCACCTCTACCCCGTTGTTCACCTAATGATAAGATTGATTCATGTATGTCAATATTTCGAAGGAAAACAGTATAAAAAAGAAAACATTATTTGTAATTACACCACTGGAGATAACTCATGCTTACAAAATTGGAGTATTGCCCGGGCCAATGTAGTTAAGTGGTTAGAGCATTGGCCCATGCACCGAAGGGTCATGGGTTTGATTACTGGTCAAGGGCATGGGCCTGGGTTGCAGGTTCGATCTCCTGCCCCGGTCGGGACGTGTATAGGAGGCAGCCAATCAGTGTGTCTCTTTCATATTGATGTTTCTCTCTCTCTCTCTTCCCTCCCTCCCTTCCACTCTCTCTAAAAATCAATGGAAAAAATATCCTTGGTGAGGATTTAAAAACGTTTTTAAAATTGGAATATTTACTTCAATTTTCATTTGCAGTCATATGAATGTGCTGTTATTATATGATATTTTTCTTGTATGTATAGCCTTTCACAACCATTGTTTTTAATGTTTGCCTATTTTCTAGTCAGTTATCTAGTCCCTCAGCCTGCTCTTCACTCCGCAGCCTTGACCTTGCGAAGGGAAAGCCGGGTTTTGTGGACCGTTCCACTCCTTGGTTGGTCGGGTGTGGCATCGCTGGCAGCCAGGCTGTGATGCTGTGCGGATCTATCTCATTGCATCCTTAGGACGGTGTGTGGGTTCCGCCTGTCCCTTAGCGATGAGGTTCTCCTGCCAGGCTGTCCCGGAAATGAACCATGTTTGGAACTCGTGGGGACACGCGAAACCATTCCGTGCCTCCCAGACTCACTTCATTCGTTGTTTACGTCTGTCAGTGTGGAAGGAGGGCTTCTGTTTTGTTCAGGGGGTAATCCTGCCACTGCCATAGGGCCGTGGCTTCATTGTCCATTGCTCACGTGTCTACAAACACACATGTTCAGTATGTTACATATCAGTGTGCTAGGGCTGCGATACCAGAGCGGGGGCTGGGGCGCGAACAGCGTGCACGTATTCTCGCAGCGCTGGCGGCTGAAGTCCGGGTCAGGGCCCAGGCAGCAGTTTCTCCCGAGGCCTCGCGGCTGGTGATGGCTGTCTCCCGTGTCCTCTCTGTCTGTTTCTGCGTCCCAGTTTCCTGTTATAAGGACGGCAGTCACACTGGACTAGAGTCCACCCTAAGGACCTCATTTTCACTTAGTCCCCCCGCAAAGGCCCCGGTCCGGATGAGGGCGCTCAGGAGTCCCGGGTGCCAGGCCTCAGGTGGATTTCCCGGGAGCCGAGCAGCTGTGGCAGTGACGGACATCCGGCCTGGCATTCACTGTGATAAAAACCCAGTTTTGACCTTCATCTTGCGAAGAATCTTCAGACAACGTGCGTGCAAGCGGAGGCAGAGGGTCTGCGTGGGAGGAAAGGGCGGGCGGGCAGGGATCAGGACTCAAGCCTCCGTGGCTCTTGTCTGTCAGGCGCTCAGGAGGCGGCGTAGGAAACAAAGAGAACCGAGCCGGTCAGAGAACAGGGAAAAGGAGAGGTTTATTCTGCGTCCCCGGGCGAAACCCAGGAGCCCAAAGGTGGGCCCAGTGGATTCGCGCCAACAGGGAAGGGGGGTTTCTTTTTATACAGGTGTTTAATGAGGGGCGGGGGCATGAGCTGAGGACGTCCCCGCTGATTTCAGTAACTGTGTGGGGGTCGTTGTGGATTCCAGGGAGGAGCCGGTATCTGTGTCTGGCACGCTGATCTGTCAGAAATTCCAGGAGGGTCCATTATCTCGTCACACATCTGCCTGCATCTGGTCCTGGGCTCCCTCCGACCTAACGTTGTCCAAGTTGGGAGGACTCTCGGGATCTTGGTGAGTCTGTGGGGCCCAGGCTCCATCGCCCCCACACTTCTTCCCGGGTGGTTTCTCGGTGGGCGTGCCTGCTGTTGCCGGCTCACGCTGAGGCTCGGAGGGCTGGAGGCTTGTCCCAGGCCCCGCTTCTCTCCTGCCCAGGCCGCACTTCTGACCTGTAAACACATGGCTGCCCACCAGAAGAGGTCAAGGGTTTGTGGATATTTTTTTCCACTTTTAAAACTTTATTTGCATATTAAAAAACTGTGCATGCCAATAATTAAAGTCATTTGAACGAAAGATAATGGCACTCTGATGACAGGGCCCTTACAGCCTGCGGCCACCTTGGACCAGCCGGGTTCCCCAGCTCTGCCTGCACCAGCTGGGAGTTCTTTCCTCCCTGAGGGAGGCGCAGGTGTGGCTTCGGGGCCAGGAGTGCTGGCGTGAAAGGGGCGGCACAGTCACTGAAACTGACCCTCCTCTGGGCATCTTACCGAGTTAAACAGCTAGAGGTGAGTGAGGAGGCCGGGGCTGGGGATGGGTGGAGGGGGCCTGAACTTGCTTTTGTAGCTTTGAATTGTGCTTATGTGCATGTACATGTAACCCGTTCAGAAAACAGATGACATTTATCTTTGAAAAAAGGAAGTGGAGCGGCAAAGAGGGTTAGTGTTCCCCTCAGCCTGTCCTTTGTCCTCAGATGCGGGAGGTGCTGTCCTCGTTCGCGCTGGTGGGCGGCCCAGGGAGCCGCGTCTGTCTCCGGCCTGGGAATCAGCCGGGGTCTGTCCTGGGGATGTGGACAGATGGATGCCGCCCAGGCAGAGCCCCTTTCCCATGGCCCTAGGGCTGCCTCTTCTATTGGACGTCTTAAGAAAACTGGAGTTTTTTGTGATGAGTTCGTTGCTGGAGGATCCAGGAAGTATGGTTGGCTTTACTTTTGGTCTCTAGAGAGCGAGGGCCCTTCTCACATTGTGCATCTTAGAAAGTGATGGGCAGCACCATTTGGTTTAGGCCTTTGAGTGGCGTCCAAAAGAGGCTAATTATCATCATTCATCAAATCATTAGAAAAAGGGGGTCCAGCCCAGCAGTGCGGAAGGTGGAAGGATGATGGGCCTGCAGACCCAGCTGACGCAGACCCCGCCCTCGGTTCCTCACGGTTCACACAGCGCACCCCTGGCTGAGCAATTGCTCAGCGGGTACCTGGTGCGAGCTGGGTCTGCGCAGCACAGTGAGGACAGGAAACGGAACAGCCGCTTCCCGGCGACCTCAGGAAGGCGTGTGCAGAGGGTCCGGTGAGGGGGGAGCCATCCTCACGGGAGGAGAGGAGGACTTGGGGATGTGAAGGAACAGGGGACCTTAGGCCCAGGAACCGGAGGGGCCCTCATGGTCTCCCCTCCCCTCCCCTACCCCCACCAGTCTGTAGAATAAGTGAATTTAATTAACAGGCACAATGAAAGTGCTACTCTGGTATTTTTCTAGCAACAAAGGGATTTTTCAGGTTCTGTAAATACTTCATTTGTTGGAGGAAGCTGGAGTTGGTTTTGGGTTCCTGTGAAGTTCTAAACACTGTGGAAATCTTGTTAAAGCTGGAGGCTTAAACAAATTAAGGGTCCCCCTCATAAAGCCTTTCTTTGTTAGCCTCCTTTTGATGAGAAAATGATTGATTATCTTTGGGGATAATAATACCTTGAGTTATTTATAGCCCTTCTCTCTGGGGAGCTCCAGAACAGTTTGCAAATGCATCCTAATTCTCACTCACAGTCTCCCCCTGAGGCGGAGGCCCTGAGATCCCCTTAGGCCCCTCCCCCTCCTGTTTTAGGGTAAAACTAAACATGGGAGGGGAGGTGACTGGCCTCCGAGGAGTTGACCGTCAACAGGCATCACAGGAAAAGCTGCTGCATAACGAACTCTAGCTTTACATTATTTGATAACATCATTGGTGATTCTTCAGAATGATTAGAGACTGAAGAGGAACGAACGCTTAGGGGTGATGTGATAGTGTCTCCCTGGCGACGCTTAGAATGCGTCCTCGAAGCCTGTGACATCGAGGGGGTACCTTTCCTTTCCCTGAGTGCCAGTCCTTGTCCACCTTCCGGTCCTTTCCTGCCACAGAAGCCCTCCATCCCCGGGAGCGCATTCCTCGTTTCCCGTCCGTCTGGGCTGGGCACACGACCTAGGGCTGCGCCTGTGCGGGTGCCAGGCGTCCCTGGGACTTCTGATGCCCTCCCCTCAGGAAGCATGGGGGGAGCCTGGAGTGTGCAGGGCAGTGAGGTGGGAAGGAGAGTGGAGGGGGCATGAGGACAGGACACGGGAATGTCTAAGAAGTGGTGTGTAAGTGTATGAGCTCCGCCTGCACATGCCCGGGCACCCTTCCCTGGGAGGCCATGTTCCCTGGAACGCCCCCTGCCCCCCGCCATAGCCTAGCACCTGTGCGGCCCCGCTGCCGCTCGGAGCCTCGTTTCTCCGGCGACTCGCGTGAGTTTGGAGCGACATGGGGCTCTTCTGTTGATCCCGGTGCCAGAACTTCCGTGGTGATACATCAGGCGCTCGTGCCTGGCACATTGTTCTGCGGGCGGTCTGATTCTTTTAATGTGGATGCGCGAGTCTTTCAATTTGATAATGTTCTTTGGGTCCTTTCTTAAATAACGCCTCCCGCCCATCCTTCCCTGTCTTTCTGAAAGCCCCCTTTCCTTTTGGTTCTTTCTGAGACATTTCGATTTTATCTTCGTATTGAATTTTGTTTTTATTTTGGCATCATATTTTAATTTACAATGGTTCCTTCTCTAATCATTTCTTTTTTTATTACATTTTGATACTTTTTAAAGACTCCAGTACCATCTCTAATGTCCCCAAAGATCTGATTTTCTTTCTTTTGCAATTATCTTGGTTTCCTCTGCAGTCCTTTGTGTCTCTGTCTTGGCACCTCTTTTTCATTTTGGGCGCTTTCTTCAGATGTCTGTTGGTTCTCGTTTGATTTTTGATTGAAACAATAGCATGCGACGGTGAGGCCCGTTTGCCCAGATGGGTGGGTGGACTCATTTCAGGTGCATTGCGGGGGTGGGCGCTTTACGAGGTGTGTGGCCTGCTCCAGGGTGGTCTGTTTCATTCCACTCTTGGCTGATAGCCGCACTCTGTTTTTGCCCCCGGCGGGGTTAGGGGTTAGGAGAAGGTAAACATGGACCCTGCAGTGACAGGCCTATGGAGTCCAGGCTCAGATGGGAAAGGGTGGTGGGCACGGCTGAGATGGGAGCTGTCCTAAACGGGTTTGGGAGCAGGCGTGGTTGTGTCCTGGCACTGTGTGCCCCTCGTCCACGGAGCGGCAGTGGGGAGTGTGGACTCACTCTGATTGGCCAGCGCGTTCGGGGGCCGCGAGGGCCGCGCTGACCGAGGGCTGGCTGAGCAGAGCTGGCTGAGAGCCTCTGGTTGGGACGGTTCTCCTGTGAGGCAGGCTGTGTCCCACCGAGCGGCTCCTTTCCCTGAGGGTGAGCCCATTCTAATGGCCCTGCAGGTCCTTTCTGGGGTGAAGTTTTGTCGGCCCCCTTTCTGGCGGCTGCTGTCATTTCCCCGTGTCCTGGCGTGGCTTTCTGTGGACAGACACTGAATTACAGGCGATAAGCCTTTGTTGAAGCAAAAGGAGCCCGCGTGGCCCAGCCCGCGTCACAGACCCCGCGGAGCGCCCTTGGAGTGCTCTCTCAGGGTGCACTCCCATCACATTTGTCTCCCAGAGAAGGGAAGGCTCATTTACAGCCAAAGGTAATTTACAGCCTGAATTTTCAGGGGAGAAGAAGTTTCCCTGAAGGCGTCTCTGGAAGAATCTGGATGTAAAGTGAGGCATTGGACTCAGATTCGGTGGTTGGATGCTGGGTAGTTACAGTGCCGTCACCAGTGGCACTTTCACCAGGCTGGCCAGGGTGTTACCGTGGCCGCGGTGTGCCCACCTGCCTGGAGGAATGCACTGCAGGGTCTGTGGGTGGCAGCGTGGGCCCTGCTGCACCGGGTGCTCCTGGGCGGCATTTCAGGGTCTGAGGGTGCTCCCGGGTGGCGTTTCAGGGTCTGTGGGTGGCAGCGGGGGCCCTACTGCACCGGGTGCTCCGGGCGGCATTTCAGGGTCCGAGGGTGGGTCTGTGGGTGGCAGCGGGGGCCCTGCTGCACCGGGTGCTCCCAGGCAGCATTTCAGGGTCTGAGGGTGCTCCCGGGCGGCATTTCAGGGTCTGAGGGTGCTCCCGGGGAGCATTTCAGGGTCTGAGGGTGGCAGCGGGGGCCCTACTGCACCGGGTGCTCCTGGGCGGCATTTCAGGGTCTGTGGGTGGCAGCGGGGGCCCTGCTGCACCGGGTGCTCCGGGCGGCGTTTCAGGGTCTGTGGGTGGCAGCGGGGGCCCTGCTGCACCGGGTGCTCCTGGACGGCACTTTAGGGTTCTGGCTGGAGAGCACAGTGGCCGACAAGGGGCACGCAGGCCAGATGCACTCCGGTAGCGTAAGGAAGTCCATGTGCAGTCTGTGTAAGAGGGAAGTGATGGGAAGAGGTGGTCAAAACCAACCTTGTGCTGCTCTCTCCAGAGGAAGGGACCGGCAGGCCCACAGGGCCAGCGAGGACGCTGGGGAGGAGCCGTAGCCTGTCGGTCAGGATTGGAGGAAGCATGAAGATGCGGGTAACAGGACAGAGCCGAGTCCCTGTGACTCAGAATTTCCCAGGAACTGCAGAGCAGAAACGCGAGTCACGTCCCGGTCAGGGGCACGCTGGCCTGTGGGCTTGTGTGGGTCTCGTTCTTTAGTTTTAGGTGGAGCTCACCTTTAATTGTTCTCAGTGTGAACAGGACCTGCAGTGTCCAGGCCCCTCGCTGCCCCTCAGCGCTGCTCTTACTTTGGCCGAGAGCCATGCCTTCCTCATTTATACTGAAGCTGCTAAAGGCATTTTTCCCCCTTTTTTTATATTTCCAGCCCAGCCTCCTGGCTACATAGCAAAATGCATGCCCTGTGATCTGGCAGCCGGCAGTGCTGCCTGTTGTATGTGGAGTGTGAGGGCCACTCTGAACACAGCGCCCTTTAAGCACAACAGCCCCGAAGTGCGAGCTGGGGACACTGAGATGGAGGAGAGTAGCTCACTAGCAACCTCACAGAAACCTGTGCTGACAGATGGAGACTGAGTCAGCAGAGTTGAGTGAGCCTCGTGGTGTGACCTCCTGCTCCCCTCAGGGCGGGCAGGGAGGGGGAAGAGGGTGTCCGCATGTTGGGAACCTTGGGGATCACTGACATCTATCGGGAAAGACCAGTAGCTTCCCTTGGGCGATGCAGTTACTTATAATGAAAATGACAATAAGGAGCAAAGGGTGCCACAATCTTAAGTTGTCACTCCAAATGCATTTATGTAAGGCACCTAGGTCAGAAAACCTTCATGCTCCAGAGACTCAGCTAACTTAGCAAAGGCCTTTTTTATGCTGTTTTCCAGAAAGAGAAAGAAGAAAAGAAAAAGCCAGTAAGGTTGAGTAAATAATGTAAACTCATTTAGAATTATCACGGAGAAAATGAAATTCCTCCGGAGGTCTGTTTCGGGTATCGCTGTGTAACGAACACTCCACAACTTAGATCATTAGTATTGTGCCCCCCAGTTCTGTGGGTGAATGGTGTTGCTACCGGGTCTCTCATGTGGCTGCGCAAAGATGTTGGCTGGGGCTGCAGGTTCATCCGAAGGCCGGACTGGGCTGGATGCACAGACGTGCACTGGCATGGCTGGTGGCGGATGCTGACTGCTGGCTCAGAGCTCAGGTCCCTCCACCTGAGAATCCATATGTGGCCCCTGCAGGTGGCTTGCCTCACAGCATGGTGGTTGGATTCCCAGAAAGACTATTCCAAGAATGAGAGTTGTAAGGATGGAATGTGGATCTGACCGGTGTGGGCTCCCTTCAGCACTGGTGCAGGGCCACTTCCGTATGCTCTGTGGGTCAGAGCAATCCCAGGGCTCGCTGTGTCCGCAGGCGAGGGAAACAGACCCCAGGTCTTGCGGGAGACTGTCAGAGTCATTTGGAAGAGATGGGAAATTGTAGCCGCCTTTGGACAGTAGAACTGATCACAAGGTCTTAAAGTAAAAAGTGAATATAAAATCCCTTTAAAATAGGTACCTGCACTCTGAATGTTTTAGCTCATGAACACAGTCTTCCGATCTGCAGGTGGGTTGATTGATTCAGTCAACAAACATTTGTACATATTGTGCGATGCCTTGCGGCCAAAGAATGCTGAGATGGAGGAACCATAGAGAAAGTGAAAGACACAGATAATGGGCTAAAGACAAACACAGAGGACGTACCTACAGACGGCGGCTGCACGCATGGCGGGAGCCCAGTGCGCGAGCAGAAAGTGAGACCCTCCAGAGAGACGTGGGAGCAGACGGGGGCTGCAAGGGCAGACCACCCCCGGTCCTGCCTCTTCTCCCCTGAAGACAGCGGCAGCCTCCCCCGGGCCGGTGTGAGCAGCCAGGGGTTCTGTGGCCAGGAGAGCCCCTACGCCTGGATGTCTGTGCCTCTCTGACAGGTGCTGCTTCAAAGAGGTAATTCCTCTTTGTCCTCACCCGAGGATATGTTCATTCGTTTTGTGAGAGAATCATTGGTCGGTTGCCTCCCTGACTGGGGATCGAACCGCAAGCAACTTGGGTATGTGCCCTGACTGGGAAAGAATCTACAGCCTTTTGGTGTGCAGGATGGCGCTTCAACCAGCCGCGCCCAGCCAGAGCTGGAGCGTGCTTTGGTTGTGGTGCAGAGCAGTACTGTTTTTAGCACTGGTATTAACTATGTTTGCAATTGTATTTTTAGTGACTATGAACTCTTGCTAACAGCATTCTGGAAACGGAAGGGTGATCGCGCCCAGAGTTACCTTGCCCCTGTGAGTGTCCTGGAGTAAGTGTTTCCCCAGGTGTGTGAGCGTCATCCACATTCGCTCAGGCTCTTAGGGTCAGTTCCAAATCCGGACGCGGCCGCTGGTGGGCCGCATGCGGTAATGCAGTCAGGTCTGTGGAAAGAGCAGGGCTTTTTTCTTTTGTCACTTGCACATTCAGCATTTAGTATTTCAGTTAACACTGAAAAATTACTTCCGATCCTGAGTTGCTTTCAGCATCACAGGTGTGGACAGTCTGTGTAACCACCACCAAAGCCAGGATGCGGCTGGTCCCCGCACCCCAGGGCTTCTCGGGGAGCCCTGGAGGGTTGCCTTCCCCCGCCCTTCAGTCTTGGCAACTCTGATCTGTTCTCTGGCCTGTTTTTTGTCTTTTCAAGAAAGTCATGCCGTTTTGGGTTTCTTCAGATGTATACCCAGAAGTGGAATCGCTGGATCATAAGCCAGTTCCATTTCTGGTTTGTTGAGGAACCTCCACACTGTTCTCCAGTGGCTGCACCTTCTGCGTTCCCACCAGCAGTGCACGAGGGCTCCCTTTCTCCGCATCCTCGCCAGCGCTTGCTGTTTGTTGATTTGTTGAACCATCTGACAGGCCTGAGGCGATACCGCGTTGTGGCTCTAAGTTGCATCTCTCTGATGGTAGGTGATGCTGAGCATCTTTTCATCTGTCTCTTGGCATCTGTACGTCCTCTTTGGAGAAGTGTCTGTTCAGCCCTTCTGCCCATTTTAAAATTGGATTGTGTGTTTTTCGGTGTTGAGTTGTATAGGTTCTTTATAAATTTTGGATGTTAACCCCTACTTGGATGTATCACTGGCGAATATGTTCTCCTGTACAGTCAGTTGTCTTTCCATGTTATACAGTATTTAACTTCTGCGTCCCCAAAACACCTTGTTCCGGCTCTCAGTCGTTTACTCCTTTTTGTTACTGAACGGTAGTCCATTGTATGGATAAACCGCAACTTACTTGCCCATTTACCTGTGGAAGGGCACTGGGCTATTTCTGGTTTTTGACAATTACCAATAGAGCTGCTTTAACTTGAGTGCCTGGTCTTGTGAGGACGTGTCACTTCTTTATGGCCGATGCCTAAAGGATGGCTTTGTCGTGTGGGAAGTGTGTGTTCATCTTGGTGAGAAACTGCCCCGGTTTTTGACAGTTACCAATAGAGCTGCTTTAACATGGGTGCCTGGTCTTGTGAGGACGTAAGTGTCACTTCTTTATGGCCGATGCCTAAAGGATGGCTTTGTCGTGTGGGAAGTGTGTGTTCATCTTGGTGAGAAACTGCCCCGCTGTGCCTGCGGCTTCCTGACCCGGGCTCCGCGCAGCGCTTCCCCAGCAGCCGGCTGTGCCTCTGGCAGCTGGTGCGGGCGGTGTCCCTGCTCCTGGTCCGGAGGCTTTTGCTGGGCGCATGGACTTCTGAGTGGACACGCTGTTCCTTTGAGCGCTTTCATGTTCCGCTCCATTCTCTCTGACCGCCACTGTCCTCACTGAGAAATCGGTAGCCATCACAATCGTTTTTCCTCTGTATATACTGTGTGTTTCTGGGATTGGTGTTGAGGTTTTTCCTCGTTGTCATTGTCTTTAGTGTGTTAGTAATTGGATTGTTATATGTTCGGGTGTAGATTTCTTTGGGTTTATCTTCTTAGGGTTTCCGGAGTTTTTTTTATTTTGTGAGTTGATATTTCTTGCCGCATTTAGGCTGTTGGTTTCCAACGTGCTTATCCTACTGGTTGGAGCCTTTCTGTCAGATAATTTCAACATGTGTACCATCTTGTTTACAGTATCTTGCCTATGGCGCTCTAGTGCTGTTTAACCTCCGTGGGGAACGTAGATACTGTGTGAGCAGCTGGTTAATCCACTTGGGTTCGGGCTGTAAGGGTTGTGGTTCCAGCGTGCTCTTTGGATCTGTCCGGCGTGGACCGGAGTGGTGCTCTGTTTTTCAGTTCTATTCTCAGCATCTGCTTAGGGTCAGATCCACACGTGCACAGCTCATGGGTGGTCTCGGGAGTTTATAAACAACTTTAAGGGATCGCTTTTCCGAATTTCTCCTTCCTTGTGACCTCCCCTGTACGTTTTGGTTTCTCGAGGCTGTTTTCAATCTTCTGGCACAAATCTTGGCTTCAGTTACCTGTTGCACAACAGCCTGTACTCCCCGCCACTGTGCTAGGCGGAGGCTAAGCAGTCGGAAGGCCAAGAGGAAAAGGCACCATGTTCCACGGCCACCGTGGAGCCCAGTCCCTCCGATGGCAGAGGCAGGTTCTGCTCCCTCAGAACCGGTGCTCCCGCTGCCGCCTCCCGCTCCACCTCCGGGGCAGAGCGGGGCCTGGGATGGGACAGAAGGAAGAAAACGGGAAACACGGGCTGGTGCTTCCGGCTCTCCCGGAGGGAGGGCGGGTTTGTTTGTATCTCTTCGCGGGGAGCGGGCAGGCTCCTCTCTCTTCTGTGCTCCTGGCCACAGGTGCTTCGTGCTGCGTCAGTCCGGGTCTGGGGTCACGGCCGGGGTCACTCAGGGGAGAGGTGGGCAGGGCCCCACTCCGTCTCCTTGTTCAGAACCACAGCGCTGAAGGTGTTTTGACGATGCTAGAGTTTGCAGTTTGGGTCTCTTTTTTATTTTGTGTTAAAACACAGTAACACCGACCCCATCTTAGAAGGATGTCAGGTTCCGGTGGTCTCGGGGTTCTCTCCGTGTTTGCAGGCAGACATCTGCCTGCGGTGCTCGAGGAGCTGCCTCTCCCTTCTCCCCCAAGAGCTGCTGGGCGGACGGGAGCGCCCACACCTGCGGTGGCGGCCGGCAGCCCGGGCAGCTAGTCAGCCTCTGAAATGTGCTAGAGGACTAAGTAACCAGACTCTAAAATTTCTTCAACTTTAATTAATTCAGATGTCAGTGCCCTCGTGTGTCTAGTCGCTCCCTCATTGTACAGTGAGGCTCTGGCGGCTGCTGCCCGCTGGGACTTGGAGGAGGGAAAGACTGCCCCTGGCCCCCGTGCTGTCCTGAGCTGTGCGTGGCTCCGCCGTAACCCGACACGGGCGCAGGCGGTGATGGAGGTGGTTCAGGAAGCGGCTGCTTTTCATGCTGCTAAATTGGAGAGCGCCCCATGTTAGAGACATGTTTCCTGGAGCAGTTTAAAGAAAACATCTTCTTCATTGCGTGTTGGGGGTGGGGCCTGACCCGGCCTCGCTGGCAGCTCCGAGGAAACGGCCCCCCTTCCTCTAGAAGTCGCCAGGCGGGTGACTCGGGCCCGAAGAGGCCGGCGTTTTCCCCTGAGCCCCCAGCGTGCGTCCACCGGAAAGCCAAGCTAGAACTTAGCTCACACTCTCATCACTGCGAGTTTGAATAAGCTCCTGTCTTGGGTCCATATTTTGAAATATTACCATGCCCTCGTCTGACGTTTTGGGAAGGACAAACGCCTAATGTGCAGAAAGCTGTCTGTTCTGAGTGCTGAGATAAGCTGCTTAGCAAATTGCTTCTGGCTGCTTTGTGGTCTCTGAAAAATGAAATGATGCTTTCAGCCTCCCCCTGTTACTCCTGCAGAGTCAGCATGCTGACATCCTAATTTGTAAGGAGGAGGAAAGTTAGTGTGATTAGAGTCTCATTTTTTTTCTCAGTGAAAAAAGAAACTTCACCATTGAGTCATTTGATGCCTCAAGTCTCTCATTGGGACTGTTTTCGTAAGCTGAGGTTTCACGTGGAGAGAGGCGTCCCTGTCATTTGTGGGAGAACCTGCTGGTGGGAAGTGTGCTGCTTCGAGTGGTGGGCTCAGGGCTGGGAGTGGTGGGTTCAGGGCTGGGAGTGGTGGGCTCAGGGCTGGGAGTGGTGGGCTGAGTCAGCATGTTGACATCCTAATTTGTAAGGAGGAGGAAAGTTAGTGTGATTAAAGTCTCATTTTTTTTCTCAGTGAAAAAAGAAACTTCACCATTGAGTCATTTGATGCCTCAAGTCTCTAATTGGGACTGTTTTCGTAAGCTGAGGTGTCAGGTGGAGAGAGGCGTCCCGGTCATTTGTGGGAGAACCTGCTGGTGGGAAGTGTGCGGCTACCCATTGGCTTGGAGTGCTGGGTTCAGGGCCGGGAGTGCCGTCATGCGGCTCTCCCTTTATTGTCCTAGAGAGAACTGGTGCAGAGATCCTAAGCTTTTTATTGCCACATAGAATTACTGTACTTGAAAACTAGAGTGAAAAAATTCTAGTCTTAGCTCTTTCTTTGGGGATTTTTGTCATCACCGAGAACTGAGTCAAAGACTTCGCTGTGGGGGAGAGTGCTTTGCCCAGGAATCCCCGTCACACGGCTCTCCCTTTGTTGTCCTAGAGAGAACTGGTGCAGAGATCCTAAGCTTTTTATTGCCACATAGAATTACTGTACTTGAAAACTAGAGTGAAAAAATTCTAGTCTTAGCTCTTTCTTTGGGGATTTTTGTCATCACCGAGAACTGAGTCAAAGACTTCGCTGTGGGGGAGAGTGCTTTGCCCAGGAATCCCTGGGCAAGGGAAATCATGTGACCTTTTAAGTTCCCCCTTTGAGAAAGTGTCGGCTAAAGCCATGCACAAAGACGGGGTCTTCATGAACCATTGTCCTCGCTCTGAGCAGAAGAAGGCAGAGGCAAGGGCTGTGGAACGTCTGTAGAAATAAAACGGTGGGTGAGGATTTACCAAGACCTGGTTTACCCGTTACTTTTTCTGGGCTCAGTTACAGTGAAGATGATCTGGCTCTTAAACAAGTTGTCTGCACTGAGCGTGTCTTGAGAGCCTCGGCCCGTCGCCTCCATGGCAGGCCCTGTGGTCGGCGACAGTGGGTGCCCGGCCTCCTGCTGAGCGGAGCCCGGGGGAGTGCCTGCCGGAGGACACGCAGGCGCTCCTGGCTCCGGTGCTTTCCCGTCCGGGCTGTGTGCCTCCCGCACGCTTTCGTCTGTGGCGGCGTCTCTCTGCGAACTTTGGCACAAGCATCGTAACACGTCTACGTTGTGAATAAGTTTCTGTGACAGACGGGTCACCCCTCCCCTTGGTGGGGGCACTGGCATCGCTTCCATTTCCCCTGCCCTTCTCCTCTGCTGTCGGTGGCCCAGGTCTGGGCTCCCAGGAGCGGAGGGTTGGGTGGGGTTCCCGGAGCGAGTTCGTTGAATCAGTGGAATGTAGGTTTTTCTCCGTTGCAAGAACCAGGCCTTGTTCTGGCCCAAACACGGACGAGTGTGTCAGAAACCGGAGGGCCTGTTCCCAGGCACCGTCTGATACTCTCACACAAGTCCTGGGGCATTTAAGGCTGAGTTGAAATTCTGGGGACACAGAGGAGGGGGTTAGTGTGCACACAGGTGAGGACGGCGCCTGGCACCCTGACGTGGGCCCGGGACTCTCCCAGCCCAGCCTCCTCTGCTTTTCCAGAAGCCACCATTTCCCACTCAGCTTCTGCTTCCTTGCTTTCGCGCTAGCTTTTATGTCACCTGAGCCTGTCCCCTACCCTTCTCACTTCCAGCATCTACAGATGAGTCGTTCTTATTGATACACTTTTGTTGAGATATAATTCATAGACAAATGCAAGTCACCAGTTATACTGTGCAATTCAGTAGTTTTTACTATATGCACAGAGTTGTGCAACCATCTCCATAGCTAATTTTAAAACGTCATCACCTCAGAGAGAAACCACTCAGGTCATCTTCACAGGCGCTCTGGGTCTGCCGCCCGCTCCGCTCCGCGGTGGGTTTGACTGGCGTTTCGTGGTGGCGAATGACGTTGAGCGTCTTTCATGTGCTTGTTTGCCTTTTGTATGTTGTTGTTGGAGAATGCATGCAGATTCCTGGACCATATTATGATTGAGTTATTTTTCTTTTCGTTACTTAGTTTTGTTTGTATGAACTTGGGCGGCCATAACAAGCTACTGTGACTGCTGTCCTCACAGAAATGTGCTTCTCACAGTTCTGAGGCTGGGAAGGCCCGGATCAGGCGCCGACAGGCAGGCCGGGGAGGGCTCTCTTCCTGCTGTCGCCCCACTGTCCGCACGTGGCAGAGAGCTCCGGGCTCTGCCCCTTCCTGTTGGGACACTGCTCTCATCCTGCCGTCACACCCTCACCTCAGCCCCGTTCCCTCCCACGGCCCCGCCTCCAGATACCATCACACGGGTTTAAGGGCGTCAGCATATGGATTTTAGGGGGACAAAAACATTCCGTCTACAGCAGTGTTCTAAGTCCCTGTCAAATACATGATATGCAGATTTTCCTCTCATTGTGTGGTTCTCGTTCGACTTTCTTGATCATGTCCATTGAAGCACAGAAGTAGTTTCGTGTTAGCTTTTTTCTCTGGGCGTCCTGCCTTAGAAACCACCGCCTAACTCCAGGTCATTCACACCTTGTGCTTCACACACGTGTTTTCGTCTAAGCTTTTTACAGTTTTAGCTCTTACATTTCGGTCTGCGATAGATTTTGAGTTAATTTTGTGTATTTTGAGGAAGTGGTTCAACTTAATTCTTTTGCATGTGGATCCAGTGGCCCCAGCACCAGTTGAGTTGTCTTGGCAGAAACCACTTCACCATCGCTGCGAGGGCTCCTTCCGGGCCGTGATTCTGCCAATGGGCCTCTGTGGCCATTCCCTGCCATCACCACACCATCTCCGTTACTGGGGAGTGAGGCCTCTAACTTGGTTGCTCCATTTCAAGATTGTTTTGGCTATTCTGGATCTTTTACATTTTAATAAGAAATTTTAGGAGAAGTTGACCAATTTCTGAAAAAAACCGCTTGGGGTTTTGGTAGGGATTGTGTTTGGTAGGGATGGGGTTTTGGTAGGGGTTATGTTTGGTAGGGTTGTGTTTGGTAGGGATGGGGTTTTGGTAGGGATTGT
>NW_005370673.1:1680226-1680941 GCF_000412655.1 Myotis brandtii
GGGTTGTGTTTGGTAAGGATGGGGTTTGGTAGGGGTTGTGTTTGGGAGGGAGTTGGTGGGGAAATGTGGGGCGCACTGCCACCTTCCAGCACTGTGCCTCCGGCTGGGCGTGGGTCCTTTCTGTTCACTCAGGGCATCTGTACCTTCTGCTAACCAGGCTTTGTAGTTTTCACCGTTGAAGTTTTTTACCTTCTTTGGGTGAAATTTATTCCTAAGTAGCTCATTCTTTTTGATACTAATATAAATAATTTTTTTCTTAATTTTATGTTTAGATTGCTCATTGCTAGGGTATAGGAAAATAATGGCTTGTTGTATATTAGTTTTTGTGTTTATATTTTACATATTGATCATCACCACACTCACAGGTGGATGAAACAGCTCCCTTCTAAAACCAGCTTTTCTTCCTGACTCCTCCTGCCCTGCCCTGAGCCCTCCGTCGGTACAGAGAGCCGGAGGCAACCCGGTGGGACTAAGTGCTGCCCCGGCCCCTGCTCCTGCTCGCTTGGGGGGAGCCCCGAGCGCCCCTCTCACGGGGAAGGAGGGCTGGACTCCTTGTCGAAGGTCTCTGTGAGCTGGTCAGGAGCTCACAGTTCAGAAGTCCCTGATGGGAGGGCCCCGGCCCTGACCCTGGAAGCAGGAGCCTCGGCTCGCTCCCCGAGACAGGCCTGCTCCGCAGCTGTTAGCACGTGGACAGCACCAGGGCCTGCCAGGCCAC
>NW_005370673.1:1681030-1682844 GCF_000412655.1 Myotis brandtii
GGCGGGGCCGGGGCGGCAGGGTCCTCTCTGTACAGCTTCCTTTGTGACGCCCCCGGAGCTGGAGCTGCTCACATCTGTTGTTGCTCAGACACATCCATCCGTATCCACGGTCTTCGAGGACTTCAGCCAAGTCTTTGTTTGGTGTGTGGGGGAAAGATGTTCTGTGTGGTCAGGACTGAGTCACTCCTGCCTTCCCGCGGCTCCTCCTGAGTCACCAGGTTCTCACTGACTGCCCTGCTGGGGCGCCCGCGTGTGCCCCCACCGTGGCCCCGCACTCACCCCGACCTGGCCCCCAGGCTCAGATCTCTGCCCCGTTGGCCTTTCCAGCATCTCTCTTCCCAGTGGGCTGTGTGCCGCGAGCGCTGTGCGGGTGGGAGGCAGGCCCTGGGCCCTTACCCCTGGCCCCGAGGCCACACCGGCTGCTCGGCCTTTCTGTGCCACGGTCCTCGCCTGTGTGGCCGAGATGCTGACCTGAGCGCACAAGGTCCTGGTGAAGTTAGTAAGTTGGTACATGTCAGTGCTGGGGACACACATGATCCAGGCAGGCACCGAGGAAACGCTGCGAGCCGGGAAGTGACTAAGAGAGCTCAAAGTCACTCTGATTTCTAAAATGTAAATAGCCTTATTTTTAGAGCAGTTTTAGGTTCACAGATAATTTGGGCGGAAGGGCACAGATCCCTAACACCCTCTGCCCCACAGCACGGCCTCCCCCTCACCAACACCCCGCCTCATGGTGCGTGGCTGCGCTGACACGCCCTGACCCCCGGGGCCCATCGTGTACAGGAGCGCCACTCTTGGTGTTGGACTTGCTGTGGGTCGGACACGTGTCATGACACGCACCACAGTGCAGCATCACACAGCGGCCCGTCCCACACCCGCCTCTCCACCTATCAGCACCCAGCCCTGGGCCGCCGATGCACCCACCGCCCGTGCTTTGTCTTTGTTGGAACGGCCTTTCCAGAGCCTCTCTCCCTGTCACCCACAGTGAGGCCCCGCCACGTCTCCAGGGCTGGACACAGCCTCTGTTTTTATCACTGAGAAATACTCCATTGTCTGGGGAGTCTCTTGTTCTTTAAACCAACATTGTGCTCTGCGTGAATAGGACCAGCTCCGGGGAGCAGGAGTCCTCACCCTGAGCGAGGGCTTATTGCGCGGTGTATCCCGCCTTCCCGAGCGCTGGATTCCGCAGGTCTGGGCTGGCCGGGAGTCTGCATTTCTGAGATTTCCTGGGGCTGCAGCAGGCCATGGGGCACTTTGGAACCAGGGCTCTGTGAGGTGTGTGCACGTGCACGTGTGTATGTGCGCACGCATGTGTGCATGTGTGCCCGCTGGTGTGTGCGCATGCGTGCATCTTTCCGTTGCCTGGGTGGCTGCTGATGGTCATCACCCTCCCCGGTCAGCCCTGGGGTGGACCGGAGCCCAGGGTGGGGGCTGCAGCAGCCTGGGCCTCCCGGGGCCGGCCTGGCTGACACTGCTTCTGTTCCCCAGGCGCCCGTGTTCCTCCTCCTAAGTCTGGGACCTGTGGGCGGAGTGTGCACCCCTCCTCCACAGTCACCCTGTAGTTTCTCATGCTCATTTTAGCAGGATGTGTGCTTGATGAAGTTACTCTTTTATCGTAATTAAAGGGAAATGTGGTTGGGGAACACTCCAGACGCCGCACAATGGAAACCAGATTGCGTGCAGCGGGAGAACAGGAGGTGCGGCCGCCCCCAGGTGCCCGAGGCAGTGTGTGCACAGGCTCCTCCAGGTGCCCCGGGCAGTGTGTGCACAGGCCGCCCCCCAGGTGCCCGGGGCAGTGTGTGCACAGGCCTCCC
>NW_005370673.1:1683918-1684193 GCF_000412655.1 Myotis brandtii
GCGTCACCCGCCCTCGCTCCTCCCTAGCCTCCCCGACGGCTCCGTGGTGACTCCGTGAGGTCAGAGCAGTGGGCTGGTCTGGATTCGAAAGGCAGAGGCGCTCACTGTGCTTGAGCAAGGCCCGCCCTGCGCGTGGGGGTCTGAGTATCAGTGAGAACCCATGTCCTGGACCCGCCGCGTCCGCGGGACAGGGTGAGGCGGTGACTGAGGAGGTGCCCGCACGAGGGACAGCACGCTCCAGGCCCCTCGGCCTCCCGGGTGGTGGGGGATGGTCT
>NW_005370673.1:1684577-1689609 GCF_000412655.1 Myotis brandtii
GCAGGCAGCCTCCATCCCGGAGGCGCCAGTGTGCGACCGGGCCTGGGCCTCTCATTGGGGTTGGACGGCCGCCTTCCCACTGTGTCCTCACAGGGTCGTCCCTTGTGTGCCCCCTGCACTCGGAGAAGGCCTGTGTCAGTGTCCAGGGTGGGGACGGAGAGGGAAGGTGTCGGGCCTGTCTCCTGGGTCAGCCGATGCTCACTGAGCCCGCGAGTGCTGGCACAGGGTGCCCAGGCCTGGCGCCGCTCACAGATTTAAGGTTTGTCCTGAGTCCCTTCTTCCTGTCAGGCGCTCGCCTGCCACCTGGTTGCAGGAGACTCATGGGGTGCAGCCGCTGCTCCTGTCGACCCCCACTCAGCACTGTGGGCGGGCAGTGGGTGGGCTGATGGCCGTCTGCGTGGAGGTGTGCTGTCCATCGCTCCCTGCCGCCCCAATTGCGCTCAGTGGCCTGGCCCAGAGCATTCTTTGGAGCCTGTAGCTCTCTTGTAACAGGCAAGAAGGGGTTGACTCTAAGGTAACTTTTTAGCGGTCTGTTCTGAGCTTCCTGGACCCACAGAAACCTGACAGCACTTGAGGATGAGGGCCGTGTGATGAGGGCGCAGCTGCGGCTCTTCGAAGAGAAATTTTATGTTCTCAAGTGTGGAACCATAACTCGATGTGAAAATAATAGCATTCTCCTGAAAAAATTGTTTCAAAGGATTTTAGAACGATCTGCTGTGATTATAACCTGTTGATATATGTTTTCATTTGCCTCTTCTTTTTTTATTTTGTGAGTCCTCACCCCAGGATAGTTTTCCAGTCATTTTTAAAGAGAGTTGAAAGGAGAGGGAGAGACAGGGAGAGAAACATCGATGTGAGAGAGGCACATCGATTGGTTGCCTCCTGCATGAGCCCCGACCAGGGCCAGGGATGGAGCCTGCAACCGAGGTACGTGCCCTTGACTGGAATCGAACCCGGGACCCTTCATTTCACGGGCTGACACTCTATCCACTTAGTCAAACCGGCTAGCCATTTGCCTCTTCTAAATGAGGCATCTCTACTAATTAAAATTTTAAAAATAAAAGTGGTTCCCCGTTGGCTTATCCATGCCAAGTGGTTGGTGGCAGTGCTGCATCAGGATGGTCAGACCTCACTTCTGAAGGTGGTTTCGCCTGATAACATCGCGGTTTGAGACCCTTGGCTCCCAAGTGTCTGCCACGATGTGAGGCCTTGGAGGCCACGCGGGACCCAGTGCTCTGAGACTGAGGCTCTCACTCCTGTCACAGGACGTGGCTCCTTAAAAGAGAACATCTGATCTTAATGTCTTAATTTACATTGGGACGTGATTTGGAGCCAAATCACCTTCACCAACAGATTGGGGGGGAATAAGTTAGTGCTTACTACTCTCCAGTGAAGACTGCAAATGAGTCATGGCCACGCAGAGTGGGCAGCGGCAGCATACATGTGTCAGGGGAAGTGCCAGGCAGTAGCTGTGCAGTGGGCAGCTGCACCCACCGTCAGCACCCACCCAACCCCTGCCAGGTCACACAGGCTGCTGACTCACAGGCCCTTGAGACCCTGCCCCAGGCCTTTTCAGGTCGTTCTCAGCCACACGCAAGGCAGATGCAGGTGCAGGGACCTCGGGCGCATCCCCCTGCTGCCAGCTGCCTGCCCACAGTGTGGCTGCCCAGTGAGACAGGACTAGGAACCTGCTCATCCACTCACTGAGCGGGTCCAGCAGCTGGCGCCATCGCTGGGGAGGACCATCGGTAAGGCCCAGCCCGCAGGAGCCCAGCGGGTGGTGGTCTCCGAGCCCCAGTCTGCGCAGCTGTGCACAGCTGGCGGGCACCCCACAGGGTAGAGTGGTCACGCTCCACTCAGATGTGATCAGTGACTAGTACCCAGAGCGGAGTCTCACTGCCTGGCAGACTCACTTCCTCGCTCAGGAGGGCCCGTCCGTCCAAACTCTCAGTGACTGTTTTATCTGTCTTCTCAGCCAGCGTTCCTCAGGGCCCTCATGGAGCTCACACTCAGCAGAGAGCGGGAAGGCACTCAGCACGCGGACAAGTGCTGGGGTGTGAGCTGCTGTGTGCAGGGAAGATGGGACGTGGAGGCGGTGCTGAGGCCGGCTTCACAGAAGTGGTGGGGGCTCCTCTTCCTTCACCTCTTCAGACCTTCTCGCCTCTCAGGCCAGAGAAGAAAGGAGACTGCAGAAGGAAGTGCCCTGCAGTTCCGTGATTACTTTGTGGACCCCATTCCTTCCAGCTTCTTCCTCGACATCTCGCATTGACGTCACTTATGTATAACCCTGCTCCTGAGTGAAGTCGCCTGCGCTCCCCTCCACAGCCTGGCGGCTTTCCTTCCTGTCCCACGCGGGAGTCCTGTTATAGTCATATCCACTATCTTATTTTAATCTTTAATTTGTTTATTGTTCAGTTACATTTCCATTCAGTATGATTTCATACTAGCTTCAGGTGTACAGCATACTGGTTAGACATTTATGTCATCTGCGAAGTCGCTCACCTGGCGTTATTGCAATGTGATTGACTATAGTCGCTGTGCTGCACTCCATATCCTCATGACTCTTCTGTAACTACCAATGGGTACTTCTTAATCCCGTCACCGTTTTCACCTGGTCTCCTAAACCCCTCCCGTCTGCCAACCCTTGGTTTGTTTTCTGTATCTGTTAATCTGCTTGTTTTGTTTATTTTGTTTTTTAGATTTCACATATAACTAAAATCATATGGTATTTGCCTTTCTCTGTTGGACTTATTTTTTAAATACACTTTTTATTGTTGATAGAATTACAGATATTGCCCCTTTACCCCTCCCCCTTTACTCTCCTTCTCTAAACCACTGCTCCCCCCAGGTCTTCACTACCCTATTGCCTGTGTCCATGGGCTATACATATCTAATCTAATAAAAGACAAACATGGTAATTAACCGTACCTCCGACACGCTTCCCATTGGCTAATCAGGACGATATGCAAATTAACTGCCAACAAAGATGGCGGCATACATAGGCACAATGCTGGGAGGCAAACTGGGAAGGACGGAAGAAGCTGCCTGCTGCTGATGGTGATTGGAAACCCAGGTGGCAGGCAAGAACTGGGTAGTCTTTGCCCAGCCCCCCTGGCATGAATGGAGAAGAGGGGGGCTTTGCCCCGCCCCGCAGGCATAATTGGAGAAGCGGGGGCCTTTGCCCGGACCCCCAGGCATGATCGGAGAACCGGGGGGTTTGCCCGGCCCCCCAGGCATGATCAGAGAAGCGGAGGCCTTTGCCTGGACCCCCAGCCCTGATCGGAGAAGCGGAGAAGCAGGGGCCGTTGCCCGGCCCCCCAGGCGTGATCAGAGAAGCGGAGAAGCGGGGGCCTTTGCCCGGCCCCCCAGGCGTGATCAGAGAAGCGGAGAAGCGGGGGCCTTTGCCCGGCCCCCCAGGCTTTTAAATACACTTTTTATTGTTGATAGAATTACAGATATTGCCCCTTTACCCCTCCCCCTTTACTCTCCTTCTCTAAACCACTGCTCCCCCCCAGGTCTTCACTACCCTATTGCCTGTGTCCATGGGCTATACATATCTAATCTAATAAAAGACAAACATGGTAATTAACCGTACCTCCGACACGCTTCCCATTGGCTAATCAGGACGATATGCAAATTAACTGCCAACAAAGATGGCGGCATACATAGGCACAATGCTGGGAGGCAAACTGGGAAGGACGGAAGAAGCTGCCTGCTGCTGACGGTGATTGGAAACCCAGGCAGCAGGCAAGAACCGGGCAGCCTTTGCCCGCCCCCCCCCGGCATGAATGGAGAAGCGGGGGGCCTTTGCCCAGCCCCCAGGCGTGATCGGAGAAGGGGGGGGCCTTTGCCCCGCCCCCCAGGCATAATTGGAGAAGCGGGGGGGCCTTTGCCCGGACCCCCAGGCATGATCAGAGAAGCGGAGGCCTTTGCCCGGCCCCCCAGGCGTGATCAGAGAAGCGGAGAAGCAGGGGCCGTTGCCCGGCCCCCCAGGCGTGATCAGAGAAGCGGAGAAGCGGGGGCCTTTGCCCGGCCCCCCAGGCATGATCGGAGAAGAGGGGGCCTTTGCCCGGCCCCCCAGGCATGATCGGAGAAGCGGGGGCCTTAGCCTGGCCCCCCAGGCATGATCGAAGAACCGGGGGCTTTGCCCCGCCCCCCAGGCATGATCAGAGAAGAGGGGGCCTTTGCCCGGCACCCCCAGGCATGATCGGAGAAGCGGGGGCCTTTGCCCGGCCCCCCCAGGCATGATCGGAGAACCGGGGGGCTTTGCCCCGCCCCCCAGGCGTGATCAGAGAAGCGGGGGCCTTTGCCCCACCCCGCCCCCCCCAGGTGTGATTGGAGAACGGGCCTTTGGCGGCCCCCCAGGCGTGATCACAGAAGCCGTGCGGGCAGGGAAGAGGCGGCACTGACACCTAAGTAGATTGCAAGCACCTTTCAAACTGCGCAGGTAAAACCCCATGAGACCAGGTCCTGACGCCCACGTAGATCGAACTGCAAACCCCCTGAGACCAGGTCCTGGCCGCCACGTAGATCGCGAGCACCTTGCAAACTGCACAGGTAAAACCCCATGAGAACGGGTCCTGACCACCACGTAGATCGCGAGCACCTTTCAAATGCAAACCCCAAGAGAACAGGTCCTGGCTACCACGTAGATCGCGAGCACCTTTCGAACTGCAAAGCCCATGAGACCGGGTCCTGGCCGCCAGGTAGATCTCGAGCACCTTTCAAACTGCAAACCCCAAGAGAACAGGTCCTGGCCACCACGTAGATCTCGAGCACCTTGCATACTGCACGAGTAAAACCCCATGAGACCAGGTCCTGACCGCCCACGTAGATCGAACTGCAACCCCCCTGAGACTGGGTCCTGGCCACCACGTAGATTGTGAGCACGGGTCCTGGCTGCCACGTAGATCGCGAGCACCTTGCGTACTGCGCGGGTAAAACCCCATGAGACCAGGTCCTGACCGCCCACGTAGATCGAACTGCAAACCCCCTGAGACCGGGTCCTGGCTGCCACGTAGATCTCGAACAC
>NW_005370673.1:1691116-1697089 GCF_000412655.1 Myotis brandtii
GAGGGCAGACACTCAATGCAGGAGCTGCCCCCTGGTGGTCAGTGTGCTCCCACAGGGGGAGCACCTCTTAGCCAGAAGCTGGGCTCACAGCTGGCGAGCGCAGCTGCCATGGCAGGAGCCTCTCCTGACTCCACAGCAGCACCACTGAGCAGTGGCAGCAGGCACAGTGGGCCGGGATGAGTGCGAGCAGCGCGGCACCTGGCCCCGATTCAGGCTTCTCCCTGGCCACCTGCCACTTGGCGCACTGTTATATCCCCCGAGGTTGTCCTGGACTGCAAGAGGGATGTCCAATTGCCAGCTTAGGCCCGATCCCAGTGCCGTTCTCTGTAGAAGGCAGTCAGTCTGAACAACTCAGTGACTCAGGGAAGTGCAGGTAACTCAGGGTGAGCCTGCCTCCCCACTTGACTCACCCACTCGATGGTGTTCGCGGGACAGACCGTGGTGGCCCAGCCTGTGCACGTGCAGCAGCTGCTGAAGCTCAAGCAGCAGGCCGTGCAGCAGCAGAAGGCCATCCAGCCACAAGCTGGCAGTCGGACATCCCCCAAGAGGTACCAGACTGCGAGAGGGTGCAGGCGGGGCTGAGCGCCCCCGCCCCCCCCAGTGCACGAATTTCGTGCACCAGGCCTCTAGTAAGTATATAAGTCAGCAGTTCTCAACCTGTGGGTCGAGACCCCTCCTGCATATCAGGTATTTACATTACAATTCATAATAGTAGCAACATTACAGTTATGAAGTAGCAACGAAAATAATTTTATGGTTGGGTCACAACATGAGGAACTGTATTTAAAGGGCCAGAAGGTTGAGAACCACTGATGTAAGTTCTTTGGTTTATCTCTTCTCGACCCCCCAACCCCACATGGAGTATGTTAGTCTGTTCCATGCCTCCCTTCTTCGGGTCTTACTTTGTTACTCAGTTCATTCTGTCCATTAGATTCCACAAATACGTGAGATCATATGATATTTGTCTTTCTCATACTGGCTATTTCACTTAGCATAGTATTTTCCAGGTCCATCCATGCTGTCCCAAAGGGTAAGAGAGATCCTCTTTTTTTTTTTTTTTTTTTACAGCTGCATAGTATTCTATTGTGTAAATGTCCCACAACTTTTTAATTCATTCATCCACTGATGGGCACTGGGGTTGTTTCCAAATCTTAGCTATTGTAAATAACGCTGCTATGAACATAGGGGTGCATATATTATTTCTGATTGATGTTTTTCAGTTTTTCGGATATATTCCCAGAAGTGGGATTGCTGCGTCAAACAGAAGTTCCATTTTTAATTTTTGAGGAAACTCCATACTGTTTCCATAATGGCTGCACCAGTCTGCATTCCCACCAGCAGTGAACTAGTGTTCCCTTTTCCCCACATCCTCCCCAGCACTTGTTGTTTGTTGCTTTATTGATGTAGCCATTCTGACAGCTGTGAGGTGATGTCTCATTGTGGTTTTAATTTGCATTTCTCTGATGATTAGTGACTTTGAGCATTTTTACATGTGTCTCTTGGCATCTGTATGTCCTCTTTGGAGAAATGTCTATTCAGGTCTTCTGCCCATTTTTTTTTATTGGATTGTTTGTCTACCTTCTGTTGAGTTGTATGAGTGCTTTATATATTTTGGATATTAACCCCTGATCAGATGTATCATTGGCAAATATGTTCTCCCATACAGTGGGTTTCATTTTCATTTTGATGGCAGTTTCTTTTGCTGTGCAGAAGCTTTTTTATTTTGATGTAGTCCCATTTGTTTATTTTCTTCTTAGTTTCTTTTGCCCTAGGAGAAGTATGTCCGAGATTTTACTGCCTATGTTCTCCTCTAAGATTTTTATGGTTCCATGCCTTATGTTTAAGTCTTTTATCCACCTTGAGTTTATTCTTGTGTATGGTGTAAGTTGATGGTCTAGTTTCATCTTTTTGAATGTCTGTCCAGTTTTCCCAACGCCATTTATCGAAGAGACTGTCTTTACTCCATTGTATGTTCTTGCCTCCTTTGTCAAATATTAATTGACTGTTTTGGTTACTATGGCTTTGTAGTATAGTTTGATATTTAGTATTGTGATCCCTCCTACTTCATTCTTCTTTCTCAAGATTGCTACAGCTATTTGGGGTCTTTTATGGTTCCATATAGATTTTTGGAGTACTTGTTCTAGCTCTGTGAAGCTAGCACTTCCAGTACTATCCTTGTCTTTTTCGTGTTCTTAAGGGAAACGCTTTTAGTTTTTGCCTATTGAGTAGTATGTTGGCTGTAGGTTTGTCATATATGGCTTTTATTATGTTGAGGTATGATCCCTTTCTTCCCACTTTACTGAGAGTTTTTATCAAAAAAGGGTGCTGGAGCCCTAACCAGTTTGGCTCAGTACATAGAGCGTTGGCCTGCGGACTGAAAGGTCCCAGGTTCGATTCCGGTCAGGGGCATGTATCTTGGTTGTGGGCACATCCCCAGTGGGAGGTGTGCGGGAGGCAGCTGATCGATGTTTCTCTCCCATCGATATTTCTAACTCTCTATCCCTCTCCCTTCCTCTCTGTAAAAAGTCAATAAAATATATATTTTTTAAAAAAGGGTGCTGGATATTGTTGAATGCTTTTTCTGCATCTATTGATATGCTCGTGTGATTGTCATCTTCCCATTTATTTAAGTGATGTATCACATTTATTGATTTGCTGATATTGTATGAGTTTTGCACCCCTGGAATAAATCCCACTTGGTCATGGTGTATAATCTTTTTAATGTATTGCTGGATCCGATTTGCTAATATTTTGTTGAGGATTTTACCACCTGTGTTCATCAGGGATATTGGCCTGTAATTTTCTTTCTTTGTAGTGTTTTTATCTGGTTTTGGAATTAGGATAATGCTGGCTTTGTAAAAAGAGCTTGGAAGCGTGCCTTCTTCCTTTTGTTTTTGGAATAGTTTGAAGAGGATAGGTGTTAGTTCGTTGAATGTTTGGTAAAATTCTCCTGTAAACCCATCCGGTCCGGGACTTTTGTTTGCTGGTAGTTTCTAAATTACGGCTTTAATTTCATCAGTTGTTATTGGCCTACTCAGGTTTTCTGATTCTTCTAATTGAGTTTTGGAAGATTGTATGTTTCAAGGAATTTGTCCATTTCACCCAGGTTATCCAGTTTGTGGGCATATAGTTGTTCTTAGTATTTGCTTACAATCCTTTGTATTTCTGTGTTGTCCATTGTTATGTTGCCTCTTTCATCTCTGATTTTATTTATTTGGTTCCTCTCTCTTTGTTTCTTGATGAGTCTGGCTAGGGGTTCATCAATCGTGTTTATATTTTCAAAGAACCAGCTCTTGGATTCTTGATCTTTTGTACTGTGTTGTTTTTTTAGTCTCTATGTAATTTATTTCCATTCTGATCTTTATTATTTCCTTCCTTCTACTCCCTCTGGGCCTTTCTTATTGTTTTATTTCTCATTCATTTAGTTGTAGGATTAGATAGTTTATTAGTCCTTTTTTTGTTTTTTGAGGTAGGCCTGTAGTGCTATGACCTTCCGTTTCAGCACTGCTTTCGCTATGTCCCATAGTGGTTTTGTGTTCATTTTCATTTGTTTCAGGCAGTTTTTAATTTCTTGCTTGATCTCATTGGTAACCCATTCATTGTTTAATAACATGCTATTTAGCTTCCATGTGTCTGAATGTTTTTGAGTTCTTTTTCCTGTAGTCGATTTCTAACTTCATGCCATTGTGATCTGAGAAGATGCTTGGCATTATATCAATCTGTTTGAATTTGTATAAACTTGTTTTGTGCCCTAACATGTGGTCTGTCCTTGAGAATGTTCCATGTGAGCTTGAGAAGTATGTATATTCTGTTGCTTTGGGGTGAAATGTTCTATAAATATTGGTTAGATTGATCTGATCTAGTGTGTCATTTAAACATTCCTTGTTCATTTTTTGTCTGGAAGAGCTACCCAGTAATGTCAGTGGGTGTTAAAGACCCCACTATGACTGTATTGCTGTCAGTATCTCCCTTAAAGTCCATTAAGAATATTTTTTATGTACTTAAGTGCTCCTATATTGGGTGCTCATATATGTTCACAAGGGTTATATTTTCTTGTTGAATCATTCCCTTCAGTATTATGAAGTGGCCTCTGTCTCTTGTTATGGCCTTTATTTTGAAGTCTCTTTTGTCTGATATGAGTATTGCTACCCCAGCTTTTTTCCCCTTTTAATTTGCATGAAATAAATGTTTCCATCCCTTCACTCTCAGTCTATGTATATCTTTTGTTCTGAGATAGGTCTCTTGTAGACAGCATATATATGGGTCATGTTTTCTTATCCATTCAGTCACCCTATGTCTTTTGAATTGGGCATTTAATCCATTTACATTTATGGTTATTATTGACTAGAGGCCCAGTGCATGAAATTCGTGCATGGGGGCGGGGAGGAATCCCCTCAGCCCAGCCTGCACCCTCTCCCTCTGGGACCCTGCAGGGATCAGGCCTAAACCAGCAGTCGGACACCCCTCTCACAATCCGGGATCGCTGGCTCCTAACTGCTCACCTGCCTGCCGACCTGATCCCCCCCTAACTGCTCTCTTCTGCTGGCCTGATCCCCCTAACTGCTCTCCCCTGCCGGCCTGATCACCCCTAACCGCCTCTGCCTCGGCCCCGCCACCATGGCTTTGTCTGGAAGGATGTCCGGAAGGTCGTCCGGAAGATGTCCGGTCTAATAAGCATCTTACTCTTTTATTAGTATAGATAGGTATTTATTTATTGCCATTTTTATTTTCTTTATGCCTATGATCCCCCCTTTCTCCTTTTCTTCTTAAAGCAGTTCCTTTAACATTTCTTGCATTGTTGGTTTGGTGGTAATGTACTTCTTTAACCTTTTTTTCTCTTTTGGTCTGGAAAGCTTTTTATTTCTCTTTCAATTTAAATGATAGCCTTGGATCAGTAGTCTTGGATTTAGGCCCTTGCTTTACCTTACTTTGAGTACTTCATGCCACTTCTGGCCTGAAGGGCTTCTATTGAGAAGTCAGCTGCCATTCTAATGGGAACTCCTTTGTAGTTAATTTTCTGTCTCTCTCTTGCTGCCTTTAAGATTCTTTCTTTGTCTTTAACATTTGCCACTTTAATTATGATGTTTTTAGGTGTGGGTCTCTTTGGGTTCATCTTGATTGGGACTCTGTGCCTCCAGAACCTGTGTGACATTTTCCTTCATCAGTTTGGGAAAGTTTTCTGTCATTACTTTTTAAAACAGGTTCTCTGTTCCTTGCTCACATTCTTCCCTCCCTGGCATTCCTATAATGTGGATGCTTTTACGTTTCATGTTGTCCTAGAGCTCCCTTAAGCTATTGTCTTGCTTTTTAATTCTTTTTTTTTATTTGCTACTCTAAATGGGTATTTATTTCTACCTTGTATTCCAAATTGCTGATTCCTTCCCCTGCTTCATCCAGTTTGCTTTTAATCCCTTCCAGTGTGTTCTTCATGTGTGATACCAGGTGTACCGGTTAATAATGTGTGTTTTTTTCAATAGATGGAGTTACACATGTTGATATATATGTGATTTGATATGTATGCTATTTTGTTGTATTGACAGCAAGCTTCAAAACTTCATATGTCAAATTTGCTGAAGGTGTTAACATCATAGATATTTTTACGCTTAAGAATGTCAAATTTCGTGCCAAAAAAAGAGCATTTACAGGAAGTTTTAATTCATTATTTTGAAGAAAAGTGCTGCTGAAAGTTATCATATACTTCGGGAAGCTTATGGTGAACATGTTCCATCTTAAGATATTTGTGAACACTGGTTTAAATGCTTTAAAAGTGATGATTTCGATGTGAAAGACAAAGAACCTCCAGGTCAACTGAAAAAGTTTGAACATTAACAATTACAAGCATTATTGGATGAAAATGCATGTCCAACTGAAAAACAACTTGCAGAAAGATTAAATGTTGCTCAGCAAACAATTTCCGATCATTTACAAGCAATGGGAAAGATTTTAAAGGAAGGAAAATGGGTGCCACATCAA
>NW_005370673.1:1697656-1704760 GCF_000412655.1 Myotis brandtii
AATAAAGCACTTTTGATGTTTCTCTTGAAATTACCGTGTTTTCTTTGATTGCAAAATCCGCATTATTAACTGGTACACCTGGTATATCATTCTTCATTTCGGTCTGGTTCTTGTTCATGGCCTCTATTTCCCTTTCCAGGCTGTTGTAATTTCCACTAAGTTCCTTAGCGTCTTAACCATTGCTTTGAACTCTGTGTCTGATAGGTCGCTTGCCTCCATCCCATTTTGTTCTTTTTCTAGAGAGTCCTTCTTTTCTCTCACTTGGGGTGGCTTCTTTGTCTCCCATGTTAGCTGTCTCTTTGTATTTGCTCCTGTGCATTAGATAGAACTGCTGTGCCTCCCAGGCTTTGTGGGATGGCCTTATGTAGAAAGTGTCTTCAGGGGTCTCCTTGTTCACTTGAGCTGGATGCTCTAGGAATGCCTCTTGTGTGTGTTGTTTGGGCTCTCCTGTTATAATTGGGACTTCATTGTTGAGGGCACGTTCATGGGAGGGATTTCCCCTCCTACTTGCTGTCGGTGAAGTTCAACCCCTACATCTTCGAGCCAGGTGTTATATAGATGCTGACAGAAAGGAATAATATACAACAGGACCAACCAAAAACACCATGAAAATCAAGCTACTTAATGCAGTAACAACAGGAAAGACTAAGAAGGAAAAAGAAGAGAAAGCAAAACAAAGATAAAGAGAATACTAAAAGACACATGACCAAATGTTTAAAGGGGATATAAAGAAAACGGGAGGAAGAAGAAAATGAAAAGATGGCTATATGGAAGCAAGGATAAGATAAAAGAATTAGTATAGGAAGAAAAAAGAAAAAGAAAGAGAAAATAAATGAAATAATTATGCATTTACAATGTAATAATGGATATATTGATATAGATAGGAAAAGTAAAACAGAAAAAAATGAGAAAAAAATAAAATAAGAAATTAATAACAGTAAGAACAGACAAGAGAACAGAATTGAAGGAAAGAGAGAAATTAGAAATAAGAAAGAAAAAGGAAGAAAAAAAGGGGGTAAAAAACAAGCAACAAAAAACAAAAAATACACACACACACACACACACACCAATAAACAAAACCACACACACTGGAAGGCCTTGTGTCTGCTATTTGTGGGGCTCGTTGGATTTTGCTCTGATGATATTGAATCTGGTCCTTGGTGTGTGCATCCTAGGTCAGAGTGAGTCACTGTCCCTTTCTGGCCCTGGGCAGCCTGGTTGAGGTCCTTGAGGTTGAAGCCCCTAGGAGGCCAGCGAGTGGGGCCTCCTTAGCCCAGAGGCGGGGTCTGCCTGAGTCTCATGCCTTGATTGTCCCTGTTCTGAGCTGTGTTCCTTTCCCCCACGGAGCTGTGGTCTCCAGGTGTCAGCTAGAGGCGTTTGGGGTTGGCGGGGCCACGCAAGGTCCCGTTGCTGTGCGGCTCACTGCGCGGGTCTGGGTAGTGTCCAGTGCCAGTCTTGGTGGTGGCGAGGCTGTGCTCCCAGCTGCTGCCGCTCCCCCTTCACGATGGTGTGGTTTCTGAGCCAGAGCCACACCCTCCCCGGGAGTGCCTGTGGCGGTAGCAGGGGCTCTTTGTCCAGGAGAGCCTGAACTGCCTGCCCCTGAGGCATCTACAAGACCTGACTGTCCCTCGCGCGCACACACACACACACACACACACACCCCCCACCCACGTCCACACATTCCCCTCTCACTCCCGTCCTGCCGGCTGCCATGTGGATTCCTGTCTGACTTACTTCACTCAGCATAATAGCCTCTATGCCCATCCATGTTGTTACGGATGGTAAGATGTCATTATTTTTTATGGCTAATAATACTCCATTGATGTATGTATCACATCTTCTTTACCCGGTTTTTATTGATGGACACCTCAGTTGCCTCCGTTTCTTGGCTATTGTAAATAACAATGCAATGAACACAGGTGTGCATATGACTTTTCGAATTAGTGTTTGGATTGTTTTGGATAAATACCCAGATGTGGGATTGTTGGATCATAAGACAGTTCAATTTTTAATTTTCTGAGAAATCTCCATACTGTTCTCCACAGTGGCTGCACCAGTCTGCATTCCCACCAGCAGTGCACGAGGGTTCCTTTTTCTCCGCATCCTCGCCAGCGCTTGCCATTTGTTGATTTGCTGATGGTGTTGTGGACCAACATTCGCGAGAATAAGACCACCGACTCCAATTAGGTCTTAAACAGCAAGCGAGGATTTATTGAGCTGGCCAGCGACTACAGTTATAGCACCCTACCGAAGCAGAGGCTGAACTGCAGTGCCGACTACAGGAGTTACATTTTATTATTAAATTCTGTGGAGGCCCAGAGAAAAATGTGTCTTTCAAATTCTGGGCCCCCCAATATGGAGGAAACTCTCTCTATTTATACTTTTTCCAGTCCTTTGTCTCCAAAATTTGGATGAGACTTCCGGGCCTTCAGAGAAAGAAGGCCTGCGTGCTGGGAAGGGGCCATGAGACCATATCAAGGCCTGGCCTGATGTCAGTACCTTCCTATCTATGTGTTTTAGGAACAGACAGCACAGCATGACCCGTCTGGCCAAAGCGCCAGATATGCAGCCCAGCACAATGGTAGCCATTCTGACAGGTGTGAAGTGGTACCTCATTGTGGTTTTAACTTGCATCTCTTGGAGAGTAGTGATGTTGAGCATCTTTTCATCTGTCTGTGGGCATCTGTATGTCCTCTTGGGGTAGTGTCTGTTCAGGTTCTCAACCCATTTTAAAATTGAATGGCTTATCTTTTTGGGGTTATGTTGTGTGAGTCTCTCATATACTTTGGATAATAACCCTTCCTTGGATGTACTTTGGGGAATGTGTTCTCCCAGTCAGTGCGTCGTCTTTTCTTTTTTGTTGATAGTTTCCTGTGCTGTGCAAAAACCTTTTAGTTTAATGTAGTTCCATTTGGTTTTTTTTTTTTTTTTGGTTTGTTTTCCTTGTCCCAGGAGACATATCCAAAGACATATTACTAAGAGCAATGTCACTGAGTTTACTGCCATGTTTTCTTCTAGGAGTTTTCTGGTTTGTGGTCTTATACTTAAGTTTTTAATCCATTTGAGCTTACTCTTGTATATGATGTAAGAAGGTGGTCTGTCATACCCACTATTATGAGAGGTGAACTAGTCTCAAGAACAAGAGGGGTGTAAAGAGTCAAATGAGCTTGTTTGATACAGTAAAAGTTCTCTAATATGAAGTTAAGTGAGGCAGACAATAGGCATACTTAAAGGGACAAACCCATTTTTAATTGCAGTTGATTTATTTTTCTATGTATAGAAAATGCAAGGAACTCGCTGAACATTTTAGAACTCATAAGGGGATATTAGTGAGTTGGCTGGATTCGGGATCAACTTAGAAACATGAGTGACATTCTTACACACCTGCAAAAGCCACTGAGAACAAGAAATGGAAACAATCCTGTTCACAGCAGCAACAAAACCAGTCAGATGCCCAGGAATAATCACGGTGGGAATGTGCGTGAGCTCTGTGACTTCGCTGAAGGATGTAGAAGGGGTTTGGAGTAACTGGAACTGCTGGACGGGGTGCAGTATTAACAGAGACTTGGTGCTCCTGAAATTAACACACACATTTAATACAGTTCCAGTGAGTGCCCAGGAGTTACTTTATAGAATCTGGCTTGCTGTTTCCAAAACCCATGTAGAATTGATTAGCAAGAAGAATTAAGATAATTTTGAAAAAGAAAAACTAATGGTATTTTTGCTCTATCTGATATCAAAATTTGTTTTAGTAATTAAATAGACAAATAGAACAAAGGAATAGAATATATGATCCATTGACAAACCCATGGGATATATAGGAATTTATTAACTGATAATTGTGTCTTCTCAAATAAGTAGGAAAGTAATGACGATTTTAATAAAGTGTTGGAATAATTGAATATGCCTTTGGGAGAATATCATAGTAGACCTCTGTGTTTACATCGCCTCAGTCTGAATGCGGGTCTGTGTGTTTGTGTGTGTGTGTGTGTGTGTGTGTGTAGAGAATATCATAGTAGATCTCTGTGTTTACATCGCCTCAGTCTGAATGCAGGTCTGTGTGTTTGTGTGTGTGTCTGTGTGTTTGTGTGTGTGTGTGTTTGTATGTGTGTCTCTGTGTCTGTGTGTGTGTCTGTATGTGTGTCTGTGTTTGTGTCTGTGTCTGTCTGTGTGTCTCTGTGTGTGTGTGTCTGTGTGTGTCTGTGTGTTTGTGTGGGTGTGTGTTTGTATGTGTGTCTCTGTGTGTCTCTGTATGTGTGTCTGTGTGTGTGTCTGTGTGTGTCTGTGTTTGTGTCTGCGTCTGTCTGTGTGTGTGTCTGTGTGTGTGTGTGTGTTTGTATGTGTGTCTCTGTGTGTGTCTGTGTGTCTGTCTGTGTGTCTCTGTGTGTGTGTGTCTGTGTGTGTCTGTGTGTTTGTGTGGGTGTGTGTTTGTATGTGTGTCTCTGTGTGTCTCTGTATGTGTGTCTGTGTGTGTGTCTGTGTGTGTGTCTGTCTGTGTGTCTGTGTGTGTCTGTGTTTGTGTGTGTGTGTCTGTGTGGGTGTGTGTGTTTGTATGTGTGTCTCTGTGTGTCTGTATGTGTGTCTGTGTGTGTGTTTGTATGTGTGTCTCTGTGTGTGTCTGTGTTTGTGTCTGTGTTTGTGTCTGTGTGTGTCTGTATGTGTGTCTGTGTCTGTCTGTGTCTGTCTGTGTGTGTGTCTGTGTGTGTCTGTGTGTCTGTATGTGTGTCTGTGTTTGTGTCTGTGTGTGTGTGTGTGTGTGTCTGTGTTTGTGTCTGTGTTTGTGTCTGTGTTTGTGTGTGTGTGTGTGTGTGTGTGTCCCTGCAATGGGGGTGCCCTGCCATGGTGGGCCCTGCCTGCACCCTGAGCTGCCCAGAGAGGCTCCCGCCGCCCTGACTCTGACTGGAAAAGCAGGTGGAGAATGATCTTACTCGTGTTCATTTACCTTTCATAATGTATGTGTCGCTCACATTTATTTCGGTGTTTAACCCTGGAAGTGTTTTGGGTCTCTATTTTGAAGTTTGATCTCATCTTAAGCATGTGGGTTTCATTCCGCATCATTTAGCTTTGAGTTGCAGTTTCCAAGAGCTATCGTAGTTCATGAGCGCTGCCCATAGTTCATGAGGGCTGCCCATAGTTCATGAGGGCTGCCCATAGTTCAGCCGTGGGCAAACTACGGCCCACGGGCCGGATCAGGCCCATTTGAAATGAATAAATCTAAAAAAAAAAAAAAAAACCATACGGACTCTGCCGTGAGAGTGGGGTGAGCGCTGGACTCCGCGTGAGAGTGGGGTGAGCGCTGGACTCCGCGTGAGAGTGGGGTGAGCGCTGGACTCCGCGTGAGAGTGGGGTGAGCGCTGGACTCCGCGTGAGAGTGGGGTGAGCGCTGGACTCCGCGTGAGAGTGGGGTGAGCGCTGGACTCCGCGTGAGAGTGGGGTGAGCGCTGGACTCCGCGTGAGAGTGGGGTGAGCGCTGGACTCCGCGTGAGAGTGGGGTGAGCGCTGGACTCCGCGTGAGAGTGGGGTGAGCGCTGGACTCCGCGTGAGAGTGGGGTGAGCGCTGGACTCCGCGTGAGAGTGGGGTGAGCGCTGGACTCCGCGTGAGAGTGGGGTGAGCGCTGGACTCCGCGTGAGAGTGGGGTGAGCGCTGGACTCCGCGTGAGAGTGGGGTGAGCGCTGGACTCCGCGTGAGAGTGGGGTGAGCGCTGGACTCCGCGTGAGAGTGGGGTGAGCGCTGGACTCCGCGTGAGAGTGGGGTGAGCGCTGGACTCCGCGTGAGAGTGGGGTGAGCGCTGGACTCCGCGTGAGAGTGGGGTGAGCGCTGGACTCCGCGTGAGAGTGGGGTGAGCGCTGGACTCCGCGTGAGAGTGGGGTGAGCGCTGGACTCCGCGTGAGAGTGGGGTGAGCGCTGGACTCCGCGTGAGAGTGGGGTGAGCGCTGGACTCCGCGTGAGAGTGGGGTGAGCGCTGGACTCCGCGTGAGAGTGGGGTGAGCGCTGGACTCCGCGTGAGAGTGGGGTGAGCGCTGGACTCCGCGTGAGAGTGGGGTGAGCGCTGGACTCCGCGTGAGAGTGGGGTGAGCGCTGGACTCCGCGTGAGAGTGGGGTGAGCGCTGGACTCCGCGTGAGAGTGGGGTGAGCGCTGGACTCCGCGTGAGAGTGGGGTGAGCGCTGGACTCGCGTGAGAGTGGGGTGAGTGCTGGACTCCGCGTGAGAGTGGGGTGAGAGCTGGAATCTGCCGTGAGAGTGGGGTGAGCAGGAAAACCTTGCTGAGTGCGGCCTTTTTTGCCCCGTGAGCACCTCCTGGCTCTGGCTTTTCCTTTCAACCACCCCCACCCCCCAGGTCCTGTAGGTGCCGCTGGCATGTAGGCAGGCATGTAGGCAGGCGTTCCTGAGACTCAGAGAGAACCTGGGGGCAGGATGGGCAGGGCGGCAGGCGAGGGCAGCCCTGGGCAGGCACAGTGCCCATCTGCAGAAGGAGTGGCCGCCCGCCAACAGGGCCCCTTTGTGCCCCGGCTCCCAGGACCCAGGGCTCCAGCTGGAACTGGCAGTGTGGCCGCCAGGCAGCAGTTTATACAAAACAAGCACTTGAGGCTTGCAGGGCGAGCAGCCTCAGAGCCATTTCCTCTGCGCTGAAACGGGCTGAGTTCTGCTGCTGGCCCGGCAGGCTCCTTCCTCCCCGCTCCTGCTCCTGCAGGGAGGCCTTCCAGGATTCCAGGAAGGTTCCCGAAGGCCCTCAGCCACGAGTGGCTGCTGAAAGGGGCCGGGAGGGAGTGGCGGCTGGAAGGGGCCTTCTGCAGGCCTCCCCTTGGTTCTGAGCTCAACTCACTGTACCACCCCTCCTTCCTCAGAGAGAGGTTGGGGCAGCGCGGGCGCGGGGGAATGGGCTGAAGTTCTGCTGTGGCCCGGCAGGCTCCTTCCTCCCCGCTCCTGCTCCTGCAGGGAGGCCTTCCAGGAAGGTTCCCGAGGCCCTCAGCCGCGAGTGGCTGCTGAAAGGGGCCCGGAGGGAGTAGCGGCTGGAAGGGTCCGTCTGCAGGGGCGGATGGCGGGAGTGTGTGCCTTGCGGGCCTCTCCTTGGTTCTGAGCTCAACTCACTGTACCACCCCTCC
>NW_005370674.1:0-519 GCF_000412655.1 Myotis brandtii
CAACATCCATTTATGATTAAAATGCTCAATAAAATAGAAATAAAAGGAAAGTACCTCAACTTAATGAAGGCCATATATGATAAACCCTCAGCCAATATCATACTCAATGGTGTAAAACTGAAAGCTTTTCCTCTAAAATTAGGAACAAGACAAGGATGTCCATTCTCACCATTCTTATTCAACACAGTGCTGGAAGTCCTAGCCAGAGCAATAAGGCAAGAGAAAGAAAAGGCATCCAAATAGGGAAGGAAGAAGTCAAACTGTCACTTTTTGTGAATGACATGATCCTATATATCAAAAACCCTAAAGACTCCACCAAAAAAAAAAAAACAAAAACAAAAAAACTACTAGAAACAATAAACAAATACAGTCAAGTTGAAGGGCACAAAACCAATGTGCAAAAATCTATTACCTTCCTGTATACAAACGACAAAACTTCAGAAGAAGAAATATTTTTTAAAAACCGCATTTCCTTTTGCAATTGTAACCAAAAGAATAAAATACCTAAGAATAAACTTA
>NW_005370675.1:0-482 GCF_000412655.1 Myotis brandtii
TTTGCTTTTATTCACAGCACTTATCACCATTGTCTGTACCATACATTAGTTTTTTGTGGTTTTCTTTATATATTTGTATTGATTTCAGAGAGGAAAGGAGAGGGAGAGAAGAGAGAGAGACAGAGAGAGACAGAGAGAGAGAGAAACATCAAATGATGACAGAGCATCTCTGATTGGCTGCCTCCTGCACACCCCACACTGGGGATTTAACCCGAAACCAGGCATGTACCCCGATAGGATATCAAACTGAGATCTCCTGCTTCATAGGTAGATGCTCAACCACTGAGCCACGCTGGCTGGGCCATACATTAGTATTTTTATTATCTGTCTTCCCAAACAAGAATGAAAGCTCCATGA
The DNA here is from genome assembly GCF_000412655.1 of Myotis brandtii. Classification (NCBI taxonomy): domain Eukaryota; kingdom Metazoa; phylum Chordata; class Mammalia; order Chiroptera; family Vespertilionidae; genus Myotis; species Myotis brandtii. The sequence goes on from NW_005370675.1 coordinate 358, forward strand.
GAACAGGGGCTCTGTCTTATTAATTGCTGTATCATCAGTGCCTAGAACAATGCCTGGCACATTACTGGCATCTAGAATATGTTGGTTCAATGAACGAGTGATATATTGAACATCATATATTCCTG
>NW_005370676.1:0-480 GCF_000412655.1 Myotis brandtii
TACAAGAAATATTAATCATGCTCTGCTAACCGTGACTGTTTTCCTCTGATTAAAGAAATTATATTCTGGTCCCCAAACCAGTTTTAAGTAGAGAAGCCGTATAGCCTCAGAGGCCAACCCCAAAACACTGCCACCCAGAGGCTGAGCCACAAACTGACTCTTAGGTGAACACAAATTAAGGCAGTCTGGATCACAAATACGGCCTGCTTTAAAATCAGGACTGTGATTTACAACACGGAGGAACAGTGTATCACAGGGAAATTCAACACTCTCCTAAATACCTGGCAGGACTAAGCAGATCCAAGCAACAGCAGCCTCCTGATCACCACACCCTCTGTCTGAGGAACAGCAGCTGTACGTGAAGCCTCCCCCCACCAGCCAGAAGAGCCACCTTTTTTCTTTTTCTTTTTCTATCACCTGATTTTACCCTTTTAATTACTATGTTTTTATTTTTAACCAGTATTATTACTGCTACCATTT
>NW_005370677.1:0-1230 GCF_000412655.1 Myotis brandtii
CATAGCCACTTTGCTTCCTGTCATAACGCCGCTTTCCATGTCTGCGAGAGCTATCAGCAGGGAAAGTTGCAGAATTCTTAAACCTCCTAAACAGTACAACATTATCTTACTTTCCTCCAACACAGGAATTCCTGTTACACTTTCTACTCTTGTAATTTGTTGCTATATGCTGTCTTGTACTACAGTTATTTGTGAACAAATCCTGCATCTCCTTGTAGACACTGGATTTCTTCAGGAGCAGGTTTATATCTTACCCATTCTTTCTACCTCCCATAGCACCTGACTCGGTGCTTCGCACAGAGAAGAATGAATGAAAGAACAAGTGACCCAATGGACAAACATATCGATTTGGAAGTAGATGCCCATGCATCCCCATTTGGTCTTGGTTATATAGAGAAAGATGACAACCACAGGAAGACGCTCCCTGGCAGTGTGCCGCAGGGCGAAGTGTGCTGTGGCGTGGAAACAGTGTGGCCCGGAACGTCAGATTCTTGCCTTTTCTCATTCCCCCTCTGCCACTGGCCAGTCAGAAATCGCTGGTCAAGTGACAATTTCTCTTAGCCTCGCTTTCCCTTTCTCTAAAGTAGATACTAATACCTATCTTACAAAGATGTATGAACAGGAAGTAATACAGCACCAGAGAAAGGGCCTTGCCGTCATAGTAAGTATGTAAAAGCTAACCTGGGAGCTCCAGTGGCGCAATCGGTTAGCGCGCGGTACTTATTAAAGCTAACCTGATTGCTCCTGGAGGAGGCACTTGCTCATAGAAAGATGGGCGATCCGGACTCCAGGCCTGGCTCTGCCACAAGCCCACCAGCTGTGCAGCCTCCAGCAGTCCCACCCTCAGGGACTCCCTTTCTCATTAGTGAAATGGAAAAGTTGTATGTCTGACCTTTGAGGTTCCTCCCAGGACTGTGGTTTAGAAAATACAGGGTTAATGTATCAGTTCATTATCAAAGTATGTCTGGGTTGAGGAACTTCATTTCTTCTCCTTCTTCTTCTTCTTCTTCTTCTTCTTCTTCTTCTTCTTCTTCTTCTTCTTCTTCTTCTTCTTCTTCTTCTTCTTCTTCTTCTTCTTCTTCTTCTTCTTCTTCTTCTTCTTCTTCTTCTTCTTCTTCTTCTTCTTCTTCTTCTTCTTCTTCTTCTTCTTCTTCTTCTTCTTCTTCTTCTTCTTCTTCTTCTTCTTCTTCTTCTTCTTCTTCTTCTTCTTCTTCTTCTTCTTCTTCTTCT
>NW_005370677.1:2515-4916 GCF_000412655.1 Myotis brandtii
ATGACCTCTCTTCTATATTACACTCCAGGTACCCAAGACCCTGTAATTTCCTTCCCAAATGCCCCTGAGCCCTCTTCCTGGCCCTGTACTGGCTTCTTCTCTGGGTCTGGCCCAAGGGCAGATAGAACTGACAGAATACCCACTCCTAGCCTGTGGGTGGCCATGAACAGCTGCTGGGAGAGATGGCAGGCGAGGAATAGAGCTTGTATTTGCAAGGGTAGGGTGTCCCCATGTGCCAGGTGGCACAAGGCCCCACACTCCAGGATGAAGCTTGTAGTAAGAAGAGAAGAGGGGTGGCCTGGGGGATTGCAGGAGTACAACTCCAAGTGGTCCAAGAATTTTAAATTTGGCCTTGAATAAACTTCCCATCGTGAACGTACTTTCATCAATATAGAAGGAGAACATATTTTGTTTAGCAGGTTGATAGCTTGGTTTATAAATTTTAGACCTATGACATGTGGGCCTCCATTTGTACTCTTGTCTGGCCCTGCAAATGTTGGAAGTGGGCTGAATAGACCATGTATTTCAATCCAAGATTAGTTATTTATTGCTTTTATGATGACAAGTGACCTGAATTTGGTCAGTAATCAAGGGTTCTTTCTTTGACACATAACAATTTTTCAGTCGTTAAAGAGTTGTTATGCGCTATATTCTAGAGAAATTTTCAACCTAATGCCAATAATTCATAACAATACCAGAAGAGTGTCTATAATTTTTAGTGTAAAGGAAAATAAACGTGTCAGGCTAGATTATGATTTCTAGAAGTAACTCTAGTGACAGCTGCTCATTTTATTTAAATTTCCAGACACTTTTATCTAAGTGTCTTTATGAAAGGACATTGTGGGGTCTGAGCATTGATCAAATGAATGAATTTTCTGTATGTCTATTTATTTTAGAGAGAGCACTATCAAAATATTTAAGCATCTTTAATTCTAAAAAAAAATGTTTAGTAAATCCCAAAATTTGCACTGGCTAGCACTATCATAACTATCTTGGGCTCCCATACTTACTGGCCTTGCTGCTTTACCAGTTATAAAAATACAAATAGACACCAAAGTCAGATTAAATGCATCCTGGCACACTACAGAAGTTTGTTTTATAGTAACTCTAACACTATTTAAGGGGCCTCATTGCCAGGGAATCTTATTATCACAGGATCTTGTTTGTGCTTGATCCTAACATCTTGGGGAACAACACCGTTGTAAAATGCCAATTTACTACGAATACAGATGTTTTGAAAGTCTTCTCCAAAAGTGGGTAGGATATATTTTACTTTTCTTAGCTTCACCACCATATTACTTGGGCTTTTTGCTTCAATGAATGTTTTTAAAAAGACATTAAATCCCATCACCTTATTTGTTTGGGCACTCTTAGTGGTAAAAGAACATCTTGAAGAGAGTAAGTTCACTCTCACCAGATGAGACCCAAACCTCTAAGGATAGTTCTTTTCCAGTGACAAACAGCCACAGCCCCACCCAAAGTCTTCAGAAAAGGGGAACATATCTTCCTTCATTTTTTCCATTCCAATGGAGTGCAGGTGCCACAGGTAAATCCTTTCACAAACCCTAGCCATTGTTCAGGTTGCTCTACCTTGTCCTAAAGTGCCATGTTGCTCCCACTCTCTCTGCAGCCTCTCTTGGCTGCTAATTGCCTTGGCTTTCCAGTACAACGTCAAGTTGCCCTCTATGTCCTAACTGTTGGAACACAGTCTGGCTGTCACACTAGCACCACTGACACTCCCTGCCATTGCTCACCCTGACCCCTGCCATCACTGGTCCCACCACCACGGGCTCTGTTTGCTCTCTCATTCTTCGTGCCTAGTGAAGCTGAGAAAAGAAAGCCCATCTGAGCTATAGCTTTTCTGTTGTCCAATGTAGATCCTTGACGTTGCTCTTCCCGGATCCTTGGCATTGCTCTTTCTGGATCCTTGACATTGATCTTTCACCAGAGCAAGATAAGTCAGGCAGCGATCTACCCTTCTATACAAAAGGGTTGGCCAGTTCCACTTGTTTTCTCTGATAGCAGGCTGTTATATCCTCTTTTCTAGGATGATCTTTAAGCATCTCATAAGTCCCTTATCACGTGTCTGTATCTCCTGTATTTACTTCCTCACAAGCACTAGGAGGTCAGGGACTGTATCTACCTTGCAAACTATTATATCTCTAGCACCTGGTTTTGCCACACCAGGAATGCCCTATAAATGCTCCCTAAACTGAACTGAACTTCGAAAGCTTAGTGCAGAAACTCTACAGGCATTTTTCAACACTGCAGTGTGTGCCACTGATGCTCTTCTCCAGCCCCCACTCACCTTCCCAGCCCGACAATCCCAAATTATGACTAGTGAGAAACCTCATTATCACCTAAGTCTCCAGGTCAAGCCTCCCAGGGCATATGCAAGTTG
>NW_005370678.1:0-1384 GCF_000412655.1 Myotis brandtii
ATGAGAAACTGCATTCTAAAAGCCTTGGTAATGACCCGCCTATTAGGCTTTTATTATATAGGACACTCCACTTCACCAGTGATCAAGGAAGTGAAAATTAAAGCAACTCTAAGATATAATTCCACACCCATCAGTTTGGCCAACATTTTAATCTAACAACACTAAGTCCTGAGAGCAGTGTGGATGAGTAAGATTGCTGGGAGAGCAGATAACAAACAAAAACTGCTGTTGTTCTGGTCCACTGGAAGGGCCTTCTCGCTTCCTGTTGGGAAACACAGCCAGAAGGACATGCAGAGCTGGGCTGTGGGCATCCTTGCTCCTTCCCTCTTCTTGCATTCTCACCTCTGGGTACAAAAGTACTGATTCTCTTCCCCCATTTGTCCTCCTACAGGTCCGACTACCTGGCCATCCCATCAGAGAACAAGGAGAACTCGGTGGTGCCCGTAGAGGAGTAGAAGGGGTGCGGCTCGAGGTGATGTACAGGAAACAGGAGGGAAGGTGGATAAGGATGGCAGATAGTACAGCGACTTTAAACTCGGGCCCTTGGATTACTTTGTACCCTACCCAAGTCCCGCCCTCAGGATACTGCTTTAAGTTGATGCCCGACTCACAACTTAATGTCAAGCCCTTCAGAAGGGAATTGCTTTGGCTGAGTGTTGGGGCAACTGGAACTCCTTCCCCGTAGTGACGCAGGCAGAGTAGTTCTCCCAGTCCCTCCTTGTAAGGATGTGCGTCTGGTCAGAGCCTGTGCTGCTGGGCGGGGCCTCCTCAGTGAGCTGTGCTGCCAGTGACAGGTGACCTGAACACAGGGACCGGGAGCCCAGGTTCAGTGATGTCACAGCACCAGGAGGTGCCCCGGAGGCCACACCGCCCCCCTCCCCTCTGGCCTCCTAACTCCATCCGACCTCTACACACCATCAGACTCTGCCCGAGCTGAGGAGCCAACATCTCTCCACAGACGCCCTCACCCCGCCTAGCGTTTGCGCAGCAGCAGCCACGCCCACTGGACTGCTCCCCTGGGCCCCGAGCGACTGTGAACACGTGTGGAGGCAGCACAGCCTCTGCCCGTCACTGGAACTGGCTCATGCCCGCTGACTGCTACACGTGAAGGGCTGTCTTTGTGGACGGAAGCCAGGTGACCAGCAGAGGAAAGCAAATGAGTGTCATGGGGTGGAATTTCTTGAAGCCAGTGTTTCCGAGGCCTCGACCCCCTTGACCAGAGCGCCAGAGCCAGGCATGCTTTTCTGGGTTCAACGGCGACGGGAGTTCCTGCTGGAGGACGAAGATGTTCCCTGGGGCTCGGTTCTCCAGGGCTAGAACCCAGGTCTCTAAGGCCCCGCTGGTCTCAGTCCTTCCAGAAGCCAAGCACAAGGGACTTGGGAGA
>NW_005370679.1:0-11176 GCF_000412655.1 Myotis brandtii
TACTTTAAACAATAAAATTAAATTTTAAAAAAAGAAAACATGACCTACATATATGTTGTGTACAAAAGATCCACCTCAGAACAAAAGATACACACAGACTGAGAGTGATGAAAAATATATTTCATGCACATAGAAAGGAATAAAAAGCTGGGGTAGCAATACTCATATCAGAAAAAATAGACTTCAAAACAGAGGCCATAACAAGAGACAAAGAAGGCCATTTCATAATACTAAGGGGAATGATTCAACAAGAAAATATGCCCCTTGTAAACATATATGCACCGAATATAGGAGCACCCAAGTACATAAAAACAAACAAACAAACAAAAACTCTTGATGGACTTTGAGGGAGAGATTGACAGCAATACTGTCATAGTGAAGGACTTTAACACCCTATTGACATCACTGGATAGAACTTCTAGACAAAAAATTAAAAAGAAAACAGAGGCCTTAATAGACACATTAGATCATATGAATCTAACCAATATTTACAGAACATTTCACCCCAAAGCAACAGAATATACATTCTTCTCAAGTGCAAATGGAACATTCTCAAAGATAGACCACATGTTAGGGCACAAAAGAAGTCTATAAAAATTCAAGAAGATTGATACAATACCAAGCTTCTTCTTGGATCATAATGGCATAAAGTTAGAAATGAACTACAATAAAAAACTAAAACACATTCAAATACATGGAGGGTAAATAGCATGTTATTAAACAATGAATGGGTTACCAATGAGATCAGGCACAAAATTAAAAACTTCCTGGAAACAAATGAAAATGAACACACAACTAGCCAAAACCTTTGGGATACTATAAAGCAGTCCTGAGAGGGAAATTCATAGCACTACAGGCCTCCCTCGAGAAACAAAAAAAGGATTAATAAACTATCTAACTCTACAACTAAACGAATTAGAAAGAGAACAGCAAGAAAAGTCCAAAGGAAGTAGAAGGAAATAAATAATTAAGATTAGAGTGCAAATAAATGACATAGAGACTAAAAAAAACCAGACAAACAAACAAACAAAAAAGTAGAAAAGATCAATAAATCCAAGAACTAGTACATAGAAAGGATAAACAAGATTGATGAATCCCTAGCCAGACTCATTAAGAAACAAAGAGAGAGGACCCAAATAATTAAAAAACTGAAATGAAAGAGGCACTATAATAACAGACACCACAGAAATACAAAGAATTGTAAGCAAATACTATGAACAAATATATGACAACAAACTGAACAACCTGGGTGAAATGTACCAATCCCTAGAAATATACAAACTTCCAAAACTCAATCAGGAAGAATCAGAAAAACCTTAGTAGTCCAATAAGAACTGAGGAAAGTAAAGCAGTAATTAAAAAACTTACAGCAAACAAAAGTCAAGACCAGGTGTATTTACAGGTGAATTTTACCAAACATTCAAAGAAAAACTAACACTGACCCTCCTCAAACTATTTCAAAAATTTCAAGAGGAAGGAACACTTCCAAACTTTTTATGAATCTAGCATTATCCTTATTCCAAAACCAGATAAAGAAACTACAGAGAAAGAAAATTACAGGTCAACATGCCTGATGAACACAGATGCTAAAATCCTCAACTAAATATTAGCAAATAGAATCCAGCAATATATTAAAAAGATCATACACCATGATCAAGTGGGATTTATTCCAGGGATGCAATATTTGCAAATCAATAAATGTGATACATCACATAAATGAATTAAATTATAACAACCCCATGATCATATCAATAGATGCAGAAAAAGCATTTGACAAAACTCAGTACCTTTTTTTGATAAAAAAAAAAACTCAGTAAAGTGGGAATAGAGGAGTCATACCTCAACATAATAAAGGCCATATATGACAAATCTAGACCCAACATAATACTCAATCAGCAAAAACTAAAAGTGTTTCCCTTAAGAACAGAAAGAAGACAAGGATGTCTGCTTTCAGTCTCTTATTCAACATAGCACTGGCATTCTTAGCCACAGCTATCAGACAAGAAGAGATAAAAGGCATCCAATTAGGAAAGGAAGAAGTAAAACTATAATTATTTGCAGATGACATGATATTGTACATAGAAAACCCTAAAGACTCTACCAGGAAATTACTAGACTTAACAAATTAATTTGGTAATGTAGAGGGTACAAAATCAACATCCAGAAATTTATGACATTTTAATACACCAATAATGAACATTGAGAAGGTGGAAAGCAATCCCATTTACCATTGCAACAACAACTACAAAAAGATACCTAGGAATAAATTTAACCAAGGAGGTAAAAGACCTGAACTTGGAAAACTATAGGACTTTGAAAAAAGAAACATAGGAAGATACAAACAAATGGAAATGTACACCATGTTCATGGATTAGAAGAATTAACATCATTTGAATATCTATACTACCCAAAGAAATCTATAGAATCAATTCAACCCCTATTAAAAAACGAAAGGAATACATCACAGAGATAGAACAAATACTCAAAAAAATTATATGAAACCATTAGAGATCCTGAATAGCTGCAGCAATTGGGTGAAAAAATGAAGTAAAAGGGTGCACAATATTGGATATCAAACTATACTACAAAGCCATTATAACCAAAACATTCTGGTACTGGCACAATAACAGGCATATAGACCAATGGATCAGAACAGAGACCCCAGAAATTGACCCACACCCTTATGGTCATTTAATATTTAAAGAGAGAGACAAGAACATACAATGGAATAAAGACAGTCTCTTCAACAAATGGTGCTTGGAAAACTGGACAGACACATGCAAAAAGATGAAAGTAGACCACCAGTTTACATCATACACAAGAATAAACTCAAGATGGATAAAAGACTTAAATGTGAGGCATGAAACCATACAAATATTAGAGGAGAAATAGGTAGTAAAATCTCAGACATCTCATGTAGCAATATGTTTATGGATACATCTCCCAGGGCAAAGGGAACTAAGGAGAAAATAAACAAATGGGACTACATCAAAATAAAAAAGCTTTTAAACAGCAAAAGAAACCACCATAAAAATGAAAAGAGAACCCACTGTATGGGAGAACATATTTGCCAATGATACATCTGATAAGGGGTTAATGTCCAAAATATATAAAGTACTCATACAACTAAACAAAAGGAATACAAAAAAATCACTATAAAATGGGCAGAAGACCTGAATAGACATTTCTCCAAAGAGGACATACAAATGGCCAAGAGACATATGAAAAAATGCTCAGTCACTAATCATCAGAGAAATTCAAATTCAAACCACAATGAGATATCACCTCACACCTATAAGAATGGCTATTATCAAAAAATCAACAAATAACAAGTGCTGGCAAGGATGTGGAGCGAAGGGAACACTAGTTCTCTGCTGGTGGGAATGCAGATTGATGCAGCCACTATGGAAAAATATAAAATTGGAACTTCCATTTTTCTAGTGATCCCACTTCTGGGAATACATCTTAAAAACCTCAAAACACCATTCAAAAAAAAATATAGGTACCCCTATGTCCATAGAAGCACTATTTAAAATAAATAAGATCTGGAAATAGCCCAAGTGCCTATCAGTAGATGAATGTATAAAAAAGCTGTGGGACATTTACACTATGGAATACTATTCAGTAAAAAAGAGGGATCTCTTACCCTTTGGGACAGCATGGATGGACCTGGAAAATATTATACTAAGTGAAATAAGCCAATCTGAGAAAGACAAGTATCATTTGATCTCACTTATTTGTGGAATATAATGAACAAAATGAACTGACCAACAAAATAAGACCCGGATCATGGAGACATGAAACAGACTAATATACATCAATGTGGGGTTGGGGGGACAAGAAGAGATAAACCATAGAACTTATATACTTACTAGAGGCCCAGTGCAAATACTATGAACAAATATATGACAACAAACTGGACAACCTGGGTGAAATGTACCAATCCCTAGAAATATACAAACTTCCAAAACTCAATCAGGAAGAATCAGAAAACCTTAGTAGTCCAATAAGAACTGAGGAAAGTAAAGCAGTAATTAAAAAACTTACAGCAAACAAAAGTCAAGACCAGGTGTATTTGTGCAATGGTGGAGGGGAGTCCCTCAGCCCAAATTGAGAGAGGGTGCAGGCCAGGCCAAGGGACCCCACCGGTGCATGATCAGGGCCAGGGAGGGATGCAGGAAGTTGGCAGGCAGGGGAGAAACCATGGGAGGGCTCCAGGGTGTGTCTGGCACATCTCACTCAGTCCCATTTCACCCGACCCCAGCAGCAAGCTAACCTACAGGTCGGGAGCATCTGCCCCCTGCTGGTCAGTGCATGTCACAGTGACTGGTCGACCGGTCAACTGCCCCTTGGTGGTCAGTGCATGGTATAGTGAGTGGTTGAGCGGCCTTAGCATATCGTTAGCATATTACACTTTGATTGGTTGAATGGCTGACCGGACAACTGGACACTTAGCATATTAGGCTTTTAGTATATAGGATAGGCATAACCCATGGACACAGGAAATAGGGTAATGAAGGCATTGGTGAGTGGTGAGGGGTTGGAAGGAGGGTAAAAGTGGAAAAATGGAATATATCTGTAATACTCTCAACAATTAAAATATATTTAAAAAATAAGTATATAGCTTCATGAAGATTATAAAAGTGACTTTGTGGTACCGTTCTAATTATAAAGAAGATATGAAGCCCTAGCCGGTTTTGCTCAGTGGATAGAGCATTGCCTGGGAACTGAAGGGTCTTGGGTTCAATTCCCACCAAGGACATATGCCTGGATTGTGGCTCAATCTCCAGTAGGGGGTGTGCAGGAGATAGCTGATCAATGATTCTCTCTCATCATTGATGTTTCTATCTCTCTCTCCTTCTCCCTTCCTCTCTGAAATCAATAAAAATTTAAAATATATATGAAAAAATTAAAACCCAAGTTATACTACTTAGCAATTAAAATAGCAATTTACTAGGATGATAATAAAAATTAGGCTTTTTTAAGAAAAAAGTGATTTGAATACTAAAGGATTAAGAAAGGTAGTTGGCAAGACCTCAGAAATATTTTTGTATAAAAAGGCCTTATTTAGGCTATTATTTTTATTGCTTAAAGTATTCAATATGTCTCTATTTTCCCCAATTGACCCCTATGGCCACTCACACCCCCGAGGGCAAGACCCTCCACCCACAGTGTCTGTGTCCATTGGTGATGCTAATATTCATGCATAAAAGAACTTTGGTTGATCTCTAAACCCTCCTTCACTGACTTCTTTCTGAGGTTGGATGGTATTTTCAGTGCTACCTTTTCCCTGGATCTATTTTTGTCCATCAGTTTATGTTGATCATTATATCCCACATATGAGTGAGATCATGTGATATTTACCTTTCTCTGACTGGCTTATTTTGCTTAGCATAATACTCTCCAGTTCTAAACATGCTGTTGCAAATGGTAAAAGTTCCTTCTTTTTTATAGGAGCATAGTATTCCATTGTGTAGATGTACCACTGTCTTTTAATCCACTCATCTGCTGATGGGCATTTAGGCTGTTTCCAAATATTAGCTATTGTAAATTGTGCTGCTATGAACATAGGGATGCATATATCCTTTCTGATAGGTGTTTCTGGTTTCTTGAGATATATCCTAGAAGTTGGATTACTGGGTCAAATGGGAGTTCCATTTTTAACTTTTTGAGGAAGCTCCATACTGTCTTCCATAGTGGCTGCACAAGTCTGCATTCCCACCAGCAGTGCACGAAGGTTCCCTTTTCCCCACATCCTCCCCAGCACGTGTTGTTTGTTGATTTGTTGAGGATAGCCGTTCTGACAGTTGTGAGATGGTACCTCATTGTAGTTTTATTTGCATCTCTCAGTTGATTAGTGACTTTGAACATGTTTTCATATGTCTCTGGTCCTTCTGTATATCCCCTTTCGAAAAGTGTCTATTTAGGTCCTTGTCCCATTTTTTGATTGGATTGTTTATAAACTTTTGTTAAGTTGTATGAGTTCCCTATACATTTTGGAGATTAAATCCTTATCTAAAATAACATTGGCAAATATGTTCTCAATGCTGTGGGCTTTCTTGTTGTTTTGTTAATGGTTTCTTTTGCTGTGCAGAAGCTTTTTATTTTGATGTAGTCCCATTTGTTTATTTTCTCCTTAATTTCCATTGTCCTAGGAGCTGTATCAGTGAAGATATTATGTCTGATATTTTGCTGCCTATGGATTCTTCTAAGATTTTTATGGTTTCCCATCTTACATGTAAGTCCTTTAACTATTTTGAGTTTGTTTTTGTGGATGGTTTAAGTTGGTGGTCCAGTTTCATTTTTTTTTACATGTATCTGTCCAATTTTCCCAACACCATTTATTGAAGAGACTGTCTTGACTCCATTGTATGCTCTTGCCAACTTTTTAAAATATTAATTAAGCATAATGACTTGGGTCAATCCCTGGGTTCTCTGTTGTGTTCCATTGATCTGTATGTGTGTTCTTATGCCAGTACAGGGCAGTTTTGAGAATAGTGGCTATGTAATACAGCTTGATATCTGTGATCCCTCCAACTTTGTTCTTCTTTCTCAGGATTGCTATGGCTATTTGGGGTCTTTTTGTTATTTTTATTCCAGATGAATTTTTGGAGAGTTTGTTCTAGGTCTGTGAAATATGCCATTGGTGTTTTAATGGGGAGTGCAGTGAATCTATAGATTGCTTTGGGTAGTATGGACATTTCAATGATGTTGATTCTACCAATCCATGAACATGGTATATTCTTGCACTTGTTTCTGTCTTCCTCTATCTCTTTTTTCAACATCCTGTGGTTTTCCATGTACAAGTCTTTTACCTTCTTAGTTAAGTTTATTCCTAGGTATGTTAATTTTTTGTTGCAATAGTAAATAGGATTTTTTTTAGTTTATTTTTTTTAGTTTCTCTTTCTGTGAGTTCATTATTGGTGTATAAAAAAGTAATAGATTTCTGGGTGTTAATTTTGTATCTTGCTACATTGCCAAATTCATTTATTAAGTTGAGTAGGATTTTATGGAGTCTTTGGGGTTTTCTATGCACAGTATCATGTCATGTGCAAATAAGGACAGTTTTATTTCTCCTTTTCCAATTTGGATGCCTTTTATTTCTTCTTCTTGTCTGGTAGCTATGGCTAGCACTTCCAGTACTATATCGAACGGGATTGGTAACAGTGGGCATCCCTGTCTTGTTCTTGTTCTTAGGGGAAATGGATTTAGTTTTTGCCCATTGAGTATGATGTTGGTTGTAGTTTTGTCATATATATATAAGGCTTTTATTGTGTTATGGTATGATACCTTTATTTCTACTTTGCTGAGAGTTTTTATCAAGAAAGGGTGTTGGACTTTGTCAATTGATATGATTATGTAGTTTTTGGCTCTCAATTTGTTTATGTTATGTATCACATTTATTGATTTGCAGATATTGTACCAACCTTGCATTCCTGGGATAAATCCCACTTGGTCATTGTGTATGATCTTTCTAAAGTAATGCTGGATGTCATTTGCTAGAATTTTTTGAGGATTTTAACATCTATGTTCATCAAGTTTATTGACCTATAGTTCTCTTTTTTGTGGTGTCTTTATATGGTTTTGGAATTAGGATAATGCTGGCTTCATAGAAAGAGATTGGAAGTGTGCTTATCTCTTGAATTTTTTGGAATAGTCTGAGGAGGATAGGTTTTAGTTTTTCTTTGAAAGCTTGGAAAAACTGTTATCTAAAGCTGTCCAGACCAGGGTTTCTATTTGCTGTAAGATTTTTTATTACAGCTTCAATTTCTTTGGTAGTTATCAGCCTATTCAGGTTTTTTTTTATTATTCTTCCTGATTGAGATTTGGAAGCTTGTATATTTGTAAGAATATGTTCATGTCATCTAGGTATTCCAGTTAGTTGAAATAGAGTTGTTCATAGTAATTTTTCATAACCCTTTGTATTTCTCTGGAGTTCATTGTCACTTCACCTCTTTCATTTCTGATTTTGTTTATTTGGGTCCTCTCTTTTTTCTTCTTGGTGAGCCTGGCTAGAGGTTCATCAATTTTTTCGTCCTTTCAAAGAACCAGCTTTTGGTTTTATTGATCTTTAGTATTTTTTTTGTCTCTATATCATTTATTTCTGCTCTTTATTATTTCCTTCCTTCTGCTTCCTGTGGGCTTTTCTTGTTTCTCTTTTTCTAATTCGTTGAGTTGTAGGGATAGATAACTTATTATCATTTTTTCTTATTTATTTATTTATTTATTTATTTATTTATTTATTTATTTTGAAGTAGGCCTGTAGAGCTATGAACTTCCCTCTCAAGACTGCTTTCACTGTGTCCCATAGATTTTGGATTGTTGTGTTTTCATTGTCATTTGTTTCCAAGATGCTTTTTATTTCTTCTTTGATCTCTCTGGTAACCCAATCATTGTTTAATATCATGCTATTTAGCCTCCAACTCTTTGATTTTTTTCATTGTTTTTATTGCAGTTGATTTCTAATTTTATGCCATTGTGATCTGAGAAGATGCTTGATATGATTTCTATCTTCTTGAATTTGAAGAGACTTTGCCTGTGTCCCAATATGTGGTCTATCTTTGAAAATGACCCAATGCACTTGAGAAGAATGTATATTTTGTGACTCTGGGGTGAAATGTTCTGAAGATGTCAATTAGTTCCATCTGTTCATCTAGTGAGTCATTTAGGATTGCTGTTTCTTTGCTGATTTTTTGTTTAGAGGATTTATCCAGTAGTGTCAATAGTGTATAAAAGTCCCCTACTATGACTGTCTTGCTGTCTATCTCTCCCTTGTTATCTCACAGAAGTTTTTTTAATGTATTTTGGTGCTCCTGTATTGGGTGCATATATGTTTACCAGAGTTATGTCCTCTTGTTGAATTGCTTCCTTTAGTATTTTGAAGTGGCCTTCCTTATCTCTTGTTATGGTCTTAACTTTGAGGTTTAATTTGTCAGATATAAGTATTGGTTACCTCAGCTTTTTTTTTTTTAATTTCCTTTTGCCTGAATTTTTTTTCCCCCATCCCTTCACTATCATTCTGTGTGAGTCCTTCATTCTGACATGGGTCTCTTGTTGACAGCATATATATGGGTCATCTTTTCTTATCCATTCAGCTACCCTATGTCTTTTAATTGGAGCCTTTAATCCATTTACCTTTAAGGTTATTATTGATAGGTATTTGTCACCATTTTTATTCTTTAAACCTGTGTTCTTTCTTCCCTTCCTATGTCTTCTTTTTACAGCAGTTCCTTTAGAATTTCTTGCATTGCTGGCTTGGTGGTATAAACTTCTTTAGTCCTTTTTTTTTTTTTTTGTCTGTGAAACTCCTTATTTCACCTTTAATTTTGAATGATAGCCTTGCTTGGTATAGTATTCTTGGATTCAGTCCCTTGCCTTGGTTCACTTTATATATTTCATTCCATTCCCTTCTGGCCTGATGTGTTTCTGTTGAGAAATAAGTTGATAATCTAATGGGAGATCCCTTGTTGGTAACATTCTGTCTCTCTCTGGCAGCCTTTAAGATTCTTACTTTGTTGTTGGTGTTTGCCAATTTAATTATGATGTGTCTTAGTGTCAGTACTTTTGGGTTCATCTTGTTTGGGATTCTGTGAACTTCTTGGACTTGTGCGAGTTTTTTCTTCCCAATAACAGGGAAGTTTTCTGTCATTATTTTTTCAAACAGGTTTTCTTGCCCTAACCGGTTTGTCTCAGTGGATAGAGCGTTGGTCTGAGAACTGAAAGGTCCCAGGTTCGATTCTGGCCAAGGGCATGTGCCTGGTTGCGGGCACATCCCCAGTGGGAGATGTGCAGGAGGCAACTGATCAATGTTTCTCTCTCATCGATGTTTCTAACTCTCTATCCCTCTCCCTTCCTCTCTGTAAAAAATCAATAAAATATATTTAAAAACAAAACAAAAACAACAACAACAAAAACAACAACAAACAGGTATTCTCTTCCTTGCTTCACTGCTAGGAGAGGCCTGGTCTTCAGGGGAAAAATGTCTGTTCAGGGTTGGAGGGATCAGACTGTCCCAGAACGGCCTTTTGGCACCCATATTATGCAGATGTTTTGTTTTGTGTTGTCCCAAAGCTCCCTTAGGCTCTCCTCCTGTTTTTTAAGTTTTTTTTTTCCAGTTGCTTCTCTGCTTGGGTGCTTTTTCTACCTTCTCTTTTAGCTCACAGATGAGTCCTCAGCTTCTTCTAGTCTACTCTTGATGCTTTCTATTGTGTTCTTTATTGCCACTATGCATTCTTCCTTTCCTCTTTATTCTTACACATGTTGTTGAATTTGTCTTCCATCCATTTCAGCATCCTTATGACCATTTCTCTAAATTCTTTGACAAATTGCTTGCCTCCAATTTGTTTAATTAATTTTCCATTGATTCTTCTTTTTCTTTCTTATGGGGGCTATTTCTTGTCTCCTCATTTTCACTTGTCTCAGGGTGTCTGGTTATGTGGCTCACTCTCTACCACGTTGACCAAAGGAACGGAATACTACTTCACAAGAAACAACACTGAGGGAACAAAACAGGAATGTATTCTTGACACCAATAATCCCAAATAAATGTGACCAGTGGAGAAATGAGAATTAGGGGAGAGAAAAGAGTGCAAATTCATAATGAGCAAAGGAAAAGAGGTAAGAGATAAAATAAAAAGAAGAGAAAAGAACAGGAGAAAATATACATATATTGGGAGAAAACTCCACAAGTCCAACAAATAATCCCAAAAATGCAAACAATAAACAACCATAAAAAAAAGGAAGGGAGCTGAATCTGAAGAGGCAGAGCTTATTTCCAGAAAGTAAGGTAAAGTAATTGAATGAATGGGGGAATGGCCATGATTCAGTATAGAGGAGGTTGAAAGAAAATGACTGTATAAGAAGAAAAGGAAACAACAAAATACTCAATAAAAATAATAATTAAAAATAATAATAATTAAAATATATGCATATACATATACTTAATATATATGTATAAGAAAATTTATATATATAAAAATAAGAAATTCCCTTTTCTTTAATCTATCTATATCAGTGGTTCTCAACCTTGGCTGCACATTAGAATCACCAGCGAATCTTTTTAAAATCCTGATTTCTGGGCCTCATCCTCCAGAAATTGTTTCTTTTTTATTTATTATTTTTTATTTTCCCTTTATTGAATAAGATATTACAAATGTGTCCTTATCCCCCCAATGTC
>NW_005370679.1:15130-22021 GCF_000412655.1 Myotis brandtii
AGCCGTTTGAGAATCCTTATAACCATTACTCTGAATTCTTTCTCTGATAAGTTAGTAGCCTCAATTTCATTTATCTCCCTTTCTGGTGATTTCTCTTTTTCTTTCCTTTGTGGATTGCTTTTTTTATCTTCCCATGTTTTGCTGTAATGTTTTAGTTGTAGCTCTGATTGCTTTGCTACCCAGTTTCTTTTTGGTATGGTGCTACTGGTGTGACCTATCAGGTCTCCTGGGCTTGGTAGTCTAGTGTAGCTCCCTACTTGAGCTATTTGGGTTTTTTTGATGTAGACCTGCGAGGTGGAAAGGCGCAGCTGAGGTGTCTTGAAGTCAGCAGCCGTAGAGGGGGTGTCCCAATTTTTCTGTCTTGTGCCCTCGGTTGAAATCACGCGTGCCCAGTGGGGACTCACAGTGGCACCCAGGAACCATCGGTTGGGGTGGTGGGGCTCAGGAAGACTGCGTTCTGGAAAAGTGTGACTGTGGTTTCCAGAGTTCTGTAGTTGTGGTGTGGGCAGACTCAACTTTTGCTGCTGCCTCCGTGGTTGGATACATGCGATCTCAGTGGCAGTTCACAGGGGCACCTGTGGTGTGTTTGCCAGCAGGGTGTACTGACACACTCTGAAGAGCTCTGGCACTGAAGCCACTGGATTGCAGTGTCTGTGGGCAAGTATCCAGGAAGTGGGAATTCAGCATTTCTACAGCTCAGCAGTGCATCTCTGTTTGTTTAAGTGTGTGTCCAGAGGGGCTCACAGCGGGGCTCCAGGGCTGCCTGTGGTGCGGTGGTCTTGGGAGACCTGCACATTGGAAAATCATGCAACTTTAGTGTCCAGAGTTCTGCAGCTGTAGGGTGGGGAAACTCAGTTTTTGCTGATGCACCTGTGGTGGATAGGCACGCGTTCCCGGTGGTGACACACAGGAGTACCGGCAGTGAGTTTGCTAGCACAGGCTCACTGAAGCACTCTGAAGGGCCCTGGCATGCTTAATAGAGGTGTCTTTGGGCAGGTATCCATGGTGAGTGAATTCAGAATTTCTACTGCCCAGGGGAGTGCGTCCCTATTTGTCCAAGTTCGGACCCAGCAGAGGCTCACTGCGGCTTCCCAAGGTGCCCTGTGGATATTTGAGCTCAGGGGGAATGAGTAACTTTGGAAGTGCCTTTGCTGAGCGCTGAGCTCTGAGACCCTGGTGCTGAAGGGCTCTGGCTCTTAAGTTGCGCAGCTGGGTGTGTGTGGGCAGTTATTCAGGCAGAGGGAATTCAGAATTTCTACTGGGGGGCAGTGCGTCTGTGTCTGTACAATATCACATCCAGCTGGTGCTCACAGTGACTCCCAAGAGAAGTCTATGGAGTGGTGAGCCTGGGAGACCTGCAAGCTGGAGATGCAGGAATGCGATGTTGGAGGTCTGCCGCTGGGGAGGGAGAGGCTGCACTTACTCCTGTGGGCATGGTGCTCCTTTGGAGGTGGAGATTCCAGGTTCTGTGAGTCTGTGGGTGGGGCAGCCCAATTTTGGCTGGAGTGGCTGCTGGGTCATTGGCAGTATCCCAGGCCTATCTGGGTGGTGGTGCTGATGAGTTCCTAGACGAGGCTACTCTCCCCTTCAAGATGGTGTGGGCTCCTTGCCTGAGTCCCGTAGTCCGGGGAGTGCCTGCAGAGGTGGTAGTCTCTCCCTGTCCCAGAGAGCCTGGTCTGCCAACCTCTGCTGCTCCTGCCTGATTTAACTGTCCTTCACTCACACACACACACAACACACACATCCACACACTCTCTTTTCATCCCCTCACTCACTCATTTCCTATTCCTCACCTCCATCCTGCCAGCCTCCATATATTTTTCTTCGAGACTCGGAAATTGTTTCTTTGTTACTAATGTTGTGGCCCCACCCCATAACAAAGAAACAGAATTTCCGCAGGATGAGGTCCAGAAATCAGGATTTTAAAAAGATTACCAGGTGGTTCTAATGTGCAGCCAAGGTTGAGAACCACTGATCTATATATTCATCTATTTTTGGAAAAGGAGACTAGAGAGCAGATAGGCCTGAGTTTGGTGAGTGAAACTAATTAAGCTATTAGTAGAATAAGAGAACAAGTGAGGAGAGGAAAAACAAAAGCATAAAATAAAAAAAGCAAACTAAGAGAGCATCAAACAAACAACAGCAATAAGAAAAAAATTGTCTAGGGAAGAAACAGAAAAGAGAAGGGTGCATGGACTTGGAGCAGGGGAGAGGAAATTAGATATATGAATAAGCTAACAGAGACTACTATAATAGTAATGCATCAATAAAGCAGACAAAGAAGATCAATTTTTAACAAGGAGTAAAAAGTAAGGAGAGAAAAAAACTAAAGCAGGAACAAGAGAAGATAAACAGGATTAAAAAAGGAGATATGAGGAAGAAAGGGTTGGCATAAAGGAAAAAATGAGAATAAAATAATGATAAAAAAGATAAAAATAAAAATAGAATGTAGAACACTAATCCAAAAAAGGAAGGTTAATAATAATAATAAATAAACAAAATAAAGGAAAGAGAAAAAAATTAGTTTCTTAAGTAAAAGATAAAACAAAGAAGATCAATTTTTAACAAGGAGTAAAAAGTAAGGAGAGAAAAAAACTAAAGCAGGAACAAGAGAAGATAAACAGGATTAAAAAAGGAGATATGAGGAAGAAAGGGTTGGCATAAAGGAAAAAATGAGAATAAAATAATGATAAAAAAGATAAAAATAAAAATAGAATGTAGAACACTAATCCAAAAAAGGAAGGTTAATAATAATAATAAATAAACAAAATAAAGGAAAGAGAAAAAAATTAGTTTCTTAAGTAAAAGATAAAAAAGTGAAGTAGTGAAGTTTGTTCATTTCAGCTGAGTTTTAATGTCCCATGAGGGCTCTTTTAAGACCCCTTTCTACTGTAGCAGTGTCTCTGTTTTAGTTTCTGGGACCAAATGACCCCTGAACCCAGTCCCTGAGTGTTCCCTGGGGGTATTTAGAATCTTTGTTTCCCTACCAAGCTCAAGGCTGGGTGTGGCTGCACTGCTAGGAGAGGCCTGGTCTTCAGGAGAAAAATGTCTATTCAGGGTTTGAGGGATCAGACTGTCCCAGAGCTGTCTTCCTGATCGTCTCTCCCTATTTTGCTCCCCAGCTTCCATAAAACCACCTTCCCCTGCACCACAACCTCAGTGAGTATTCGTAATTGAAATATCCTATGCTCTGGGTTTAGTGAGTAAAAGCAAGTCAATTATAAAGATGAAGCAAAAGTGCCACTGCACATCTCTTCCCGCCCGCCCCCCCGGCAGTGCACAGCCAGTGCAGAACTTCAGGCTGCCTTTCTGGTCACAGCCTCCCACAGCTGTGGGCTTGGATCTGGAGTCCCCCACTACCAGCAGCCTTGTGGACCCCCTTCCACAGTCGAGCGTTACACTGTCCCACTGTCCCCAAGGGACGTGGATTTGATACAGCGCAGTCTCCCTCTGCAACTCTAGTCCCCAATGTGCGCACTTCTCCCTCCAGTCCAGATCCCCAATCCCACCTCTCTCCAGGTGATCTCTGACTTTTCCTTCCAGGGATTGCCTCTCCAGCTGTGTTTAATTTGCCAATTCTGGGTGGATGTTATTCTATTCAGCTTTTTCTTCTATCTGCTCCATGAGAAGGCACAGGACCTGTTCGCCTATTCAGCTGCTATTCTGTCTCTCTCTAGACCAATCTTTCAGGAGCCTGCAGGCAGGGAGGCTGGAGTCTTGGTGTTCCTGGGTTCATAGCCAAGGCAGCTGGTCCCTGGCCAGTGTGGCTGTAGGGTCCCAGGTGGTGTCCGAGGTCTCCCTGGATGGAGGTTAGGCTGGGCTCCCAGTCACAGCCATTCTCCCCTTCAAGATGGTGTGGTCTCTGCGGAAGCGCCAGCCACTCCAGGAGAGATTGCAGCAGTAGTAGAGGCTGCCTGGCTAAGGAAACCTGGCCTGCAAGTCCGCAACAGTCCTGTGAAATATACCTGTCCCTCACTCACACATACACAAATGCCACACACGTCCACGCACTCTCCTTTTGCTCTCTCACTCACACTCTCTTTCTCACTGCCATCCTGTTGGCTGCCATCTTGGATCGGTCCTAGGCTATTTTTAATGTTAAAAATGATGGAAAATGTTTTTATCTCCACATATAAATTTTCATAAAAAGCAAAAATTGATTTATTCTTAGTTTATTATAAAAATTATTACATTATTATAATTGCACCTTAAATATTTTGAAATATAAGAAAAGTAAACTTATTTCTTAATTATGTTATTTGTTGTTTTCAAGAACGATTCCCATTGAAAGTTTTTTCACTTTTTATTATGAAAATTAAATAATATTTTGCCATGTTCCTTATAAATAAGGGAAGTAAAGACCTTTAAATTTTAACTTAATAAAAAGTACAGAACAGAAATCAAACCAATACTATATTTAGTGATGAAACATTATAGATATTCACATTTATATTAGGAATAAGACAAAGATAAAACATAATTTATTTAAATTCTAAAACTAAGATTTTACTGAAGATTGTAGTGAAATAAAAAAGACAAATAAAGTGTGCACATATTAGAAAAAAGAAAAAAAGAAGTAATTATATGCAGTTAATGTATCTTTTCATGATATAATCCTAGATGAGTAAAAACATTTTTTTACAAAATTAGCTATGTAGCTAAATATAAGCTCAACATTTTCATATAAAATATAAAGTACATATTTTATATACACCAGCAATAACCTATTAGAAAGAATAATTGAAACAAATCCTGTTTGTGATAAAGATTGCAATTATAGCATTCATAAAAACATTTTTATCAATAAAGGTTCAAAATGTTTATTCAAACCAAAAAAACCACAACAAACCAACAAATTTTAGCTCAGATGATAAAATAACATGTGAAAAATTCAAATATATCATGTTATTGCATAAAAACATTTAAATTTTTACATTTTTCCAAATTATTAAAAAAATTCAATGGGAGAGCATTCCAAAATTCAGAATTATTTTCCATGGGACTTAACAAGCTGATTTTAAAATATTTATGGAAAGGTAAATATGAAATAGTCACAAAAGTTTAAAAAATAAAAATAGAGAGTAAAGTCCTGTTCTATCAAATATCAAAGCATATTTTAAAGCTTTTAACCCATTTATTCAACCATTTAATTAACAAATATTTTGAGTACCAACTATAGCATACTGAATATGTAGTGTGAATGAATTGACATGTCTTGCTGTCATGGAATGTACTAGTATATTCTAGTAAGAGACCAAACAATAAAGTAATTTAAAAAACATGTAAGTATATAATATTCCATATTGCATTAAGTGCTATGGAGAAAAAAAAACAGGGGAAACTGTGATAGTTATTATTTTAGAAATAATAATAAGATAAATTGCTTAAAATTAATAGATGACTACAAAATACAGCTAAGAAACAGGCCAATGCATTTATAATGATTTTCAATTTCAAGTCAGTAAAGAATAGACAGATTAATCAATAAATACCACTGAACAATGAACTATATACACTTGGAAGAAATAAAGTTAAATGCTATAATTTCCAAAATAATTTGTGAAGAGATTATTGGAATGTATGTAACAAATGATTAGTATTCAGATAAAAGTACTCTTGAAAATTAATCAGAAAATAAATATAAAAACAATTCAAAGCATATGAATTGTATTGGCTAAAAGTAGGTACTATTGAAACCAAAGTCCAGTTTTCGGGTCAGGTTTGTTGGCTCGCAAAAATAAAAAAATGAGCTCACGGACAAAGATAATAAGCAGAAGCAAAATATATTGAGAGACAGACTGGCTCCCAACAGGGAGTAGCAGGGAGGGGGCCCAAATAGGGTTACAGGTGAAGCTTTTTTGTTTCAGGTTCCAAAGACTGCACCTTGAGGCAGTCCTGGAAAAGGTGCAGCTGGGGTTCCAGGAGAGCCAAAACCAGGCCAGTGTCCAGAGCTTCTGTTTCATGTTGCAGTTGGGTGTAGTTCAGTGTCCAAGCTAATGAAAGTTCATCAGTCTATGTGTGGAGTCCCATATGGCCATAAGCCAGGAGCATATCCCCTGCCACAGGAGAGCCAGGAACCCAGTGCACCAAAGTGTGTCTAGGGATAGATATATACTTTGCTTGCTCCTGATTGGTCATTTTAAAGAATTATGTCTTAGCAACATCCATACATTTTAAAGCTCAAGTTTCTGCTTGCAGGACAGACCTGATTAAGGTGATGTCACTGTTTCCGCCTAGCCTGGTGGCCCTAGAACTTTCCTGTGCTATTCCCCGTCCTATGTACTGTCCCTGACTACCTAACCCCTTCTATCTCCTCACTATCATCTCATAAACAGCTGGCGAGAATTGTAAATTAGTACAACCATTTTGTAGAACATTTCGGCACTAGCTATTTAACATTTGTAATTGCTTAAATGCTATGACCAAGCAATTATATTTCTGGGAATATTTCTAAAGAAACATATGCCTGCTTAAGGAGGCAAGTAAAATTATATTTATTTCTAGATTTTATGAGTTATAAGTTGCAAACAAATACTACTATTTCTTATGGCACATTAGCAACCAAATAGGTGAATGTAGCAGGGGAATGCACACAGAGAAAGATACACAAAATTAAGCTTACCAGTCAAAGTTCAAAATCATGAACTGAATTCAAATGAATCTTTGTCACTTTCTTAGATAGATATTTCATACCTTTGTTTTTGTTTTTAAATTTCTTTATTTTTAATACATTTTTATTGATTAAGATATTACATATGTGTCCTTATCCCCACGTTATCCCCTACCTCCCCGCCCCCCGCTCATGCCCTCACCTCCCCGTTGTCCGTGTCCATTGGTTAGGCCTATATGCTTGCATGTAAGTCCTTTGGTTGATCTCTCCCCTTTACCCCC
>NW_005370679.1:26504-27359 GCF_000412655.1 Myotis brandtii
TCTTGGTGTTGGTCTTTTTGGGTTCATCTTGTTTGGGACTCTCTGTGCTTCTTGGATTTGCATGGTTCTTTTCTTGCCAATATCGGGGAAGTTTTCTGTCATTATTTCTCTGAACAGGCTTTGTATTCCTTGCTTGGCTTCCTCTACTTCTGGTACCCCTATTATGTGGATGTTGTTTTGTTTTGTGTTGTCCCAAGCTCCCTTAGGCTCTCCTCTTGCTTTTTAATTTTTCTTTCCAGTTGCTGCTGTGTTTGTGTTTTTTTTTTCCTACCTTGTCTTCTAGCTTGATGATGCAGTCCTCAGCCTCTTCTAGTCTACTGTTCAAGCCTTACATTCTGTTCTTTATTGCAGCTATGTCATTCTTCATTTCCTCTTGGTTCCTTTTCATATTGGTGACGTTCTCATTCAGCTCCTTATAATTCTCATTGAGTTGTGTGTATTTGTCATTGAATTGTGTGCATTCATCATCCAGCCATTTGAGCATTCTTATGACCATTACTGTGAATTCTGTCTCTGAGAAGTTACTTGCCTCGGTTTCATTTAACTCTCTCTCTCTGGTGATTCCTATTTTTCTTTCCTTTGGGGTTGATTTTTTGTTTCCCATGTTTTGCTGTAATATTTTAATTGTTTCTGTGTCCTAGATCTGACTGTTTTGCTCCCCCCCGTTCTATTGAGGAGGGTGCTGCTTGTGTGATTTCTTGGATTTCCTGAGTTTGGTAGTCTAGCGTAGCTCCCTACTTAAGCTGTTTGGGTTTTCTTGATGTAGGCCTGCGAGCTGGTAAGGTGCAACCGCGGTGTTCAGATGTCAGCAGCTGGGGAGGGATATGTTCCAATTTTTGCTGCCTTGCGTCCTTG
>NW_005370679.1:27541-29029 GCF_000412655.1 Myotis brandtii
GAGGTACCCAGGAGCTGTCTGTCAGGGTGGTAGGGCTCAGGAGGCCTGCACACTGGAAAGGCACAACTGTGGTGTCCAGGGTTCTGTAGCTGTAGAGTGGGAAGGCTCAGATTTTGCTGCTGGACCTGTGGTTGGATAACCACGCTCCCAGTGGTAGCTCACAGGGGCACCCACGGTGTGCTTGCCAGAGTGGCACCCTGGCTCACTCTGAAGGGCCCTGTTGAAGCCAAGCGATGGAGGTGTCTGTGGGCAGGTATCCAGGACGAGGGTATTCAGAATTTCTAATGTTGGGACAGTGCACCCTTTTTAGGATAAGAACACTCTTGTGGCCCGGTGGGCTCAGGAGGCCTGAGCGCTGAAAAAGCACGACTTTAGTGTCCAGAGTTCTGCAGCTGTAGAGTGGGAAGACTCAGTTTTTGCTGCTGTGCCTGTGGATGGATACACACCCTCCTAGTGTCAGCTCACAGGGGTACCCATGGTGCATTTGCGGCGTGGATCTCTAGGTACGCTTAGGGGCCCTGGGGCTGAAGTTGTGTGACAGCGTCTATTGGCAGTTATTCAGGAGAGTGAATTCAGAATTTCTCCAGTGGGGCAGTGCGCCACTGTCTGTGCAATATTGCACCAAGTGGGGGGGGGGGCTCGCAGCAGCTCCCAGGGGCTGCCTGTAGGGTGGTGGTCTCCAGATGCCTGTCTGCTGGAAACCGCAGCTCTGGTGGTGTGCGCAGAGATCTGATGCACCCTAAAGGGCCCTGGAGTTGAAATTGTGCGACAGTGTCTATTGGAAGTTATTCAGGAAGAGTGAATTCAGAATATTTACTGTGGGGCAATGCACCCTGTCTGCACAGTATCGCACTCAGCGGGAGCCTGCATTGGCCTCCAGGGGCTGCCTGTGGTGTGGTGCGCTCCAGAGGTTTGCAAGCTGGAAACACGTGATTGTGGTGCCTTGAAGTCTGCCCCTGGGGAGGAGGAGGCCGCACTCACCACTGTGGATGTGATACGTCTTTGAGGTGGAGATCCCAGGGTCTGGGAGTCTGCGGGTGAGGCAGCTGGACCTTGGGTGGAATGGCTGCTGGGTCAGCGTCCAAGGCTTGTCTGGGTGGTGGTGTCGATGAGTTCCCAGACAGCCGCTCTCCCCTTCAAGATGGGGTGGGCTCCATGCCCGAGTCCCGCAGTCCTAGGAGTGCCCGCAGTGGCAGCAGTCTCTCCCTTTCCAGGGGAGTCTCTCCCTGTCCTTCGGCCCCTGGCACTCTTGTTGGATCTAACTGTCCCTCACTCACTCACACACACACCACACGCATACACACAGTCTCCCTTCACCCTCTCACTCACTCACATCCTCTCCCTCACCTCCATCCTGCCAGCCGCCATCTTCCTCCCCCCTAAATTTCTTTATTAGGTTATTACATATGTGTCCTTATCCTCACATTACCCCCTATCTCCCCCACTCATTCCCTCACCCCCTGTTGTCTGTGTCCATTGGTTAGGCCT
>NW_005370679.1:30185-34812 GCF_000412655.1 Myotis brandtii
TATGCTCAATTAATATTTGACAAAGGAGGCATGAACATACAATGGAGTCAAGACAGCCTCTTCAATAAATGGTGTTGGGAAAATTGGACAGATACATGCAAAAAAATGAAACTAGACCATCAACTTATACCATACACAAAAATAAACTCAAAATGGATAAAGGACTTAAACATAAGATAGGAAACCATAAAAATACTAGAGGAATCCACAGGCAGCAACATTTCAGACATATGCCGAAGCAATTTCTTCACTGATACTGCTCCTAGGGCAATGGAAACTGAAGAGAAAATAAACAAATGGGACTACATCAAGATATTTCATACCTTTGCCTCCTTCGTAAAATCTCGAATACTATCTCCTTACCTTCCTGCTCTGTTTTACTCTTAGCTAATTCCTTTACATTCTATATCACTGAGAAAATAGAAGGAAGCAAAAGACCAATCCATGATTAGAAGCTTGGAAGCTTTAGTCCCACTCTATATTCCCCAGAGAAGGGTGTTAGCCTTGAAATAGAGTTAATAATTGATCACACCTATAGGTTGAAGCCTCCGTTAACAATCTCTAATTATAAGATTTGGAGAGCTTCCTTGTTCGTGAACACGTGGAGGTGCTGGAAGAGTGCCATGCTTGGAGAGGAATAGAAGCTCTGTGAAGGGCAATGTCTTGTGAGTTTTAGGCACTGATGTATTCCCAGAACCTGGAACAGTCCTTATCATAGAATAGGAGTCAATAAAGTTATATTGAATACATGAATGGACATATGAATAAAGAAATAGAGAGTGGTGGAGTGAATAGGAAAGGCAGAATGTGAATTAAGCCACTCTTTCAAGATGCTTAGTTAAAAAAGGGAAGAAACACTATATGCTACCTAGAGAAGGCCTAAATGTTTGTTGCTCATTTAAAAATGGAAGAATTAAGCACATTTATATGCTAAGGGGAAATGGGGATACAGAAAACTAAAGATTAAGAAACAACATATAAATAAGATAATTAAGAAAAGATGGAGGTGAAGAGGTGGATTTCTAGTTGGCAAAGATGTTGCACATAGACTGGAGAAAGAGTAATAATCTGAAAACAAATAATTGGTACCTGTACTTGAAATTAGTTGGAAGAGTAATGGGTAAAATCTAAGGAAAATATTTATATGTGGCCTCTAGTTTTCCTGAACATTATGGACAAGTCACCTGAGTAAATTGAATGTGGTGGAACTGAGGAAAACCATGAAACATTTAGAAACCCATTATGGATTATGGCAAAGGGAGCTTGATACAGACACATATAAGTATGAAAGACTGTGGGGAGCCAATATAGGGTTAAGCCTCAGACTGACCTGTTGGCAAAGTCACAAACAAGTCCCAGCTTAGAGGTCACAGTCCTCTTAGCATAATTAGGCTTGATCTTACAAGGCTCCCTTTATCTTATCTGGGAGGCTAATGGGCTGAGGGAAGTGCAGCAAGTGCTGCCAAAAACAAGTGAAACTCACAAGAACAGTGTAAACAAGCAAAACTCACAAGAACAGTGTAAACAAGTGAAACTCACAAGAACAGTGCAACTATGGTAACCACTACCTTGTTTACCTCTGACTATAAAATAAAGGCTCAGATTGCCTCTGCATCTCTCTCTGTGGCCTCATCCAGGCACAGGAAGATCCACGGAGACTAAAGAGAGCTATGCTGATAATCTGAACGCTGTCTTCATGTAAATCATTCTTTGTTGACTCCGTCCACACCTTTGGGAACCCCTGGCCAGCTGGGGCTGAACCCCGGCATCTGGCACCCGAACAGGCTGAACAGGATTCCCCTAGGTAACCTCCCCCCCATTGAGAACCCACACACTCGGGACGGATAGGACTTCACCAGGGTGCTGCAGACCCCCCTATAGAGGATAAGTAGGGTAAGAAGGTGGATAGTACAGACCTTAGATTGAGAAGATGTGCCATACTGAGTCTAAAGGAAAAAGACTCTATTGATCTTTTAACACATATGTTTGCTAGCAGAGGAGTTAAGGTTACTCCCAGTCATACAGAACGTTTTATACAAGAAGTGTGTCCATGCTTTTCTGAGGAAGGAAAGGTAAATGTAAAGGCATGGGAGAAGGTAGGCCCAAGGAGCCTTATCCTTAACCCCATTGCAGCCTTTCCACCCCGGGAAAGTGCAGGATTGGCAAGCTCTCCCTGGGGTGATAGATCAGGACTCAGGTAATAGCGGAAAGTGCCAATCTTACTCTTAAAATGGATATAAGAGAGCATTTGGGGTTTTTCTTTTTAATGCCTGCTTTGGATTGAGTGAATGCATTTTACTTAGTTTTAACACATCAAAGTTAGCTCTTGACACAAAAAGAAAAACGGACAATTCCATCAATATAAACCTCTTCTATAAAAATGAAAAAGGGAGAGAAGAATGTTATATGTTAATTTTTAAAAAAAAATACAATGCAGAGGGTTGTACAGCAGCCAAAAGGCATCAGGCCTCCTGTACAATAGCCTCTGCCTACTTAGCCCAGTGGAAGGCTACAAAAACCAGCCAAGAGTTTTACCAGATCTAGTAATGACGTGGGGAAGAGGTTGTGTTTGTATCTTTCCAGAAGGAGCAGTGCAGCCAATTTGGGTACCAGAGCATTACGTGTGTCACCACAATGGACCCAGAGAAGCTCCTTGTCCCATCCAAGAAGTGCTGCCAAAACAAGTGACTATTACAAGAATATTGTAACTATGGTAACCACTACCTTGTTTACCTCTGACTATAAAATGAAGGCTCAGCTTGCCTCGGGATCTTTCTCTGTGGCCTCAGCCAGGCACAGGAAGATCCACGGAGACTAAAGAGAACTATGCTGATCATCTGAACGCTGTCTCAGTGTAAATCATTCTTCGCCAACTCCACCCACACCTTTGGGAACCCCTGGCCCACTGGGGCTGGACCCTGGCAAAAGACAGCATTAAAGGTTCAATTAATATTGGAAACCATGTCATTGTGGTGGCTCAGCAGTGCTCAACATACAGAATGCTAGCAAAGAGAACTTGATAGTTGGAGTAATTCAGAATTATTGATTTAAAACACAAGACATTGAGGTAATAAACAGTAAGGATGTCAAGAGAATAATATATATTATACAAATCCACATTCTAGGTTGGATATGTAATAAAGGTATCAAGGGACTAGACATATTAGAGCTTGAAAAATCTAGGTATAGTGTGTGTGTGTGTGGGGGGGGGTTCTTAACTTCGGATGAGTTAATTGACATTCCTGGAACAACTTGTTTTTTGCCTGAGTGCTAGCAAAATAAAATATTTTACCATGACCCACTACTCTCTTAGTTCTAGCTTCTTTATTGGCCTTGATCAATCTTTAGTGCTTTACATTTTATTGGCTTTGTTCATTACTTATGCCAGCTACAAATATTGGGGAGGGCGGTAGTGGATATTATAGACTTAGATCAATTTTGATCAAAGTTGTAGCTATTTCTTAATAATAGCATTATTGAGATATAATTCACATATCATTCAATTCAATGGTGTTTAGTACATTCACAGAGTTGTGCCAACATTATCACTATATAATTCCAGAACATTTTAATTATCCCAAAAGGAAATTCCAAAAACCTTAGTAGTAACCACCAATCTCCACATTCTCCCCAGTCCTAGGCAAACAATCTTTTTGTCTCTATAAACTTACCTATTTTGGATATTTTATATAAATGCACACATACAATGTATGAGTCCTTGTGCTACTCTTTTACTTAGCATAATGTTTTCAAGGATTATCCATGCTGTAATATGCATCACTACTTCTTTCCTTTTTATTGCTGAACAACATTCCATTGTGGATATTCCACATTTAAAAAAAATAATGTTGAGAATAGTACAAATGTCCCTCTGTTTCTTCCCATTTCTCCCCACCACCCAGTTCCAGCCCTGCCCCAGGCCATCACCACCCTATTGTCTGTGTCCATAGATAATGCATATATGTATATAAGATCTTTGGTTAATCTCTTTGCTCTGAGATGCATCATTCTGTTTCATGTCTCCATGCCTCTGGTTCTATTTTATTCATTAGATTCCTTGTTCATTTATTTTGATTTTTAGATTCAATTGCTGATAGATATTTATTTATTCCCATTTAATTGTTCATATTTTTTATGTTTTGTCCACATTTTATTTATCTGTTCAGCATTTGGTAGATATTTGGACTATTTTCACTTTTTAGCTATTATGAAAAATGTGACTCTGAAAATTCTTATACAGGTCTTTTTGGAGGATATATGTTTTCCTTTTTTTTTTTTTTTTTAGTCAGGGGCATATACCTAGAAATAAAATTATTGGATTATATGTTAATTGTTTAACCATTTAAGAAACTTCTAGACTGTTTTCCAAAATGGCTGCATCATTTTACATTTCTATGATCAGTGTATGAGGATTCCACTTCTCCACATTTCAGCTAATACTTGTTAATTATATGTTTCTGTTGTTGTTATTAATATTATTATTATCATTATTACCATCCTAGTGGGGATTAAGTTAAGCGGTATGTCATTGTGGTTTGCTTTGCATGCCCCCTATTGCTAAGAATGTTGAACAGCTTTTAATGTGTTTATTGGCCATTTATACATCTTTAATTGGATGTCTATTCAG
>NW_005370679.1:34953-35686 GCF_000412655.1 Myotis brandtii
CCAGATACAAGTCTCCTTTCAGATATATCATTTGAAAAAACATTTCTTCCATGTGTGGATTGCCTTTTCACTTTCTTGAAAGGTGCTTATTGAAGTACCTGGTATAAATTTTTAATTTTGATGAATTCCAGTTTATTTATTTTATTGTTTTTTGTTGCTTGTATATTTGATGACATATCTAAGAAATCAGTGCATAATCCAAGGTCATAGAGACTTATGTCTATGTTCTTTCCCCCTAAAAGTTGTAGTTTATGAATTGTGGTTAGTGTTAGGGATAAAAATCCCTGTAAGAAGGGGATCTTTTTAGAACAATGTTCTAAGAGTAATTTTGATTTTCTTTTGAGTGTCTTTTTGTTTAATCTTTTTGTTTGATTGTTTTGATTGGAGGAAGAGGAAAGACTGCACTGCTCTGATAAAGGACTGTGCTATGTCTATACAAGAATCCTTAACTAGTAAAGTGAATTTAAGCAGAAAGGAGCCAATGAAACAGGCAAAAAGATTTTCATTGAAAAAGTCAAAAACAGGGCAGTTTATGGAGGAAGTAGAGAAGTGAAGGAGTATCAAGTAAAAGAATTACAAATATTTAGACTAAAGAATTGCACCTATTAACAAAAACCAAATATAGGCAGAGGCAAAAGTAGGTAGGTTTACAGTTGTTTGTATGGAAAATAATACAATCATTAATAAATAATAATACAAGAATAAACTCTCATATACTCATGACTGTAAACCT
>NW_005370679.1:36491-41801 GCF_000412655.1 Myotis brandtii
AATTGTCTAGATTGTTTGACAATTTTGTCAAATTATGAAGTAAAGTGTTAACCTAAAAATAAAGGGCTAAAGTGCATTTATTTGAGATCCAAAAGAACAGTTATTCTGAAACACTGATTCAGTCAGAATCCCAAATACTGTTCCAATTAGGGCATGAAGGGAGTGGGTTTTTATAAAAAAAAAGTGAAGGTAATTAATTACATGAAGAAAAGGAAGAAATTTCTATTGGTGTTAATAAATCAAAAAAAGGAATTTCTATAGGTGCAGATAAGCTAAGTTATTCTTTAGCTATACATGATGATACTAATTCTAAAGAATGTCTTTAATGGTTAGTCTGGTAGTAAGAATATATGCTTTCCTGTTAGCATTGCAAACAGTTGTTTGGCATACAATGCTGTTTTAGACAATATTGAAAGTTAATTTTACTCAGTTTAAACATTCCAAAGGTTTGACGAGTAAGACATGCAAAAGCAGTACTTCTGAAATAGCAGCTCTGACTCTATTTTAAAGTGTCTCCATTTATATAATTTTTCAAAAAGGAAATGATGCAAAGCTGAAGCACAGAAATCATATACGGGGGATGGTCCTGGCAGGGTAAACAGACAAAAGCCTAGGTGGTGGAACACAGGTAACATAAAGAGAAGAGCTATTTCTTACCTGAGATAATCTCTCTAAAGGGAACTAAGAATAGGTAATACACAGAAAGCAAAACCCTGAAAGATTAACTAGGGAGAAAGAGAAGTTTGACTTCATAAAGTCAAAGAAAAAGAAAACATAAAATGAGAAAAGACCACATGTAAGAAATCTAATAAGAGTTGTAAAAGTACTTTGGAAAACTTTGGGTAACAAAGCAATTTATAATTTACCTTTCATTGTACTCAGTAAACATTGAATGATTAACCTAAGTCCCAGTGTGAATAATAGATGATTGAAAATGTAATTTGTTCTTCTCTAAGAGTACTATATTCTTAGAGAGTCCTCATAAGTCTGAATATATTTCTTACTGCTTGTTTCTCTATATTTCTGATAAATTTGCTATCTATTACTGAGCGTTATTAGCTATTCTTCATCAAACTTTACAAAGGTTACTCAGCTACCTCAGAGTTGATGTAGTTATTTTTCTAAAAATGGAAACATGTTATTACCTTTACTGTAACTCATTAGAGGAAAATATTCTTACAGTTATACAGTTCATGATGTAGGGGTTAATCTAATATAAAGAAGATGAAGAACAGAAAACACAACCTGGAGCCAAAGATTCTATTCATAGCAAGAATGATTAATAAAATGAATTTTAAAATGACATTAATACTTTGTAAATTACTTGTGATTCATCATAAGAACCACAAAAAAGTGGCTCAAGGCAAGAAGATGACATTGGAATAAAATGTAATGGTTTTATAGAAATTTTGCAGTTAAATCTATCAATGTTTTTAGTGATGTTTTTTTCTAAGATTTATGGGAAAGAAAAGGTTCCTGTAGCATGTTATTTTCCTTCTTATTTGGCCTACCATCAAATTACTGAAATAACTGAATTGGTGATCCCACTCATTATTAACTATTTTATTTGCAATCAGTTAATTGAAATGTAACAATTATTACTTATAATTCAAACTATAGTAAGATATGCTGAATACATGTACTCTTTGGAGTAATTAATAACCCAAATAAGTCTATTAAAATGCAAAGCATAGTTAGTGGTCCTTGAATTTGAATCACTTGATAAACTTCTTAATACAGTGCAAGTCAGAGAATTCTGTTTGTTTTTATAAAAACAAAAATAAATATATGGTCATTGAAAAAATATAGAAATATTGTTAAGATAAAACAAAAATTTAAGTCCCTCAAAATGCTGGTTCCCTGGGGTAACAAACAGTGATATTTGTAATATATTCTTCTGGTTTCTTTTATCAGCTCATGAAATATTTTAACATTGCATAATTCATCTATTAGTTCTAGTAGTGCTTTTGATGGAGTCTTTAGGGTTTTCTATGTACAATATCATGTCATCTGGGCATAATGAGTTTCAATTCTTTTTTTTTTTTCCAATTTGGATGCCTTTTATTTCTTCTTCTTGTCTGATAGCTATGGCTGGCACTTCCAGTACCATGTCGACCAGGAGTGGTGAAAGTGGGCATCCCTGTCTTGTTCCTGTTCTTAGGGGAAATGGTTTTAGTTTTTGCCCATTGAGTATGATATTGGCTCTAGGTTTGTCATAAAAGGCTTTTATTATGTTGAAGTATGGTCCCTCTATTCCAACTTGTTGAGAGTTTTTATCAGGAAAGGGTGTTGGATTTTGTCAAATGCTTTTCTGCATCAATTGATATGCTTATGTGGTTTTTGTCTCTCAGTTTGTTAATGTGATGTATCACATTTATTGATTTGTGAATATTGTACCAGTCTTGCATCCCTGGAATAAATCCCACTTGATCATGGTGAATAATCTTTTTAATTTATTGCTGGATCTGATTTGCTAATATTTTGTTGAGGATTTTGGCATCTATGTTCATCAGGGATATTGACCTGTAATTATCCTTCTTTGTAGTGTTTTTATCTGGTTTTGGAATTAGGATAATGGTAGCCCCTTAAAGAGTTTGGAAGTGTTCCCTCCTCTTGGATTTTCTGAAATAGTTTGAGGAATATAGGTGTTAGTTCTTCTTTGAATGCTTGGTAAAATTTCCCTCTGATGCCATCCCGACCTGAGCTTTCTTTGGTGGGATTTTTTTAAAAATCCTGTTTCTATTTCATCAGTTGTTATTAGCCTATTCAGGTTTTCTGATTCCTCCTGATTCAGTTTTGGGGGATTATATTTTTCTAGGAATTGGTCTATTTCATCCACGCTGTCCAGCTTGTTGGCATATAACTTTATATTTTCTTACAATCCTTTGTATTTCTGTGTTGTCAGTGGTTACTTCTCCACTTTCATTTCTGATTTATTTTATTATTTTTTGTCTTCTCTCTCTGTTTCTTGATGAGTCTGGCTAATAGTTTATCAATTTTGTTCATCCTTTCAAAGAACCAGCTCTTGGTTTCATTGATTTTTTTTTTTGTCTCTATGTTATTTATTTCTGCACTAATCTATTATTTTCTTCCTTCTACTTCCTCTGGGATGTTCTTTTTTGTTGTTATTGTTGTTGTTTTTCTTTCCATTTCTTTAAGTTGTAGGGTTAAATAGTTTATTGCTGATTCTTCTTGTTTTTTAAGGTATGCCTGTAGTGCTATGAATTTCCCTCTCAGGACTGCTTTTGCTGTGTCCTAGACATTTGGGGTTGTTGTGTGTTCATTTTCATTTGTTTCCAGGAATTTTTTTTATTTCTATCTTGATCTTGTTGGTAACCCATTCATTGTTTAATAACATGCTATTTAGCCTACATGTTTTTGAATGTTTTGGAGTGTTTTTACTGTAGTTGATTTCTAATTTCATTCCACTGTGATCCTAGAAGATTCTTGATATAATTTCAATCTTCTTGAACTTGTAGACACCTGTTTTCTGTCCTAACTTGTAGTCTATCTTTGTGAATGATCCATGTGAACTTGAGAAGAATGTATATTCTGTTGCGTTAGGATGATATCCTATATAATAAAAGCCTGATACGCTAAGTGTCTAGTCATCTGTTCAACCAATCAAAGAGTAATATGCTAACGATATGTTAAGGCCGCTCAACCACTCACTATGACGTGCACTGACCACCAGGGGGCAGGCTCTTTGACCTGTGGGTTAGCTTGCTGCTGGGGTCCAGCCGATTGGGACTGAGCAAGATAGGCCCGACACACCCTGGAGCCCTCCTGCGGTCCCTCCCAAGCTGGTCAACCTCCTGTGTCCCTCCTTGCCCCCAATTGTGCACCAGTGGGGTCCCTTGGCCTGGCCTGCACCCTCTTGCAATCCAGGACCCTTTGGGGGATTTTGGAGAGCTGGTTTCACCCCAATCCTGCAGGCCAGGGCGAGGGACCCCACTGGTGCATGAATTCGTGCACCGGGCCTCTAGTATTTCATATGCTTTTTTTTTAGGGTTATACACATTTATTTGTTTGTTGAGGGTTGTGTAATTTTGTTACTTGTCTGTCCTCTAATCTGGAAAACTCTTAAGAATAGGGGAGACATTCTTTTCATTGTACAAGCAATGTAATGTCAGGGAAGAAACATTAATGAATATCACTTCTATGGATGATTGTAGTGGTTTTTTTTGTCACATTAGATTCATTATTTATTCATCCAACCGTGGGTGGCTCCACAAGGAATTTTGTGCATTGGCTGTTTTAGAGGGTGCCTGAATTTTCAGTTGACATTCCCTGTCAGACCGCATCCTGCTGCTTTTCACAGCTAGATGTTATGTGGGTACACTTCTCAGTCTTGGTGCTCTCTGCTGGGAGGACCAGCTTGGGGATTACATCCCAGAGTTCTCAGTGGCAATCTCCCACAACTGAGAAATCTCTCCATGACTTCAGTTGCTGTCTGTGGGTGCCCTGCCAGCCCTTTCACACCTCTGCCCCTCCTACCATTCTCTATGTGGTCTCCACTTTCATTCTTTGGGTATCAGGGTTCTCTCCTGCAAGTTTTCCATTGATTATCCATTATAATTTTAAATGACTTTAATATATTCCATTATATGCACCTTGTAAAATTGTTTAACCAACCTCTATTTGGAAAATTTTGCTCTATTTCCAAATATGGTCTATTAATAAGGTTGTCATGAATACCTTTGCAGTTAAATCTTACATTCATATTTAAATCTTTTCTTTGAATAAATAAATAATTTAATATTCTTGGGTAAGGTTTTATTTTATTTTAGTTTTTTGTTTAAATGAAAAATTCTGAACATTTATTGCTAAGTTCATTTTTATGTATGCTTTAATTGGAATCTACATTGTAAACAAAATTCCTTTTCAGTTATATTTCTTAATTGTTTATTATGGGTGTGTATAAGAATAGGAATTTTTATGTGGTGAGCTTATATTTAACTACATAGCTGAACTTTGTCATTATTTAAAATAGTTTTAAACTTTTCACATAATTTGCCAAAACATTGTTAAAAGATGAACTGAGGCATTTTAAAAATATTGAGTGTATTTGTGTAAAAACTGATTCTATTGGACAATATTCAATTTAGCAGATTAAAAGGAACTCCAAAGATCTATTCAAAATAAAATACTTTTATAGGCAGAGAGAATGAGAAAAAGGAAGTTCTGCTAGGCAAAAATGTGGGTTGGTTATTGCAAGGTTATTTTTGCTTGTTTGTTTGTTTCTAATTTTTTTTAAATTCTTTATTAGTTAAGGTATTACAAATGTGTCCTCATCCCCCCCATTAAACC
>NW_005370679.1:44017-45056 GCF_000412655.1 Myotis brandtii
TTTTATGCCATTGTGATCTGAGAAGATGCTTGATATGATCTTTATCTTCTTGAATTTGAAGAGACTTTGCCTGTGACCCAATATATGGTCTATCTTTGAAAATGACCCATGTGCACCTGAGAAGAATGTATATTCTGTGGCTTTGGGGTGAAATGTTCTGAAGAGGTCAATTAATTCCATCTGATCTAATGAGTCATTTAGGATTGATGTTTCTTTGCTGATTTTTTGTTTAGAGGATTTGTCCAATGGTGATAATTGGGTGTTAAAGTCCCCTACTATGATTGTATTGCTGTCAATCTTTCCCTTATTCTCCTCCAGAAGTTTCCTTATGTATTTGGGTGCTCCTGTATTTGGTGCGTATATGTTTACCAGAATTATTTCTTTTGTTGGATTGCACCCTTAAGTATTATGAAATGGCCTTCTTTAGCTCTTTTTATATCCTTCAATTTGAGATCAAATTTGTCAGATATAAATATTGCTACCCCGGCTTTTTTTCATTTCAATTCGCCTGAAAAAAGGTTTTTCCATCCCTTCACTATCAGTCTGTGTGCATCTTTTGTTCTGAGGTGGGTTTCCTGTAGACAGCAGATATATGGGTCATGTTTTCTTATCCACTCAGTTACCCTATGTCTTTTGATTGGGGCATTTAATCCATTTACATTTAAAGTTATTATTGATAGATACTTGTCAGTTGCCATTTTTATTCTTTACCCCTGTGTTCCTTCTTTGTTTCCTATTTTTTTTCCTTTTACAGCAGACCCTTTAGTATTTCTTGCATTGCTGGTTTGGTGGTAATAAACTCCCGCAGTCCTTTTTTGTCTGTGAAGCACCTGATTTCACCCTCAATTTTGATTGATAGCCTTGCTGGGTACAGTATTCTTGGATTCAGACCCTTCCTTTGCATGACTTCATATATTTCATTCCATTCCCTACTTGCCTGATGTGTTTCTGTTGAGAAATCAGTCTCCAGTTTGATGGGGGCTCCTTTGTAGGTGACTTTCTGTCTCTCTCTGGCTGCTTTTAAGATTCTTGCTTTGTC
>NW_005370679.1:47833-48193 GCF_000412655.1 Myotis brandtii
ACAGATCCCTGGAGATGAATGCAAACTACAAACAACCACTAATATCAAGCGATGCGAGGGAAAACAAAAGCACAAAAATACCCAGAAAAGAAAAAAAAAGAGATAGAGAAAAACCAACAAAAAATAAATAGAAAAAGCAAAACAACCTCATAAGCAAGCATAACAAAACCAATATACTCAACAATCAAGCAAACAACAACAAAACAACAGAAAGAGAAAAAAAATTTGGGTAGTGAAGAAAGATAAGGGAGAGGTGTATATGGATTTAGAGCAGGGGATTGGAAATTGGATATATAAGTATGGTGAAATTTTGACAGGGGGTAAAAAGAAGGAATAGGGAAAATCTAAAGCAGGAATAGG
>NW_005370679.1:48231-51899 GCF_000412655.1 Myotis brandtii
AAAAATAAAAATGTGCAGTAGTGAAGGTCCTTCAGTTCTTCTACTCTTGTGTCTGGCATGCCTTAGTCCTGCCAGGTATTCAGGAGAGTGTTGAATTTCCCTGCAATACACTGTTCCTCCGTGTTGTAAACCACAGTCCTGATTTTAAAGCAGGCCATATTTGTTTCCCAGATGGCCTTTATTTGTGTTTACAGAAGAGTCAGTTTGTGGCTCTGCCTCTGGGTGGCAGTGTGTCTGGATTGACCTCCGAGGCTATAAGTCCTCTCTATCCAGTAGTTAGGATTTATTTTCTCTATTGTACTTAAAACTGGTTTGGGAAAGTCCACTGCCCAGAGCTGGTTCTTTAATCGTTACTCCCCGCTCTGTTTCCCAGATTCCATAAAAACAGCTTTCCCCTGCAGTCTCTGCGAGTGTCCCCAACTGGGCAATACCATGCACTGGGTTTAATAATCAAATGCAAAGATTTAAGGGGAAGAGAAAAAAACAAGAGCCTGAGAAGTTGCGCAAATTCGCAACCCTCCAACTTCCAGCTCTGTGCTCAGTCTCCTCTGTGCGCCCTCTCTCCCCTGGCACCAAGCAGCTGGCACACTGGCAAAATCCGAGGTTGCCTATTTGCATCCAGTCCAGCTATGGGCTTATTTTTAGCGTTCCCTTCTGCAAGCAGCCCTGTGGGAGCCCTTCCACACTCGCGGATCACGCTGGACCCAAAGGCCGTGGACTTTTTGGAGCGCAGACCTCCCCGTGCACATTCCTCTCCCCAACCTGAATTGCAAACCGCACCTTCAGGCGAAATCTGACCTTTCCGTGAGGAGAAGCAGGGCTCCACGTAGTCGCGCTGTCCCAGATCCGGTGTTTCCGGGTTAGCAGCCGATCTCTGGATGCCTGGTCTTTGGATGTATACACTTCCAATAACAGCCACTCAAGATGGCACGGTTTCCGCGGCTGAGTCGGCACTCCGGGAGAGATTCCAGCCACAGTCTCTAACCGTCCCCTTTCTCCGGGAGTCCTCCCTGCAAGGTTATTTTCTTTAGGATATGGCAGGGATCTATCAGTCAGATTACCTAACTAGTGTTGTTCAGTTGATTCCTGATTGACTGATCTAAAATTTCATTTCTGGGAGAGCAAAAACTAATTAAATTAAGTCTTGGTTTGGTGACATGGAGCTTAGCATGAGCAATTCCATTTTAGGCTTGTTGTTTTGATTTTGTTTTTTATAGAAATATCCTCTTTTTTTTAATCAGACTCTGAGCCTAACTAAGCCAGTTGATTTCATAAAATAAGGAATTTGTCCTACTCCCAGCTACAACTCTGGTGTTCTTGCAGTTTTTGCTGGATCTTTGTGTAGTATTCATAAGCCACAAATTCAGGTTTATAGTCTTTAAGTTGGCTATTATTTTTGTCACCTTTCCAATGTTCTATTTATAGGAATGTTATTTGCTTGTTGATTAGCAGCTCAGAACATACATTTAAAGCTTTTTGGGAGAACACAGTGCACCAGAAAGACTACCGTGATTATTACAACAAGGGTAATTCCCAATGTCTAGAGTGAACTTTGGAGCTAAGGTCCCTGAGATCCAAATCAATCTGAGTCAAATAAGTCAAAGAAAGACCCCGTTGAAAAATTTATTTTCTTTTTTTTTTAAATATATTTTACTGATTTTTCACAGAGAGGAAGAGAGAGGGATAGAGAGTTAGAAACATCGATGAGAGAGAAACATCGATCAGCTGCCTCTTGCACACCTCCTACTGGGGATGTGCCCACAACCAAGGTACATGCCCTTGGCCGGAATCGAACCTGGAACCTTTCAGTCCGCAGGCCGATGCTCTATCCACTGAGCCAAACCGGTCAGGGCGAAAAATTTATTTTCTTAGGCTTGTTCAGTGATATTACATAGCTGACTCTCAGTTTCCCCAGAAGTGTTCATCTAAGTGCAACAGGTGGTGTCATAGAACAAACACCTTTATGCTCAGCTGAAAATATAATCAAGGGCTATTCTATTATCTAGAACAACTTTGGTCAGAGAGTCCAGAGACTTTTGTTGAACAGATATAACATTATTAGTAGAGTTAGCAGTAGTTGCTAGACTTAAAAAACATTGCCTTCCCATGAATTAACCAAAAGGAAAAGCAAAGAGCAAAGGCATAAGAATGAGGTTTTATATTGGACAAAAAGGTATTGATTTGTGAACTTAGGAAAGCTGTCTACCTCACAATGCTATGTGCTTCTGGGGAGTGACCTCTCTAGTCAATTTTAATGTATGATCCCCAGCTGTTGTGCAATTCCAATAGTCTATAGGAGTCCTTTTAAGTTAGGGGATGTGGACCCAAGGTTCAAGTCCCTGAAGTTTGGCTGCTATCTGGGTGGTGAGGAGGACCTGGTATGGTTCCTTCCCAGGAGGTTCAAGGGCAATCTTGGATCTTAGTGATTCCAAATCAGAAGTGTGGGAGAAAATTTAAAATGTTATTTTGAAGATTCATAACCAGATATTTGAGGAAGCTAGAAGAATTTAATCCAGTAGTTCAAAGGTATATAACAAAACCTCAAAGACAATTAACAAAACTAGAATCTAATACATACCTGCAAAGGTGAAAACATAATTTTTCTTTCTACAATCAACCCCTTTGTCACCAAAAATAATCAAGCAAAACTAATTTGCTTACAATAAACTTGGCCTGATTATTTACATATGTGCAGCAAGAATACAGGCTATTTTTAAGTCTGTTTAGATGGAACTTTTCATAAGGAATCTCAGATTGAACTCTTAAAAGCCTCTTAATCTAGGAAGTCAGGCCAAGAACTTAACATCAGATTCACCATCAGACTTTATCTATAATACCTATAGATTTGGGTGAATTCCTATCTCCTTGAGGTCTCCCAAATATACAGAAGATCTTGGGCCTGCCAGAAACTGACCTGTCTTACTCATTTGGTGAGGCTTCTGGGAACCTTGTAAGCCAGGTAACAGGCTGTTTTTTCCAAGGGGCTTTATTGGCTCCATAAAATCAACCTTAGTTCTTTAAAACTCTCTGGTCATATGTGATTTTATGCACATTTTCTAATATTACATCCAGTCAATGCCTTGGTAATATAAACAGTGTTTTAATCTGTGCCCTGTTACAGAAAAAAAATCCTTACTGAACTTATCAAAATGACTACATTGCCATTAAAATAAAAACACTGACTATGAGTTTCTAATTAAAGAATGGATCAGGTAGGGAGAAAAAGATGAATATCTTATTTACTTTTGTTTACAAAAGAATAATTTACCAAATTACTATAAGCCATAGATAGTTTAAGAGAAAATATTTTCTTAAACAATAATAATAAAATAACCCAGGACATTAAGGAACTAGTAATGTTTCAAATAAAAAAATCATAAAAATTATAACCATCTTCATCAGTTCACTGAGTCCCACATAATTAGTTATTATCTTGAATGTTAACAGTTTTATGAATTTAAGAGTTTTGCCATAAGAGTTTTATAAACTCTTAGCCCATTCAGTAGAATTATCTTTAAGTTATCAGAAACCTGTACTTGTCCAAGCATTTTCCATGACTCTCCTTGAAGATAAAGCACTTTTGAAAAAACACCAAACAATAACTTTCTGTAAATGACAAAAATCTGAAAAATGCCTATGTTTTAAGATATTTGAAAAGATTATTATAA
>NW_005370679.1:52185-66740 GCF_000412655.1 Myotis brandtii
TTTTTCTTTCACTAACTGGCTTATTTCACTTAGCACAATGCTTTCCAGTTCCATCCATGCTGCAGCAAATGGTAAGAATTCCTTCTTTTTTATAGCAGAGTAGTATTGCATTGTGTAGATGTACCATCTATTGATGGGCATTTAGGCTGTTTCCAAATCTTAGCTATTGTAAATTGTGCTGCTATAAACATAGGTGTGAATATATCTTTTCTGATTGGTGTTTCTGGTGTCTTGGGATATATTCCTAGAAGTGGTATTACAGGGCCAAATGGCAGTTCCATTTTTAAATTTTTGAGGAAATTCCATACTGTTTAGTTTAACATGTCTTTTATTTTTTAAATATATTTTATTGATTTTTCACAGAGAGGAAGGGAGAGGGACAGAAAGTTAGAAACATCGACGAGAGAGAAACATCGATCAGCTGCCTTCTGCATGCCCCCTACTGGGGATGTGCCCACAGCCAAGGTACATGCCCTTGACCGGAATTGAACCTGGGACCCTTGGGTCCTCAGGCCGATGCTCTACCCACTGAGCCAAACTGGTTAGGGCAACATCTCTTTTAAAAGGGGGGAGAAAAATTCATTGGAGTTTTCCAGCAGCCTTTTAGAAAATGTCAAAATAAATTTGAGGTAAACACACAAACACACAAACAATAAAACTCCATTTAGAATTTGATTTGCAGAAGTTGTCAAAAAATCAAAAGTTTTCAATATTTGACTGAATAGGATCACTGATAACTATGAAATAATACTTAATTTAACTGTAATGACAAAAGATTTTAAAAAAGCAACTAAAGGTTACATATTTTCCAACAAATAAGTTAGCTCTTTTTATATAGAGAAAATTAGGTTTTCTTCAGTAATAAATGACCTCATAAAGGCAACATGAAACACAGTAAATTACTTTGGTAAGACACTAAATCCTTGCTTTCTAGGTAGATTACCCAAAAGGTAACTAAATAAAACAAAACATTTTACAATATCTTATCAACAGTAGAACAATAGTCCAAGAACATTTTGTGCTATTAATAGAGAGAAAAACGAATTCTAATTTTTTACCAGTGTACTTTTGATATTACAATCTATTTTAGAATAGAGCCCAACATGGTGGCTGGCAGGAAGGCAGTGAGGGAGAAAGTATGAGTAAGTAAGGGAGTGTGTGGTGTGTGTGTGTGTGAGTCTTGGAGGATGGTGAATCAGGCTCTCCTGAACAAAAAGCTCCTGCTACTGCCTCAGGCACTCCCAAGATGGGTGCAGTTCTGGCACAGAAACCACACCATCATGAAAGTGGGAGCAGCAGCAGCTAGGAGCACAGCCTCACTACTACACAGACTGGCCTTGGACATCAACCTAACCAGCACAGTGAGCTGCTCACCAGCAGAAAATTGCAAGGAATCCCCCACCACAGGCTCTGGGACCATGTATTGAGTCACATACCAGTGGGCTCCAGGACCTCAAAGGGAGGGGCATGCCAGAGGGACTATGCACATGCCCGTGCCAACCATAAGCATCTGCAACTGACACCTGAGGTACCAGATCAATGGGGGAAGGGAGTACAACTCAGAACAGAGATAATCATTTTGTGAGACAAAAGGAAGACTCAGCCTCTGGGCTAAGGAGTCCCTACCACTGGACTATTAAGGGCTTCAACCTTTTGGACCTCAATCAGGTTGCCCAGGGCCAGAAAGGGAAAGTAACTCACATCCACTTGCACTAGAGATGCTTCCAGGAGACCAAGGGACCAGATTCAACAACATCAGAGAAAAATCCAACAAGCCCCAATCTCACTGGCAGCAAGTCACAGGGGAAATCCTTTCCAAAAACAGTACATCAATAATACAGTGGGGAAGGAAAACACACCCACCATATTCTCTGAAAGCTAAACAGCACCTCCCCTCCTAAAAGCCTGCCAGAAACAGACTTTTGAGTGTTTAGGAATGACAGCTAGCTGACAGGCAAAGGCAGGCAGAGGCAAAGCCCAGGAAGCCAGGAAACTTTGCTGAACCAGCCCTGAGCCCCATGCGGTTAACAAGCCTACTTTAGAGGGCAGATTGACCCTTCCTTCTTGTGGCCAAGGCCTGTGGAGACAGACACAAGTGGTGGATCAATGGA
The DNA here is from genome assembly GCF_000412655.1 of Myotis brandtii. Classification (NCBI taxonomy): domain Eukaryota; kingdom Metazoa; phylum Chordata; class Mammalia; order Chiroptera; family Vespertilionidae; genus Myotis; species Myotis brandtii. The sequence continues at coordinate 54,297 of NW_005370679.1, forward strand.
TTGGTGGATCACCTGGAAAAAAAAGCATCACATCCACAACAGCTTGTATAAAGAGGTTGGGGTGAGCCACATAGTCAAACATCCTGTGAGGAGATTCCATCCACAAATAGGACAATAACGTTTAAGAGCCAATTACATCAGGATAATCCAAATAATTTAAAGAGGGGGCATGTCTACAACACCCAGACAAGGAGATTTGAGAGATTGTACCACTGGGTACCACAAAACATTGACTACATAGGACCAGCCCTAAAAAAAGCTTGGTGGCATTGAAATTTTATCTAAGACATTAAAACAAATAGAAAAATACAGCAAAAATGTTGGGACAAAGAAACAATCCCCAAAGGAAAGAAAAGGAGGAAATGCCAGAAAAAGAACTAAATGAAATGGAGGCAAGTAATTTGTCAGATAAAGAATTCAAAGTAATGGTTATAAGAATGCTCAAACATCTGACTGAGAATTACAAACAACTCAATTAGAATTATAAGGAGCTGAATGAGAAATACATCAACATGAATAAGAATCAAAAGGGAATGAAGAATAACATAGGTGCAAAATAGAACACTCTGGAAGGTTTCAACAGTAGACTAGAAGAGGCTGACAACTGAATCAGCAAGTTAGAAGACAAGGCAGAAAAAATATCCAATCAGACCAACAATTGAAAAAAATAAAAAGCAGAAGAGTTTAAGGGAGCTTTGGGACAACATGAAACAAAGCAACATCCACATAATAGGGGTACCAGAAGGAGAAGAATATGAACAAGGACTAAAAATCCTGTTTGAAGAAATAATGACAAAAAAATTCCCTGACTTGGGGAAGAAAAAGTCATAAAAGTCCAGGAAACATAGAGAGTCACAAACAAGATGAGCCCCCCAAAACCCACCCTAAGAGACATTATATTTAAAATGGGAAATGTTAAAGACAAAGAAAAATATCTTTTTTAAATATATTTTATTGATTTTTTACAGAGAGAAAGGGAGAGGGATAGAGAGTTAGAAACATTGACTAGAGAGAAACTGATCAGCTGCTTCCTGCACACTCCCTACTGGGTATGTGCCCACAACCAAGGTACATGCCCTTGACCGGAATCGAACCTGGGACCCTTCAGTCCACAGGCCGACACTCTATCCTCTGAGCCAAACTGGTTAGGGCAAGAAAAATATCTTAAGAATTGCAAGAGAAAGACAGAAAGTCAACTACAAGGGATCTACCACTAGACTATCTGCTGATTTTTCAACAGAAACACATCAGGCCAGAAGGGAGTGGCATGAAGTATACAAAGTAATGAAAAGCAAGGGACTGAATCCAAGACTACTCTATACAACAAGGCTATCATTCAAAATTGATGGTGAAATCAGGAGTTTCACATACATGAAAAAGGCTAAACGAGTTTATTACCACCAAACCAGCAATGCAAGAAATTTTAAAGGGATTGCTTAAAGAAGAAGAAATAGAAAAAAAGGGAGAAACACAGGCATAAAGAATAAAAATAGCAACAAACAAGTACCTTTCAATAATAATCTTAAATGTAAATATTTTAAATACATAGGGTAGCCAAATGGATAAGAAAACATGATATATAATACCTCAAAGTAAAGGCCATAACAAGATATAATGAAGGCGACTTCATATTACTAACTGGATTGATACAGCAAAAGGATATAACTCTGGTAAAAACATATGCACCCAATACAGTAACATGCAAATAGATTAAAACAACAACAACAAAAACAAAAAACAAAAAAACTTCTGGAAGATATCAAGGGAGAGATCAACAGCAAGACAATCATAACAGGTGACTTTAATACCCCATTAACTTCACTGGAGAAATCTTCTAGACAAAAAATAAACAAGGAAACAGCAATCCTAAATCACTATATCAGATGGAACTAATTGACATCTTCAGAATAGTTCACCCCAAAGCTACAGAATATATATTATTCTCAAATGCACATGGGACATTTTCAAAGCTAGACCAAATGTTAGGACATAGACTAAGTTTCTACAAATCAAGATTGAAATAATATTAAGCATCTTCTCAGACCACAATGGCATGAAATTAGAAATCAACTACAATAATAATAATAATAATAATAAAAACTCAGAGAGAGGAAAAAATGGTGGCCGAATAGGCAGAAGTGTCCTGAGCCTTATCCCAGAGCAGAAAGAATGTGCATCAAAACTTAATAACATCCACCCAGAATTGGTGAAATAGATAGTTGGTGAGACAATTAGCAGTCGGGAAGGGCAGAGAATGACTGCAGACTGGTAGGATCAGGGATTTGGGCTGGAGAAAGTCACTAGACCACCAAGGTAAGAAGGTCAGAAGGAAGCAGCATGACACCAAGTCCATGTCCCTTGGGGACATGTGTAACATGCTACTGTGGAAAGGAAGTCCACGGGGCTGCTGGTGGCAGGGGATTCTATATCTAAGTCCACAGCCAAGAGAGGCTGAGCCCAGAAAGGAAACCTGAAGAGCTACCTTAGCCACGTGGTGCTGGGGGTAGAGAAACTAGCAGTTGCACGGTCATTTTGCCTCTGTTTTGTCTTTGATTTTATTTGCTAAACTCAGTTCATAGGACCTTTCAAATACAAATACTCACCTGTGGCTGTGGTGCAGGTTGAGGTGCAGATTTGTAGAGTCTGGGGAGAGGCTGTGGAGGAGAGAGCATTGGAGAGAGGTGACCAGGAATCTGTCACTGAGACATTCCTGACTCTCCAGACCTAAGTAGCCATTTTTCTCCTGAAGTGCCAGACCCCCCCACCCCACCCCCAGCAGCCCCAAGGCAGCCAAGACAGCCCTACCAAGACTACACCCTGAGCTGTACAAAAGACACCAAAACTCTGAATAGCCCAAAGAGCCCTCAGGGACTGGGTTGAAGGGAGGCCATTCAGTCCTGGAAAACAATACAGCACCCTCCCCACATATCCTATCAGAAACAGACGCTTGAGAGATTAAGATTTACAGCAGGGATACAGGCAAAGCAGGCAGATTTGTCCTGCCTGCTTACAGCCAGGGCTGTGGAAATAGACACAAACAGAGGAGCAGTGAAATACTTGGAACTTCATCATGGTGCTGACTACCTAATAGGAAACTGAAAAGTAGCAGATAGAACAAAAGAGTGGGGTTTTAAAACAGTTCCCATGGGGCAGTGGTCAGAAAACTGCGGCTCGCGAGCCACATGCAGCTCTTTGGCCCCTGGAGTGTGGCTCTTCCACAAAATACCGACTTCTGCGCATGGGCCATGAAGTTTCAATCGCACTGTACATGCGCGCCTGCACGTGGTATTTTGTGTAAGAGCCACACTCAAGGGGCCAAAGAGCCGCATGTGGCTCGCGAGCTGCAGTTTGCCGACCACTGCCATGGGGCATTAAAACTGGCTGGAATGAACAACACTTCACCTTTTTATTTTATTTTGTTATTTTTAATATTTTTTTCTTTATTTTTTGTGGTTTTTACTTTTTTCATATTATTTTTTCTTCATTCTATTTTTATTTTCTTATTGTTATTTAATTTTATCTTATTTTTTCTACCCATTTTTTCTTCACTTCTCCCTCTTTCATCGTGTTTTCTCTTCTGTCCCTGCTTTAGTGTCTCTCTTCCTTTCTTTTTACCCCTTGTTGAAAATTGATCTCATTTATCTGCATTGTTGATGTGTTATTATCACTGTACTCTGTTAGCTTATTCATATACATAATTTCCTCTCCCCTGTTCCAAGTCCATGCAACCTACTCCTTTCTCTTTCTTCTCTAATTTTTTAATGCTTATTTTTCCTCGCCTCTCTTGCTCTCTTCTCCTAATTGTTTAATTAGTTTCACTCACTAAACTCAAGTCTATCTGTTCTCTCCTCTATTCTCCTTTTCCAAAAATAAATGAATAAATGAATAGATTAAAAATATTTTTGTTTAATCTTTTATTTATTTATTGTCCCCCTTTTTTTTCTTTTATTTGTATCCACTCATTCTCTTTTTACCTCCTTATACTGAACTGAGATCATTCCCCCATTCACTCAATTCCTTAACATTACTTTAAGTATATAAACTCTGCCTCTACATATTCCGTCCCCCCTTTTTCTGGGTGTTTGTTGTTTGCATTTTTTTGTTTACCTGTTTGTTTTGTGGTGTTTTCTCCCCATATATTTTCTTCCTTTTTTTCCTTTTCTTTTCTCTCTTACCTTTTTTCTTTCCTTGATATCATTTTTCTCTCTCCTAATTCTCTTCTCTCTGGTGGTCACTTATATTGGGGTTATAGGTCCTGTGAGTACATTCGTGTTTTGTTCCCTTTGTGTCATGTCTTATCGAGTTGTATATTGTGCTATACAGTCAATGCGGGGGAGAGCGAGCCTCATAACCAGACAACCTGAGAGGAGACTCCATCCACAATTGGGACAATATCACTCAAGACCCAATTACACCAAGAGAACCCAAATATCCCAAGTAGGGGTCATACCTGGACTTCCAAGCCCAGAAACCCTGACAGATTGTACCACTGGGTGCCACAAACATGCACTATATAAGGCAAACAAAAAATCTGGGTTGCATAGCAGTTTGATCTAATACATAGAAACAACCATAAAGCAACAGCAAAAATGGGGAGACAAAAAAAACCCATATGAAAGAAAAGGAGTAATCACGAAAAAGAAAATAAATGAAATGGAGGCATGCAATTTGTCAGGGAAAGAATTTAGAGCAATGGTTACAAGGACACTGAAAAGGATGGAGGAAATATTCAACATGTGTAAGAATCAAGAGGAAGTGAAGAATGACATACCTGCAATAAAGAACATGATGGAAAGTTTCAGCATTACATGATAAGAAGCTAAAAATCACCTCTGCAAGTTAGGAGACAAGGTAGAAAAAAAATCACCAAAGCAGAGCAGCAACTTGAAAAAAACACCTAAAAACCACGAGGAAAGCCTTAGGGTGTTTTGGGACAACATGAAACAAAACAACATCCACATAATAGGTTGACAAAAGGAAAGAAAATGGAATAAGGAATAGAAAACTTGTTTGAAAAAGTAATAACAGAAAATTTCCCTGACATTGGGAAGAAAAAAAGCCACACAAATCCAAGAAGCACACAGTCCCAAACATAATGAACCCAGAAAGACTGACACCAAGACACATCATAATTAAATTGGCATTCATCAATGACAAAGTAAGAATCTTAAAGGCTGCCAGAGAGAGACTGAAAGTTACCTACAAGAGATCTTCCAGCCGAAACCGGTTTGGCTCAGTGGATAGAGCATCGGCCTACGGACTGAAAGGTCCCGGGTTCGATTCCGGTCAAGGGCATGTACCTGGGTTGCGGGCACATCCCCAGTAGGAGATGTGCAAGAGGCAGCTGATCGATGTTTCTCTCTCATCGATGTTTCTAACTCTCTCTCTCCCTTCCTCTCTGTAAAAAATCAATAAAATATATTTTTTAAAAAAAAGAGATCTTCCATTATGTTATCAACTGATTTCTCAGTGGAAACCCATCAGGCCAGAAGGGAATGGAATGAAGTATACAAAGTGATGTAAAGCAAGGGACTGAATCCAAGAATATTATACCCAGCAAGGCTATCATTCAAAATTAAAGGTGAGCTTCACAGACAAAAAAAAAAAAAAAAGGGCTAAGATCATTTTCTACCACAGCGAGCAATGCAAGAAATGCTAAAAGGACTGCTGGAAAAAAGAAGAAATAGAAAGGGAAGAAGGAACACAGCCATAAAGAATAAAATTGGCGACAAACAAGTACCTATCAATAATAACCTTAAACATAAATGGTTTAAATGTTCCAATCAAAGGACATAGAGTAGCTGAATGGATAAGAAAACATGACCATTATATTTACTGTTTACAAGAGACCCAACTCAGAACAAAGAACTCACAAAGACTGAAAATGAAGGGATAGAAAAAAAATTTCAGGCAAATGGAAATGAAAAAAAGCTGGGGTAGCAAAACTTATACTGCTTAAATAGACCTCAAAGGGAAGTCCATAACAAGAGATAAGGAGGACCACTTCATAATACTAAAGAAACCAATTCAACAAGAGGATATAACTCTTATAAACATATATGCACCCAATACAGGAGCACACAAATACATTAAAAAATGTCTGGAATATATCAAGGGAGAGATCAACAGCAATACAGTCATAGTAGGGGACATTAATACCCCATTGACATCCCTGGATAAATCATCTAAACAAAAAATCAGCAAAGAAACATTAATCATAAATGATTCACTAGGTCAGATGGAATTAATTGACATCTTCAGAACATTCCACCCCAAAGCCACAGAATATACATTCTTCTCATGTGCACATGGGACATTTTCAAAGATAGACCACATATTGGGATACAAGCAAAGTCTCTTCACATTCAAGAAGATAGAAATCATATCAAGCATCTTCTCAGATCACAATGGCATCAAGTTAGAAATCAACTACAATAAAAACAATGAAAAAAACAAACATTTGGAGGCTATATAGCATGCTATTAAACAATGATTGCATTACCACAGAGATCAATAAGAAATAAAAAGCATTCTGGAAACAAATGACAATGTAAAAAACAACAATCCAAAGACTAATGGACATAGTGAAAGCAGTCCTGAGAGGGAAGTTCATAGATCTATAGGCCTACCTCAAAAAACAAGAAAAAATGGCAATGAATTATCTAACCATACAACTTAAAGAATTAGAAAGACAGCAACTAGAAAAGCCCAGAGTAAGCAGATGTAAGGAAATAATAAAGATAAGAGCTGAAATAAATTACATAGACACCAAAAAACCAATACAAAAGATCAATAAAACCAAGAAATGGTGTTTAAAAGGATAAACAAGATTGATGAACCTCTAGCCAGACTCACCAAGAAACAAAAAGAGAGGATCCAAATAAGCAAAATTAGAAATGAATGAGGTGAAGTAACAACTGTCTCTACAGACATACAAAGGATTGTAAAAATATACTATGAACAACTCTACTCAAACAAACTTGAAAACCTAGACGAAATGGACATATTCCTAGAAAAATACAAGCTTCCAAAAGTCAATCGAGAGAAATAAAATATCCTGTATAGGCCAATAACTACTGATGAAATTGAAACAGTAATAAAAAATTGTCCAGAAAAAAAAGCCCCAGGCCAGAGGGCTTCACAGGGCAGTTTTATCAAACAACCAAAGAAGAACTAAAACCTGTTCTTCTCAGACTATTCCAAAAAATTCAAGAGCAAGTCACACTTTCAAACTCTTTCTATGAAGCCAGCATTACTATAATTCCAAAACAAGATAAAGACACTACAAAGAAAGAGAATTATATGCCAATATCCCTGATGAACATAGATCCCAAAATCCTCAACAAAATTTTAGCAGATCTGATCCATCATTACATTAGAAAGATGATATATAATGACCAAGTGGGATTTATTCTGGGGATGCAAGGCTGGTACAATATCCACAAATCAATAATCGTTATACATCAAATAAACTAATTGAGAGATAAAAATCACATAATCATATCAATTGATGGAAAAAGCATTTTACATTATCCAACACCCTTTCTTGATAAAAACTCTCAGTAAAGTGGGAATAGAGGGATCATACCTCAACATAATAAAAGCCTTATATGACAACATCAGCCAACATCATACTCAATGCGCATAAACTAAAATCATTTCCCCTAAGAACATCAACCAGACAGGGATGCCCACTGTCACCACTCCTGTTCGACATAGTACTGGAAGGGCTAGACATAGTGATCAGACAAGAAGAAGAAATAAAAGGCATCCAAATTGGAAAAGAAGAATTAAAACTGTCATTATTTTCAGGTGGCATGATATTGTTCATAGAAAACCTAAACACTCCATAAAAGAAAAACTACTAGACTTAATAAATGAATTAGCAATGTAGCAGAATTCAAAATTAACACCCAGAAATCTATGGCTTTTTTATACACCAATAATGAATTCACAGAAAGAGAAACTAAAATTTAAAAATCACATTTACCATTGCAACAAAGTAAGTAAGATGCCTAGGAATAAACTTAACTAAGGAGGTAAAAGGCCTGTACTCAGAAATCTACAGGTCATCGAAAACAGAGATCAAAGACATAAACAAATGGAAGAATATATTACATTCATGGATTGGTAGAATCAACATCATTAAAATGTTCATACTACCCAAAGCAATCTATAGATTCAATGTAATTCACTTTAAAATACCAACGGCATATTTCACAGATCTAGAGCAAACTCTCCAAAAATTCATATGGAATAAAAAAAGACCCCAAATAGCTTCAGCAATCCTGAGGAATAAAAATTTGGAGGGATCACAATAACAGACACCAAATTATATTACAAAGCCACTGTTCTCAAAACTGCCTGGTACTGACACAAGAACAGACATATAGACCAATGGAACAGAACAGAGTATCCAGAAATCGAGCCAAGCCATTATCCTCAATTAATATTTGACAAAAGAGGCAAGCACATACAATGAAGTCAAGGCAATCTCTTCAATAAATGGTGTTGGGAAAATTTGACTGCTACATGCAAAAAACTGAAACTAGAACACCAACTTCTACCATACAAAAAAATAAACTCAAAATGGATAAAAGACTTAAATGTCAGATGTGAAACCATAACAATCATAGAAGAAACCATTGGCAGCAAAATCTCAGACATCTGTCGTTGCAATACTAGTATGTTTACTTATACATCTCCTAGGATATTAAAAATTAAAGCGAAAATAAACAAATGTGACTATGTTAAAATAAAGAGCTTCTGAACAGCAAAAGAACCATCAATAAAATAACAAGAGAGCCTGCTCCATGGTAGATTATATTTTCCATTGATAGATCCAATAAGGGGTTAACCTCCAAAATCTACAAGGAACTCATACAAATTAATAAAAGGAAGATAAAAAAATCCAATTAAAAAATGGGAAAAAGACCTATATATACACTTCCTCAAAATGCACATGCAGAAGGCCAAAGGAAAATGAAAAAATGCTCAAAGTCAGTAGACCTCAAAAGTGTTAGAATGGCTATCATCAATAAATCAACAAATGAAAAGTGTTGGCAAGGATGAGGAGAAAATGGAACCCTTGTAAACTTCTGGTAGGAATGCAGACTTGTGCAGCTGCTGTGAGAAAGTGTTTTGAATTGCCTCAAAAAATTGAAAATGGAACTATCATTTGACCCAGTGATCCTACTTCTAAGAATATATTCCAAGAATTCAGAAATACCCATCAAAAAATATATGCATCCCTATGTTCATAGCATTGCAATTTATAATAGCTAAGATTTGGAGACATCCTAGGTGCCCATCATCAGATGAATGCATTAAAAAGCTGTGGTACATCTATATAATGGAATACTACACAGCTGTGAAAAAGAAAGAACTCTTACTATTTTCAACAGCAAAAGTACTGACACAAGAACAGACATATAGACCAATGGAACAGAACAGAGAAACCAGAATGGATGGTCCTAGAGAGCATTATGATAAACAAAATAATCCAGTCAGAGAATGATAGGTATCTCATTATCTCACTCATATGTGGAATGTAATGAGCAAAATAGAGTGATGAACAAAATAGATCCAGAGACATAGAAGCATCGAACAGACCATCCAACCTAAGAGGAAATGCAGGGGAGTGGGGGATAAGAGATCAACCAAAAAACTTGTATGCATGAATACGAGTATAACTAATGGACATGGACAGCAGGGGGGTGAGGGCATGTGCTGCAGGGTGGGAATGGCCAGAGAGAGGTCAATGGGGAAAAAAGGAGACCTATGTAATACTTCAAACAATGAAGAATTTAAATTAAAAAAAAAAAACCTTCGAGAACAATCAAACACATGAGGGCCAAATAACATCTTATTAAACAATGAATAGGTTACCAAAGATCAAAGAAATAAAAAACATCCTAGAAACAAATGACAATGAAAACACAACAATCCAAAATCTATGGAACACAGTGAAAGCTACCCTGAGAGGGAAGTTCATAGCACTGCGGGCTTATCTCAAGAAGGAAGAAAAGATTGTAATGTTAGCTAAACCTAAAACTTAAAGAATTAGAGAGTAACAAGAAAATCCCAGAATAAGTAAAAAGAAGGATCAGAGCAGAAATAAATGACATAGAGAAAATAAAATAAAATAAAATAAATAAAAGAGATCACTAAAACCAAGAGTTGGTTCTTTGAAAGGATAAACAAGATTGATGAACCTCTATTCAGACTCACCAAGAAACAAAGAGAGGACCTAAATAAACGAAATCAGAAATGAAAGAGGTGAAATAACCATTGACCCCACAGAAATACAAATGATCATAAAAATACTATGAACAACTCTATTCCAACAAACTGGACACCCCTGAGAAAATGGACATATTACTAGAAAAATGCAATCTTCCAAATCTCAATCACAAAGCATCAGAAAATCTGAATAGGCTGATAACTACTGATGAAATTGAAGCAGCAATCAAAAAAATTCCAGCAAATAAAAGCCTAATCCGGATAGCTTCACAGAAGAGTTTTATCAAACATTGAAAGAGGAACTAAAACCTATTTTCCTCAAACTATTCCAAACAATTCAAGAGGAATGAACACTTCCAAGCTCTTTCTATAAGGCCAGAATAACTCTAATCCCCCAAACCAGAAAAAGACACTACAAAGAAAGAGAATTACAGGCCAATAACCCTGATGAACATAGATGCTAAAATCCTCAATAAAATATTAACAAATTTCATCCAGCAATACATTAAAAATGCCATACCTCATGACCAAGTGGGATTTATTCTGGGAATGGAATTTTGCCTCTTGACAAAAGAGGCAAGAGCATACAATGGAGTCAAGGCAATCTCTTCAATAAATGGTGTTGGGAAAATATGACTGATGCATTCAAAAAAATTGAAACTAGAACACCAACTTACACCATACACAAAAATAAACTCAAAATGGAAAAAAAACACCTTAAATGTCAGATGTGAAACCATAACAATCCAGCAAAAAATTTCAGCAAATCAATAAATTTGATACACCACATTAACAGATTGCAAGAAAAAAAATCACATGATCATGTCAATTGACATAGAAAAAGCATTGGACAGAAACATGCTTTTCTAATAAAAACTCTCAGAAAAGGGGGAATAGAGGGATGATACCTCAACATAATAAAAGCCGTGCATGAGAAACCTACAGCCAACCCAATATTCAATGGGCAAAAATTAAAACATTTCCACTAAGAACAGGAAAAGACAGGGATTCCCACTTTCACCACTCCTGTTTGACATAGTACTGGAAGTGCTAGCCACAGCGATCAGACAAGAAGAAGACATAAAAGACATCTAAATTGGAAAGGAGGAAGCAAAACGGTCACTATTCACAGATGACACGATACTTTACATAGGAAACCCTGAAGACTCCATCAGAAAACTACTAGATTTAATAAATGATTTCAGCAATTTAGCAGGATACAAAATTAACACCCAAAAATCTATGGCATTTTTATATACCAATAATGAACTCTCAGAAAGAGAAACTAAAAAATAATACCACTTACCATTGCAACAAAAATATTTAATATACCTAATAATAAACTTAACCAAGGAGGTAAAAGACTTGTTCTCAGAAAACTACAGGATATTGAAAAAAGAAATAGAGGAATACATAAACAAGCGGAAGGATGTTCCATGTTCATGGATTGGTAGAATCAACATCAATAAAATATTCATACAACCCAAAGTAATCTATAGATTCCTTATTAAATTCTTTATAGTAATCCTTATTAAAATACAGATTCCTTATTAAATTCCTTATAGTAATCCTTATTAAAATATAGATTCCTTATAGTAATCTTTATTAAAATACCAACAGCATATTTCACAGACCTAAAACAAACTCTCCAAAAATTTATATGGAGTAAAATAAGACCCCGAATAGCCACAGCAATCTTGGGAAAGAAGAACAAAATTGCCTGATCATAATATCAAATATCCTATCTAACAATAGACAAACATGGTAATTAACCGTACCTCTGACACGCTTCCCATTGGCTAATCAAGACGATATGCAAATTAACTGCCAACCAAGATGGCGGCTGGCAGCTAGGCAGCTGAAGCGAACAGGAGTCTTGCTTGCTCCAATGAAGGAGGAAGCCAAGGTTCCCCGCCTGCCGCTGCTGGGCTCTGAGCTTGCACTCTAAGAAACAATGTTGCAATTATAGAAGCTAAACAAACCCCATGCTTTCAGCCAGCCGGCTGAGCTGGAGTTGAAACAGTGTTTCAATTATAGAACCCAAACAAACCCAGATACCTGATTTCAGCAGCCGAGGCCTCAGAGCTGGAGCTGAGCCTCAGAGCTAAAGCCGGCTCTCAGTTCCAGTGACAGCCATAGAAGGTAAATAAATCCCAGAATAAAAAAGAAAAAGAAAAAAAGGAGAGGTTGGGAGCTTCAGTC
>NW_005370679.1:68154-101500 GCF_000412655.1 Myotis brandtii
CAAAGGTGGGGGTGGGGGCCCCCCCCCCCCCCGCCAGTGCACAAATTTTTGTGCACCGGGCCTCTAGTCAAGTTATATTACAAAGCCACTGTACTCAATACAGCCTGGTAGTGGCGCAAGAACAGACATATAGACCAATGGAATTGAATATAGAACCCAGAAATCGGCCCAAAACATTATGCACAATTAATATTTGACAAAGGAGCTAAGCTCATACAATGGAATCAAGACAGTCTTTTCAATGAATGGTGTTGGGAAAATTCGACAGATACATGCAAAAAAATTAAAGTAGACCACCAACTTATACTATACATAAAAATAAACTCAAAATGAATAAAAGATTTAAATATAAGACTTCAAACCATAAAAATCTTAGAAAATTCTATAGGCAGCAAAATCTCAGACATCTCTCATAACAATATGTTTACTGATTCACCACCTAGGACAATGGAAATTGAGAAAATAAATGAGACTACATCAAAATAAAGAGCTTCTGCACAATGAAATAAACCATCAACAAAATAACAAGGGAGCCCAGTGCATGAGATAACATATTTGCCACTGATACATTTGATAAGGGCTTTATCTCCAAAATTTATAGGGAACTCATACAACTTAACAAAAGGAAGATAGTCTAATTTAAAAATGGGTAATGTGATTAAATAGACACTTCTGTAAAACAGACACAGAGAAGGCCAAGTGACATGAAAAAATGCTCAAGTAACCAATTATCTGAGAACTGAAAATCAAAACGACAATGAGGTACCACCACATACCTGTCAGAATGGCTATCATCATGAAATCAACAAAGGACAAGTGATGACGTGCATGTGGAGAAAACGGAATCCTCACACACTGCTGGTGGGAATGCAGACTGGTGCATCCTCTCTGGAAAACAGTATAGAGTTTCCTCAGAAAATTAAAAATGGAACTCCCATTTGACCCAGCAATCCCACTTCTAGGAGTATATCCCAAGAAACCAGAAACACCAATCAGAAAGTATATATGCACACCTATGTTCATAGCAGCACAATCAATTTACAACTAAGATGTGGAATCAGCCTAAGTGCCCATCAGCAGATGAGTAGATTAAAAAACTTTGGCATATCTACACAATGGAATACTATGCAGCTGTAAAAAAGAAAGATCTCTTACCACTTCCAGCAGCATGGATGGACCTGGAGAACATTATGTCAAGCAAAATAAGTTAACCAGAGAAAGATAAGTATCACATGATCTCACTCATATGTGAAATATAATCAACAACATTAACTGATGAACAAAAATAAATACAGAGACATAGAAGCATGGAACAGACTGTCAAACATCAGAGAGAAGGCAGGGGAGGGTGGGCAGGTGTGAAGAGATCAACCAATGATCTTGTATTTATATATGCATAACCCATGGATGCTGACAATAGGGGGTCAAGGCCTGAGATGGGGGGCATGGGCTGGCTTGCAGAGGTCAATGGGGGGAAAAGTGGACATCTATAATAATAAAAGCATAAAATGCTAATTAGACTGGACATCCAAACGACCTTCCAGACATCCTTCTGGATGAAGCCAGGGCTGCGTGGGCCAAGGCAAGCCGCCATGGCTGTGAGGGCCGAACCCCTTGCATGAATTTCGTGCATTGGCCCTCTAGTATGTAATACTTTCAACAATAAAGATTTTAAAAAATATATTTTAAAAAGAATTAAATCTATTCCAATCTTAGTAGCTAGACCACTCATCTTTCCCAAGATTCTTTTCTGCAAGTCTTCTACACCTTTTTATACCCATTCAGATTTTTTTCATTTGCATATTTTCTTTTTCTCATTCTGTAACAAACAACAATTTTACTTCCCTTATCAACTTTTTATACACAGTTGTTCCCTTTCACCATTATTATTTCTAACTAACTTTAATTAAATATATTAATTAAAATTCTTACCCATCAGAATCCTAATTCTTAGTGAAAATTATGAAGTAAGTAATTGAGAACTGTTACAGTAGCATTCTGTGAATTGGAAAATTTACAAATACATTTTATAATTTCCAGAAGTACACTTTTCCTAATAGGAAATATTTTCAACTTTACACAAAAGATGTTTACTAATAGACATAAATAGTTTTAGTTTATCTATAAAAGGACTCCAAATATGAATAAACCTGTATTCAGTATTTCATGTTTCAGTATTTTATTTTACTTAGAAATTAGGTTTTTGGATATCCAATGAATATCCACCATTTAACTTATCTCAGTATAACTTTAAGGTTTTAAATTAATTAAATGATTTTGGAAACTATTTTTTAAGTAGACATACCATAAAGCATAGTTACTGTTGATCAGTTTATTTATAAACTTTTAGCTTACATCTATTTAATTAACTGGTTCCTGACAATTATGTTTTTTTAATTCATTTTCTCAGGAATAGGAGATGAAGCTTCTGATATCCATGTATCTCTTCAAATAGTATGGAATTTCCAACTTTGTGTGGGTCATCCTATACAGTATAATAAAGAGCTAATATGCAAATGGTCATCATGACCTCACACCATCATGCCATAATGGCTCAGACACTCAACACTGGGGAGAGAGGAATGGGGACCAGCCAGGTACAAATGAGCTCACGAGAAAGGAATGGGGACCAGCCAGACTGTGGCCCAGGAGAGGGACAAGCCACCCACCCTGCGGTCCCGGGTGCCTGCGGCTGGCTGGACGAGGGAATCCTGGGTCCCAGGTGTGGGGCGAGGCAGAGGTGGTTGGGAGCAATCAGGCCAGCAGGGGAGCAATTAGAGGCAATCAGGCCAGTAGGGGAGCAGTTAGAGGTGATCAGGCAGGCAGGCAGAGGTGGTTAGGGGTGATAAGAGAGGCAGGCACGTGAGCGGTTAGGAGCCAGCGATCCTGGATTGTGAGAGGCAGTCGGACATCCCCCGAGGGGTCCCAGATTAGAGAGGGTGCAGGCGGCTGGGCTGGACCCCCCAACCTCCTGCATGAATTTCGTAATCTGGGCCTCTGGTATCTTCATATATTAATATTTGGTTATCTCCAAACTCATGTTTCTCTTGCTTAAAAATAATCTCATATGCCAATAATTAAATATTTTTAAATGTTTACTTTGTGATACAATTTCACACGTTATCTCATTTAATACATTATGACCCATAAGGGGAGACACTATGATGATAATTCTTGTTATAGAAGGGAAAACAAGATTAAGTAACTTAACTGATGTGGGAATAGGTAAAAGCAGAAATTGAAACTGAGCAGTCAGATACCAAAGTTTGTATGCTCAGCCTTATTGCATAGTGTCTTTTACATATCAGTCCTTGTGACAAAAATCATTAGATGGGGAAAGAGAAGCAGCCTAGGAATGGGAAAATTGAAGGTTAAATCCTGGCTTCTTCCTCTAGTACCTGAGTTAATTTGGTCAAATCACTTAATTCACTGAGTCTCAATTGTCTCATTTTTAAAATGGGAAAATGTCTACTTTGTTTACTTCCCAGGATTGTTTTGAAGCTCAACACAGGATGTATATGAAAGAATTTTGGAAAGTATAATTTATTACATGAGAGTGAAGAATGTGTTCATGCCATAAATAATCAGTTTTATGCACTTTTTATGTCCTAGACACTATTACAAGACCTGGTGACACACGGCAGGGATATTGCTTGCTCTAGTGGCATTTGTAATCTGGGAGTGAGTAGGTAAGCTCTAAGCAAACAGATAAGAAATAACTACACAGTTTTAGAAAGTGATCTGTACTGTAACAACAACAATACATCCACATAAAACACAACAATAAGGTATGTGGGGAATCATCATCCAGGTTTAGAAAAAGTTAAAAATAGCACATTCAAATGCCTCAAAGTAAGAGTATGTTTATTGTGTTCTAAAATAGCAAAGAAGTTAATGTGGCTGAGTGAGAGTGAGCCAGAGGGTGAACATCTATATATATAAAAGCCTAAGCGACTGTCCGACCATTCAACCGTTTGACTATTCCACTGTTCAACCGGTAGCTATGATGTGCAATGATCACCAGGGGGCAGACACTCAATGCACAGGCATGGAAACATGGAGCAGACTGATGAATCTCAGAGGGAAAGGGAGAGGGGGAAGGGCGGGAAGAAATTAAACAAAGATCTTATATGCATACTAGAGGCCCAGTGCACGGATTCGTGCACCGGTGGGGTCCCTCAGCCTGACCTGTGAGAATCAGGCCAGAACTGTCAGTCCAACATCCCCCGTGGGGTCCAGATTTGTGAGAGGGTGCAGGACAGGCCAAGGGACCCCACTGGTGCATGGATTTAGGACTCTAGTTGGAAATGCAGAGTTGGGAAAAAGACAGAGTAAGGTCTTGTAATTCACTGTCTTAAATAAGTCTTGAAATTTCCCATTAAACAGCTAACTACCTTAAGTTGTCTTTCTTTTCTTTATTATTTACAGTATTTTGCTGAAAAATTCTGTAACAGATAACATGAGTTTATTTGACTTTTTGTAAACCTAGGTAGACTAAAAGTAATATATTTAATGGTTGTCACTTTAAATACATACCTGTTTTAATTAATCCAAAAACTTAAAGTAGCTTTTATTTACCAAAGGTTATCCTAGATATACAAATTTGAAAACCATTTGGGTTACTTTCAATATTCCTGAAAGGAAACTTGATTTATACAATGCTTTTTTGTCTTTAAGCTAATTAAATACAGCTCTTTACAAATTATTTTTGGCAATACATCTGGAGATAGAAACAATTCACACATTTATGACATACATACATAGACATACATAAACATACATGACGGGTGCAAACAGTGATCTTGTAACTTTAATTGTAAAAGTTTAGCCATGGAACAGGTACCAATCATGCAAAACTCACAAGTTTATAAAAGAAAAGTTGGATCCAAATTGTGTTTCTGGAAGATGAAATAAGTTAATATTACATGAGCTAATGTTTTTTAATTAATATTTGTGGAAAAGACATGGGATTGTTTTTATAAGCCTGGTTTTCATAATAGCCTTTCCTTTTTCTTCCTTTTGACTAGAATTACCTTGGTTTTTAAAAGACCTGGTAGAATACTTACTAGTTCCCAGAGATACAGAACAAGGGAAGGGTGTCTCATCACCCTTCCTCCCCTCTTCCTTTTCCTTAGCCTGTATCATGACAGAGACAGGGGCTTGGCTGAGACCTGCACTGAGACAATGGTTATGCTGACAACCTAGCCCAAGAACATGGAGTCAGTACATCAAACTTTGAAAAAAGAATCCAGAGGTAAAGGTGGAATGGAGGAATAGCAATGTGGACAATGAACACATGGGGCACCGCTCATCAAAATGCTGCTGTATTTATGAGAATCCTTGGGCCTTTGGTGAGAGCTCCACAGAGAGTGATGAGGAGGAAGAGGAGGGTTGTGGTCATACATGCTGTATACAGGGCCACTGCAAAGGATGGAGCTGTGCACCCACTGGATCAATCCCCATCACTTCTTCCTAGCCTCCTGATCCCTCAAAGCCTCATTCAAAGCCAATGTAACCCTAAATTCCTCTTTTCCCCACTAGCCTGTGTCTGTCTGTCCCTGAATGTATTTATATGGCTACTTGGGAACTAAATCCATGGTTTGCTCATTCTCCAGCCCCCTTCTCTCTTCTCTTGTGCCTAATAGAGGGAAGAAGGTGAGGAGGCTGAGCAGAGAGCCTGGAAATCTGACTTACTGCTATTCTAGAACCCAGGCTTTTGGGTTGCCTCAGCCATTTGTTCTTTCCAATACCCATCCTCCTGTCTTTAGGAATTCAGGATTCTTGGTCCCAGTCTCTTCCCTTTGTTCTCACTGCCAAACTACCTGTCCTGGGATCCAGTTTTCTTGACTCCCTACACTCTGTACTTGAGCCTCAAACACTTATATTGGGGTTCCAAAAGCCCCAGCTTTCACTGACAGGATCCCTGTCAGATTCCACGCAATCTTGCCCCAGCTATGCTTGTTAATCCTGGCTTAGAGTTCTTCAGTTAATCTATTTATATAATCTAAACACTTATTCCTTGCTTGTGGTATGTGAGCTGTTATGGGAGGTCTCCCAGCCTTTCTGCTCCACTCCTTCCCACTTCTATCATGCCCTCAAGAGGAGTTGGGAGAAAGAAAGTTTTTTTTGTCTTTCTCTCCTTTAATGGAAAATGAAAAAATAAGTAGTCATGTCCTCTCTTTTCACCTTTCTCATGTGATCTAGGATTTCTGACAAAGCTGGCTTTGAGAGTGGTCTAGAGCCAACTATCGCCTCATCCTTTGGTCTTCAAGATTTGAAGACAGATCCAACATAGTATCAGGGAGAGGAAGGAAAAGGGAGCAAAGAGATGGGGGGTATGTCCCTTACACTATACTCTCACCCCTTCCTTCATAGGCTTTGATGTTTGCCAGTGAAGATGTCCAGCTCCCTTGGTCCTCTCCACACCTCACTGTAATCTGAATATCATTCTCCAGACCTCTTGCCACACACACTTGAAGAGGTCAGTCAAATTCATAACACAATGGAAATCTCATTTATTGCTACAAATGCACAAAATAAATAACCTAACATCATACACTCTCACAGAAAGTGTTGAGAGAGAGAAAAAACAAAACAAAACACCAACCTAGAATTCTGTACCTGGGAAAAGTATCCCTCAAAAGAGAAGGTGAAATAAAGACTTGCTCAGTTTATTATTGTAATAATCTTGTTAATATTAGTAAAAGAAATAAAGCTAAAGAAAGTCACACATTATAACCATGGTCATCTGGGCAGCCTAATCATGAAGCTAAAGTTTCATGCTCTCCAGGGAACCACTCACTGATCCATTCCCTGCAGAACACTGGGGGGAAGCATCAAACTAAGGGGAGATGGGCATGTGTGCAGTGAAGTTGGGATGATGTAGGAAAGGTGCTTGCTTGTTAGTCTAGCCTGGGGGAAAATGGATTGGCTAGAGGGTGGACCCCATCAGAAGTGCACAATATCTTGGAAAGTTCATTGGTTAGTTTGAAGAAGCTCATGGTTAAAATCCCCAGACAAAAAGCTCCCTCTTCCGTCTTCTCTCTTGCTTAATGACCTGAACTTGCCCATGGGTTCCTGCATTTCCCCTCCATAGCCACATGTGCATGGCCATGCTGATATCACATGTAGGATGCTGGACTGGACTACACTTTAACATGGAGCAAAACTATGGTCAGTGGCCTTTATTCTGTCACTGATGAAATCAAGATTGAACTTTTCCATGTTGGGGCAGACAGAGATGGGACTTTGGGGAACCTCCTTAATTTTACAGATCAATAAAAGTTTCCATGAAACCCCATTCTTTGTGTGTGGGGCGGGGGAGCTGGGGGAAAGCTCAGAAAATTCACTGATAACACTCAGACAAACAAAGATTGAGGGAATTTGTTACCAGTGGATTTTCCTTAAAAGAAATGTTATAATAAATAATTTAGAGAAAAAGAAAATAAAATAGGTCAGAAACTCAGATCTACATCAAAGAAGAATTACATGAAGGTAAAATTAACACTTTAATATCTCTTATTCGTTTTTAAAAAAATCTCCAAAGCAACATTTAGTTACTCATTGAATTCCAAAACATTTAATTTAGAAGTCTGACATTTCAATGATTACCCCCATCTTGGTTGACATGGATGACACACATGGTGTAAAAATAAATTCATTATTCTTAAACAATCCTAACCAAAAAAAAATTATAGTTTCAAAACTTTAGATACATTTCATTGAAGAGAAGGTTTGTGCACATCATAATTTAGAGGCAAAACAGCTCTAGGTGGTTTGGCTCAGTGGATAGAGTGTCAGCCTGGGGACTGAAAGGTTCTGGGTTTAATTCTGGTTAAGGGCACAAGCCCCAGGTTGTGGGCTCCATCCCCATTGAGGGGTGTGTAGGAGGTTGCTGTTCAATGATTCTCTCTCATCTTTGATGTTTCTCTCTCTCTCCCTCCCTCTCCCTTCCTCTCTGAAATCAATAAAAATATATTTAAAGAGGCAAAACAAAATGTTGCTGATGGAAAGAAACACGTGGTCTCTGTATCAGCTGTCTTTAACAGTCTTCCATTACCTTAAAAAATATGGGGGAGGGGTGAATTCATTTTTGCATGCACAAGATGTACTGCTTATTAACAAAACATTATAAGCTCATTTTAAATGGATGATGTAAGTATCATTGTAGCTCGTTTTGGTTAATTCTCCTTTCTAAACTCCCCATTGATTTCAGCAGGGTTTCACAAAGATCAACAGGCATAGTAAAATGCCTCATTTAGGACACACTTGTCTGCACAATTTGAAAAGAGAGCTCCTGTGTCCTAAAAGGAACCATCAATTCAGGAATGCCCCAGTTGGTGAGGAGGCAACCACCTCAGAGATGTCACACTTATTCTTATTTGATCTAACAGATAATAGTCTGTTCAAAATAACAATAGCAACAATGCATTTTACTTTGTATTCTATGTACATATCATATAGAGAATATCCCCCAAAATTGTATACGCACTTTAACAGCAGATAGTTTAATTTTGAAAATGAAATGTATTTTAATAAATACTGCCTTTATAATTATTCAAAGTGAGTGGATACGTTTTTTGGAACACCCTATAATTTATGTATGTACATATAAATGAAATAAATGACAGTGATGCTACAGAGACAAGAGAAAGGAATTCGAATTATTTTTTACTATAAGGTATTCACACTACCTGTGAAGTGGTATAGTGTTACTTGAAAGTAACTTGGACTAGTTACAAATTAAAACAAATTATAGCCTCAGTTCTCGGGGATCCCAACATGGTGCTCAGCAGGACTGCAGTAAGGGAGAGAGTGTGAGTATAGGAGTGAGAGAGGAGTGTGTGGACATGTGTGGTGTGTGTGGGTGAGTGAGGGACAGTTAGATCTTGCAGGAGTCACACGGACTGGAGGATTGGGCTCTCCTGGACAGGGAGCCCCTGCTACCGCCACAGGCACTCCTAGGCTGAGCACAGCTTAGGGGCGGAGCCCTCACTATCTTGAAGGGGGGAACAGTGGAGGGCAGGAGCATAGCCACACAAAACCCAACCTGCCCTCAGACACTACCCGGAACCCATACAGTGAGTCGCTCACAAGCCATAACTCATGAGGGACCACAACCGTTCCCCTGCAGTGAGTGGCACCCTACTTTGCCACAGGTTCCCAGATGTCCCCAGTGACTGTAGGCCAGAGAGAACTACACATGATGCCTACCATGCTGGAGCTCCAGGACCTATGATTCCAGGCCCCATGTTCCAGGATCCCACGCTGTGAGTGCAAGATAGAGGGACCCCACACCCCTCCCAGGCCAGGCTCCAGGACTGTGCTGATGAGTGCATATGGGGGAAACCTGGCCCAAAACCCTGCCTAACACCTGGGAACATGCCCAAGGGTTGAGCCAGAGGGTCCTAGGCCACTACCCTGTTGCAGGCACTGGGGCCACACATTGAATTGCATGCCAGAGGGCTCTGGTACCTCACAGGGAGTCACACACCAGGGGAGCTGTGCACCCCACAGACCCCAGCACCTGCAGAAGACAAATGAGGGACCAATTCCATGGAGGAAAGAAATACAACTCAGAGCAAGACATGAGACTTAAGGAAGACTCTGCCTCTGGGTTAAGGAGTCCAGGACCATTGGACCATTAGGGGCTTCAACCTCTTGGACCTCAACCAGTTTGCCCAGGGCCAGAAAGTGACAGCAACTCACATTACATAGAAACAAATACAAAAAGACAGCAAAAGGGGGAAGACAAAGAAACAATCCCCAAAGAAAAGAAAAGGAGGAATTGCCAGAAAAGGAAATAAATAAAATGGAGGCAAGCAATTTGTCAGATAAAGAATTCAGAGTAATGGTTATAAGGATGCTCAAAAATCTGGATAGGAAATTTACCAACATGTGTAAGAATTAAGAGGAAATGAAAAATGATATAGCTGTAATAGAGAATGCAATGGAAGTTTCAACAGTAGACTAGGAGAAGTCGAGGACCAAATTAGTGAGTTAGATGACAGGGTAGAAAAACACCCAATCTGAACAGCAATTGGAAAAAAAATTAAAAAGCAGGAGGAGAGTTTAAGGGAAATTTGGGACAATGTGAAACAAAGCAACATCTGCATAATAGGGAAGCCAGAAGGAATAGAAGTTGAGCAAGCAATATAAAACCTATTTGAAGAAATAATGACAGAAAATGTCCCTGACTTGAGGGGAAAAATGTCACACAAGCACAGAAATTCCCAAAGCAGATGAACCCAAAAAAACCCAAACAAAAACAGGTTGTAATTACAATGGCAATCATTAATGCCAAAGAAAGAATCTTAAGGGATGCAAAAGAGAGACAGAAAATTACCTACAAGGAATCTCCCATTAGACCATCAAATGATTTCTCAACAGAAATGCATCAGGCCAGAAGGGAATGGAATGAAATATACAAAGTAATGAAAAGGAAGGTAATCAATCCAAGACTACTGATCCAGCAAGGCTATTATTCAAAATTGAAGGGGAAATCAGAAGGTCTGCAGACAAAAACAAGCTAAGGGAGTTAATTACCACCAAACCAGCAAAGCAAGAAATCCTAAAGGGACTGGTATAAGAAGTAGGAATAGGAAAAAAAGGAGAAACACAGCCATAAAAGAAATGGCAACAAACAAGGACTTATCAATAATAACCTTAAACATAAATGGATTAAATGCTCGAATCAAAGACATAGGGTAGCTGAATGGATAAGAAAACATAACCCATATATATGCTGTCTACATGAGACCTGCCTCAGAGCTAAGGACTCACACAGATTGAAAGTGAAGGGGTGAACAAAATTCTTCAGGAAAATGAAAAAAAAAAGCTGGGGTAGCAATACTTACATCTGACAAAATATACCTCAATGTGAAGGCCATAACAAAAGACAAGGAAGGCTATTTCTGCTATTTCTTTCTTTTTCCCCCCTCAGTTCAAGTTTAATAGAAACTACAAAATATCAAAGGTGATGTCCCACTACTGTTCACATTAGATAATTTCCTCCAGAGGAAGTATGGCTGACCCTCCCCAAACCCTACAGGAAAGGCCACATCTGGGCTAAGTCTAAGATCTTGTTTGAAGTATGACAATAGTAAAAGAGAGGTTCTGTTCTCATGGCTGTACATTGCCACATGACCAGTGCTCACTTCTGCTTAGAGAAACATTCTTTGTTCTTCTGGAAATCAGGCTGATGGTATCACTGCCAGGTTTCCAGCCAGCTGAGCACACTTTCCCATGTTTGTCAGTGAACTGGAAAGCCTGAACTAGTCTCACAGTTTCATCCACAGAGCGGCCAACAGGAAGTTCATTCATAATGATCTGGCAAAGGACACCTTTATCATCAATGATAAAGAGGCCCCTGAATGAGATGCCTTCATCAGCCTTTAAGACCCCATAGTCCTGAACAATGGTGCACTTGGGGTATGACACCAAAGGGATGTTCATGACTCCCAATCCTCCTTGTTTCTTGGGTGTGTTGATCCATGCCAGGTGACAGAATTCAGAATCTACAGAAGCACCAATCACTTGGCAGTTGAGTTTCGTAAATTCTTCTGCCCTATCACTGAAAGCAATGATCTCCATGGGGCACACAAAGGTAAATTCAAGAGGGTAAAAGAAGAACACCACATATTTTCCTTTTTAGTCAGAGAGGCTGATATCTTTCAACTGACCATCTGGCATAACAGCTGTGGCTTTAAAGTGGGGGCAGGGTGCCTGATTTTAGCATTTCCTAAAAACATCTTGCTATCAGCAGCACTGAGGCAAAGGTGGCAAAACCAGTTAAACAGGAAGAAGACTCACGAAAACCTATTTCTGCTATTTCTTAATACAAAATGAATCGATACAACAAGAGAATATAACTCTGGTAAACATATATGTACCCAATACAGGACCACACAAATACATAAAAAAATCTGGAAGATATCAAGGGAGAGATCAACAGCAAGACAATCAAAATAGGTGGCTTTAATACCCCATTGACATCACTGGATAAATCTTCTAGACAAAAATTTAGCAAAGAAACAGCAAACCTAAATGACTCAAAACAGATGGAACTAATTCATATCTTCAGAACATTTCACCCCAAAGCTATGGAATATACATTCATCTCAAGTGCACATAGAACATTTTCAAAGATAGACCACATATTGGGAAGCAGGCAAAGTCTCTTCATATTCAAGAAGATTGAAATAATATCAAGCATCTTCTCAGATCAAAATGGCACAAAACTAGAAACAAAATAATAATAAAAACACTCAAAAAGAAGTCAACACTTGGAGGATAAATAGCATACTATTAAACAATGGTAGGGGTACCAAAGAGATCAAAGAAGAAACAAACAAAAAAAACATCCTGGAAACAAATGACAATGAAAACACAACAATCCAAAATCTATGGGACACAGTGAAAGCATTCTTGAGAGGGAAGGTAATAGCACTACAGGCCTTCTAAAAGGAACATGAAAAACTGGTAATATATGATCTGACCCTACAACTTAAAGAATTAGAAAGAGAGCAACAAGAAAAGCACAGAGTAAATAGAAATAAGGAAATAATAAAGATAAGAGCGGAAATAATGACATAGAGACAAACACACACACACACACACACACACACACAACAAACAAACAAACAAAAACCCCACAAAATATCAATAAAACCAAGAGCTGGTTCTTTGAAAGGATAAATAAGATGAATGAAATTCTAGCCAAGCTCACCATGAGCAAAGAGGGAGGACCCACATAAGTAAAATCAGAAATGACAGAGGTGAAGTAATAACCGACTCAACAGAAATACAAAGGATTGTAAAAAATACTACAAACAACTCTATTCCAACAAACTGGACAACCTAAACAAAACAGACATATTCCTAGAAAAATACAATCTTCCAAAATTCAATCAGAAAGTATCAGAAAACCTGAAAAGGCTGATAACTACTGATGAAATTGAAACAGTAATCAACAATTCCAGGAAACAAAATTCCTGTTTTAAACACATTCTCAGGGGAATTTTTCAAACATTCAAAGTAGAAATAAAATCTACGCTCCTCAGACTATTTCAAAAAAATTCAGGAGGAAGGAACACTTCCAAGCTCTTTCTATTAAGCCAGCATTACCCTAATCCCAAAACCAGATAAAGATACAACAAAGAAGGGAATTACAAGCCAATGTCCCTGATGAACATAGATGCTAAAACCCTCAAGAAAATACTAGCAAATCACATTCAATAATACATTAAAAAGATCATATGACATGACCAAGTGGGATTTATTCTGGGGATGCAAGGCTGGTAAAATATCTGCAAATCAATAAATGTGATACATCACATAAACAAATTGAGAGACAAAAATCACACAATCACATCAATTGATTCAGAAAAAGCATTAGACAAATTCCAACACCCTTTTTAAAAAATATATTTTATTGATTTTTTACAGAGAGGAAGGGAGAGGGATAGAGAGTTAGAAACATCGATCAGCTGCCTCCTGCACACTCCCTACTGGGGCTGTGGCCGCAACCAAGGTACATGCCCTTGACCGGAATTGAACCTGGGACCTTTCAGTCTGAAGGCGGAAATTCTATCCACTGAGCCAAACCAGTTAGGGCCAACACCCTTTTTTTGATAAAAACTCTCAGGAAAGGAGGAATAGAGGGACCATATCACAACATAATAAAAGTCTTATATGACAATCCTACAGCCAACCTTATACTCAATGGGCAAAAACTAAAACCATTTCCACTAAGAACAAATAGGGAGGCCTACTTTCACCATTGCTGTTTGACATAGTACTGGAAGTGCTATCCATAGCAATCAGACAAGAAGAAGAAATGAAAGGCATCTGAATTGGAAAAGAAGAAGAAAAACTGTCATTACTTGCAGATGACATTACATTGTACGTAGAAAACTCTAAATACTATATTAAAAAACTACTAGATTTAATAAATGAATTTGGCAACATAGCAGGATAAAAAATTAACACCCAGAAATCTTTGGCATTTTTATACACCAATTATTAACTTTCCGAAAGAGAAACTAGAAAAGAAAACAAAAAAACAACAACAAAAATCCCAGTTATCATTGCAACAAAAAATAAAATAACTAGAAATAAACTTTACCAAGGAGTCAAAAGAAAACTACAGGACTTTGAAAAAAGAGATAGAGGAAGATATAAACAAGTAGACAAATATACCATGTTCATGGATTGGTAGAATCAATATCATTTAAATGTCCATACTACCCAAAGCAATCTATAGATTCAATATAATCCACATTAAAGTACCAACGACATATTTCACAGACCTAGAACAAACTCTCCAAAAATTTATATGAAATAAAAAAGACCCCAAATTGCTGCAGCAATCCTGAGAAAGAACAAAGTTGGAAGTATCACAATAGCATCTATTAAATTATATTACAAAGCCACTGTACTCAATACAGTCTGTTACTGGCCTAAGAACAAAGATACAGATCAATGGAATAGAGCAGAGAACCCAGAAATTGACCCAAGCCATTATGCTCAATTAATATTTGTCAAAGGAGGCAAGAGCATATGATCGAGTCAAGACAGTTTCTTTAATAAATGGTGTTGGCAAAATTGGACAGATACATGCAATAAAATGAAACTAAACCACCAACTTACACCATACATAAAAATAAACTCAAAATAGATAAAAGACTTAAATGTAACATGGGAAACCATAAAAATCTTAGAAGAATCCATAGGCAGCAAAATATCAGACATATGTCATAGCAATATGTTTATTGATACATCTTCTAGGACAATGGAATCTAAGGAAAAAATAAACAAATGGGACTACATCAAAATAAAAAGCTTCTTCACAGCAAAAACACCATCAACAAAAATACCAAGAGAGCCCACTGCATGGGAGAACATTTTTGCCAATGCTACATCTGATAAGGGTTTAATCTTCAAAATTTATAAAAATACCAAAGAGCCCACTGCATGGGAGAACATTTTTGCCAATGCTACATCTGATAAGGGTTTAATCTTCAAAATTTATAGGGAACTCATACAACTTAACTAAATGAAGATAAATAATCCAATAAAAAATGGGCAAAGGACCTAAAAAGATACGTCTCAAAAGCAGACATACAGAAGGCCAAGAGGCATATAAAAAATGTCAAAGTCACTGATCATCAGAGAGATGCAAATTGAAATAGCAATGAGTTACCACTTCACACCTGTAAGGATGGCTATTATCAATAAATCAACAAAGGACGAGTGCTGAAGAGGATGTGGAGAAAAGGAAACCCTTGCACACTGTTGGTGGGAATGAAGACTGGTGCAGCCTCTCTGGAAAACAATAGGAGTTCCCCCCCAAAATTAAAAATGAAACTCCCATTTGACCCAGTAATCCCAATTTCTAGGACTATATCCTACGAAACCAGAAACACCAGTCAGAAAGAATATATGTACCCCTACGTTCATAGCATCACAATTTACAATAGCTAAGATTTGGAAACAGTCTAAGTGTCCATCAGCATAAAGTGGATTAAAAATGTAGTACATCTACACAATTGAATACTATGCTGCTGTAAAGAAGAAGGAACCTTTACCATTTACAAAAGCATGGATGGACCTGGAGAGCATTATGCTAAGTGAAATAAGCCAGTCAGAGAAAGATTAGTATCACGAGATCTCACTCATTTGTGTAATATCATGTACAACATAAACTGATGAAAAAAATAGATTCAGAGACATGGAAGCATGTAATAGACCATCAAACCTCAGAGGGAATGCAGGAGAGATTGGCCAGGGGTTTGGGGGGTTAAGAGGTCAATCAAAGAACTTGTATGTATATAAGCATAACCAAAGGACACAGACAATAGGTAGGTAAAGACCTGGGCAGAGGGCAGTGTTGGGTTTGGGGAGGACAATGGGGAAAAGGGGAGACATCTATATTAATAATAGCCTAGGGCCATCATGACCTAAATGACCAGATCAACGACTGGTCACCAGGAAGTGCATGGAGCACCTCTCAGTCCCTCACCCATGGCCCACAAGGCTGGCAGAAGGTGGGCAGGAGGGTTGGTGGGGGGTGGGAGGGGCAAGGCAGGCACAGTGGCTGTGGATCAGACCCAGAGAGAGGACCAGAGAGAGAGGCAAGTCCTCATCAGCAGCCGCTTTGGCTGCTGGTGAGGCCCAGAGAAAGAGAGAGGCGGGCCCTGATAAGCAGCTGTTGTGGCAGCTGCAGATCATGCCCAGAGATAGACCCAGAGAGAATTGCATGGCCTGATCCACAGCCACCACAGAGGCTGGGGATCAGGCCCAGAGATAGGCCCAGAGAGAGAGAGAGACAGCTGTCAGTGGGGCCATTCTGGATTTCCCAGAAGAGCCAATGGCTGCCTAGGAAGTGGAGCTTTTGACGCTGACTGGCATAGAAACTGACCAATCAAAACCAAATGTAGGTAAACTGCGAGGATTCAAAGGCTGCCTAGGAGGCAGAGCTGTTGACACTGACCGGCATAGAAACCAACCAATCAGAACCAATCTGGGTGAACTGCAAGGGCAGAACCTAAGGTGAGGGCTGAGGAGGGGTTTTAATGGCAACAGCTGTTTGGTGTAAGGTGTAAGAAAGCAGTTCAATTTTTTGAAAACCGGTTTGGCAGTATAGAGCATATGGCTGGCTATCAGTCCAAATATAGGGATTATGTATTTTTGTCTGCCAAGAGCATCTCCTCCTGCTGAAAAAGGCTCCCCCCCCCCATTTAAGCAATCCTATCCTATATAATCTATCTATACTACTAAAAGGGTAATATGCTAATTAGACCAGGTTGACCGGCCATCTTCTGGAGGTCTTACTTCCTTCCGGACAAAGCCATGGTGATGGGGGCCAAGGGGAGGGCAGTTAGGGGCGATCAGTCCAGCTGGGCAGAGCAGTTGGGGGCAATCAGGCTGGCAGGGGAGGGCCATTGGGGGCGACCAGGCCGGCAGGGGAGAGCAGTTAGGGGTGATCAGGCAGGCAGGCAGGCAGAGTGGTTATGAGCCAGCTGTCCCAGATTGTGAGAGGGATGTCTGACAGCTTTCAACATCCCCCAAGGGGTTCCCATTTGGAGAGGGTGCAAACTGGGCTGAGGGAACACCCCTGTGTATTAATTTCATGCACCGGGCTTTTAGTATGTAATAATTTCAGCAATAAAATAATTTCAAAAAATTAAGAGATTCATGTAACACAGAAAAAATAAATAAAAAATAAACAAATTACATTGGCATATGCTGAAATGTGTAGGCCAATATCTCCATTTTCTCTGGAAGATAATAAGCCTTCATATAAAGATTACTGAAAGTATGTCAGGATATCAACTTCTATACTTGTTCTTGGTCTGTTCATATTAAGGTACACCCTCCTCTGTAATATCTTCAACAAATTAAGCACCCCAAAGACAAAAACTGTATTTACAAAGAGTTGGAATGCATTATAGAAGACTAAATTTAAAAAAGTAAAAGTTAGACCCTAGCCAGGTTGGCTCAGTAGATAGAGCATCGGCCCACTGACTGAGGGTTCCTGTTTGGATTCTGGTCAAGGACATATAACTTGTACCTTGATTGCAGGCTCAATCCCAGGCCCTGGTGGGGCTTGTGTGGGAGGCAACCAATTAATGTGTCTCTCTCACATTGATGTTTCTCTCTCTTTCTCTCAGCCTCTCTTCCACTCTAAAAATCAATGGAAAAATATCCTCGGGTTAGGATGAATAACAACATTAAAAAAAATTCATATTCTGAGTGATGTGGGTTTTGATTTCAGCTTCGTAATTTATGTGACATTTGACAGTTATTTAACCTCTTTCTTAGTTGTTATGTTTGTCAAATAATTACAGCATTTTAAAATGGAATGAGAGGATTGAATGAGGAAAAATAGTGAAATTTCTCTACAAAGTATTATCTTGTGTTGAATGGTGAATGTGATCATTCGTCTTAAAGAAATAACTATTTTTATTCTTATTTAAGTAATATCATATGCTAAAATTGTAAAACTAAACCTAATAATTAAATAAATATCCATGTTAACCATTGTATATATTATAGGAATTTAAATAAAGTTTAATATATTCCAAAGAAAGTATTTTAATACCATTGTTTCTCAAATTAAAATCCTATCTGTTGTTTCCCTGCCCACCAATAAAACTTTGCCAAAAAAAAACCAAAAAAAACAAAAAACCTGACTCATGACAGTGGCTTGTAAAGTGTAAAATGTAAATGGGGGAAATAGGGGAACATATGTAATACTTTCAACAATAAAGATTTGAAAAAAGACTAAAGTCTAATGAAATGAAGTTGTGCAAGTACAATCCAAGTTTCGCGTTCTTCTTTATACTCTCTCTAAATACATAAAATATTTTGAAAAAAGAAACATGACAAGTTGTCCCCCACTTCCTTGATACACATTCCCCCACCAAGGCAAACCTAGCACTGCAATTAACTACTGGAATTGCTTAAATCCATTTCAAAACTGATGCAAGTCTCTAGCAAAATATTTTCTTCATATTTTTAGAGAAGCATAATGGGGTTTGAGCAATATGAAATTCTCTATCATAAAAAGTACTAAGAAGATGACAGATTGTTTTAATGAACAACATAATTTTAATGATTTTTCAAAATACCTCATTTAATTATTTTTTAGACATATTGACATTTTAAGCACAATTTTTCATATATGTGTGTGTGTGAATATATAGGGTGTCCCCAAAATTTATACAGACACTTTGAATAATTATAAAGGCAGTGTTTATTAAAATACATTTTATGTTTGAAACTGAGCTGTTAAACTGTGTATACATTTTTGGGAGACAGCCTGTATATGTGTGTGTGCATGTGTATATATAACTTCGCCTTTATTATGGGTCATGGAACTGTACTTTTATACTTATTTTGTATATTACTAGCATGAATGACAAGATCCATCTTTTTTTTTATTTGAAGCATCTACATAAGCATATTAGAGTATTTTTATTTCTACCTGCCTGATTTTCAGTGCATGAGAAAAAAATAATTATCACATTTACACTAATTACAAAGAGTTTGCCCTCTTATTCCAATTGTTTTAATTTATAACTTTGAAGAGCATTGGAGTTTTATATTTACTGAGTTTCAAACTTTTACTTCTGACTTAAAAAAAGATGAAGCAGGCCAGTAATGAGAAGCTGAGGTCTGTTTCCATCTAAATAAAATCGGTAAATTGCCTTCTGCTTTCGATTTTATCATAAAAGCAAATTAAAAGTATGTGACAATATTTCTCCAAATTAATTAACACTAGTATACTATTCAAGAAGGATACAACAATGTAACCACATAAACAAAATTTGATTTGTACAATTAGTGGTTCAGTAAAATGCCCATTTGGAGTCTAGAATTTCATTAAATAAAAAGATGAAAAAATGAGAACAAATTCTTTGAAAAGTAGACTGTTAACAATATAAAATAATTTAATTTTAAATTAAAAATTTAAATTAACATAAATGGACTTACATAGATAATGTAATATATTGGTTATTGTTTTATATTTTTTGTTTTTATATGTGACATGCAATATTTATTAATTTCAGGTGATTAGACATTTTATACCTCACAAAGTCTAGTGACCATCTATTACCATACATATTATTACAATATTAATAACTCTATTCCCTATGCTGTACATCACATCCCATGGCATTTTATTTATATTTTATTATTTTTGAAAATAATTTTTTATTGTTTAAAGTATTACATATGTCCCCCTTTTCTTTCCCATTGACACCCTCCAACCTGCCCTCACCACCCACCCCAGGCCCTCACCACCTCATTGTCTGGGTCCATGGGCCATGCATATGTGCATACGAGGTCCTTGGTTGATTACCTCCCACCTTCTGCAGCCTTCCTTTCAAGATTCTCCACTCTATTCCATGCTTAGATTCCACATGAGTGAGATCATCTGGTACTTGTCTTTCTCTGACTGACTTATTTCACTTAGCACAATACTCTCCAGGTTCCTCCATGCCATCTCAAAGGGTAAGAGATTCTTTTTTCTTACTGTTGCATAGTATTCCATGATATAAATGTACAACAGCTTCTTTATTCACTGGTATACTGATGGGCACTTAAGCTGTTTCCAGATCTTAGCTATTATAAATTGTGTTGCTATGAACATAGGTGTGCAAACATTCATTCTGATTGGTGTTTTGGGTTTCTTAGGATATATCCCTTGAAGTGGGATTATTGGGTCAAGTGGCAGTTCCATATTTAATTTTTTAAGGAAACTACATACTGTTTTCTATACTAGTTGCTCCAGTCTGCATTCCCACCAGCAGTGTACTAGGGTTCCCTTTTATCCACATCCTTGCAAACACCTGTCATTGGTTGATTTGTTGATGATAGCCATTCTGACAGGTGTGAGGTGATACCTCATTGTCATTTTAATTTGCATCTCTCTGATGATCAGAGACTTTGAACATTTTTTATATATCTCTTGGCAATCTGCATGTCTACTTTGGAAAAGTGTCTATTTAGGTCCTTTTATCATTTTTTAATTGGATTGTTTGTCTTCTTTTTGTTAAGTTGTATGAGTTCCTTATATATTTTGGATATTAAGCCTTTATCAGATGTATCATTGCGAGATATGTTTTCCTTTACAGTGGGCTCTCTTTTCATTTTGTTGATAGTTTCTTTTGCTGTGCAGAAGCTTTTTATTCTGATGTAGACCCATTGGTTTATTTTCTCCTTAGTTTCCTTTGCCCTAGGAAATGTATCCATAAATATGCTGCTATGAAAGATGTCAGATATTTTTCTGCCCATGGTTTCCTCTAGGATTTTTATGATTTCACAACTTACTTTTATGTCTTTTATCCATTTTGAGTTTATTCTTGTGCATGATGTAAGTTGGTGGTCTAGTTTCATTTTTTTTGCATGTATCTGTCCAATTTTCCCAACAACACTTATTGAAGAGATTGTCTAAACTGCATTATATGCTCTTGCCTTCTTTGTCAAATATTGAGTATAATGGCTTGGGTCGATTTCTGGGTTCTCTGTTCTGTTCCATTGGTCTATATGTCTGTTCTTGTGCCAGTACCAGGATGTTTTGACTACAGTGGCTTTGTAATTTAACTTGAAATCTGGTATTGTGATTTCTCCAACTTTTTTCTTCTTCCTCAAGATTGCTGCAGCTATTCGGGTTTTTTTTTTTTTTTGACTCCAAATAATTATTTGGAATATTTTCTCTAGATTTGTGAAATATGCTGTTGATATTTAAATAGGGATTGCATTGAATCTGTAGATTGCCTTGTATAGTATGAACATTTTAATGATGTTGATTTTATCCAACCATGAACATGGAATATTCTTGCACTTGCTTATGTCTTCTTCTATTTCTTTTTTCAATGCCCTGTAGTTTTCTGAATACAGGTCTTTTGCCCCTTAGTTAAGTTTACTCCTATGTATATTAATTTTTTGGTGAAATGATAAATGCATTTGTTTTTTTAGTTTCTCTTTCTGAGAATTCATTATCCTAATATATAAAAGCCAAGGGTCTTAACGATGGATCATGACTGAAGGCTGACCAACCTGGAAGTCCTTCAGTCAGTGCTAGGTTGCCATGATGACCCAGCACTGACTGCCCAGGGGGCTGAGACCCAGAGAGAGAGGCAGGGTCTAATCTGCAGCCTCAGTGGCAGCTGTTGATCAGTATTTGCCTCTCTCTTTCTTTCCAGGCTTTGCCAGCAGCCAGGCCTTTCTTTCTATCCCGGCCTCTGCAGGGGCTGCTCTTCAGCCCCGCCTCTCTGATCAGGCCCAAAAATAGGCCTGGAGATGCTGACTGGCATAGGAACTGACCAATCAGAACCAAATGTGGGTGTTATGAAGAACCAATGGCTGTCTAGGAGGCGGAGCTTTTGATGCTGACTGGTATAGGAACTGACCAATCAGAACCTAATGTGGGTGCTGTGGGGAGCAAATGGCTGCCTAGGAGGTGGAGCTTCTGACGCTGACTGGCATAGACACTGACCAATCAGAACCAAATGTGGGTGTTATGAAGAACCAATGGCTGTCTAGGAGGCGGAGCTTTTGATGCTGACTGGTATAGGAACTGACCAATCAGAACCTAATGTGGGTGCTGTGGGGAGCAAATGGCTGCCTAGGAGGTGGAGCTTTTGACACTGACTGGCATAGAAACCGACCAATTAGAACCAAATTGGCCAGCAGAGGAGGGCAATTGGGGGCAAGTTCAGGCCTGCAGGGGAGGGTAGCTGGGGGCGAGATCAGGCCAGCAGGGGAGAGCAGTTGGGGACAACCAGGCCGGGAGGGGAGGGCAGTTGCGGGAGAGATCAGGCCGGCAGGGGAGGGCCATTGGGAGCGAGATCAAGCCGGCAGGGGAGGGCAGTTGGGGGCAACCAGGCAGTCGGACATCCTCCAAGGGGTCCCCAATTGGAGAGGGTGCAGGCTGGGGTGAGGGAACCCCACCTCCGTGCACGAATTTTGTGCACCGGGCCTCTAGTTGTATAAAAAAGCCATCAATTTTTGGTTGTTGATTTTGTATCTCATTACATTGCCAAATTCATTTATTAAAGCTAGCAGTTTTTTGGTGGAGACATTAGGGTTTTCTATGTACAATATAATCTCATCTGTGAATAATGAGTGTTTTACTTTCTCCTTTCCAATGGAAATGCCTTTTATTTCTTCTTTTTGTCTCATCACTATGGCTAGGACTTCCAGTACTATGTTGAATAAGAGTGGTGAAAGTGGGCTTCCCTATCTTGTTTCTGTTCTTAGGGGAAATGGTTTTAGGTTTTGCCCATTGAGTATGATGTTTGATTTAGGTTTTTCATATATGGCCTTTATCATGTTGAGTTATGGTCCCTGTATTCCCACTTTGGTGAGAGTTCTTATAAAAAATGGGTGTTGGATTTTGTCGAGTGCTTTTTCTGCATATATTTATATGATCATGCAATTTTTATCTTTCAATTTGTTTATGGGATGTAACACATTTATTGATTTACAAATATACCAACTTGCATCCCTGGAATAAATCCCACTTGGTCATGGTGTATGATCTTTTAAATATATTGCTGGATGTGATTTGCTAATATTTTGTTGAGGATTTTAGCATCTATGTTTATCAGGGATATTGGTCTGTGATTCTCTCTTTTTTTTTTTTAGTGTCTTTATCTGGTTTTGAAATTAGGATAATGCTGGCCTCATAGAAATAGCTTGGAAGTGTTCCTTTCTCTTGGATTCTTTGGAATAGTTTGAGGAGTATAGGTGTTAGTTCTTCTTTGTATGTTTGATAAAACTCCTCTGTGAAGCCTTCCAGAACCATGCTTTTGTTTGCTGGGA
Source organism: Myotis brandtii (assembly GCF_000412655.1). Taxonomy (NCBI): domain Eukaryota; kingdom Metazoa; phylum Chordata; class Mammalia; order Chiroptera; family Vespertilionidae; genus Myotis; species Myotis brandtii. The sequence goes on from NW_005370679.1 coordinate 91,489, forward strand.
GTTATTTTTATTAATGTGTCTATTACATCAGTTATTAGTGGCCTATTCAGGTTTTCTGATTTTTCCTGATTCAGTTTTGGGAGGTTGTACTTTTCTAGGAAGTTGTCCCATTTCATTCACCTTGTCCAGCTTGTTGGCATATAGTTGTTCATAATATTTCATTATAGTCCTTTGTGTTTCTGTGGTATGAGTGGTTATTTCTCCTGTTTCATTTCTGATTTTATTTATTTGTGTCTTATCTCTTTGTTTCTTGATGAGTCTGGCTAATGGTTCATCAATCTTCATTATTCTTTCAAAAAACCAGCTCTTAGTTTAATTGATTTTTTTTTGGTAATGTTTATTTAGCCTCAATGTCATTTACTTCTACTCTAATATTCATTATTTCCTTCTTTCTACTTATTCTCTGCTCTTCCAGAGATTTTGGGTAGTAGTGTGTTCATTTTTATTTGTTTCCAGGAAGTTTTTGATTTTTTTTTTATCTCATTGGTAACCCATTCATTGTTTAATAGCATGCTATTTAGCCTCCATGTGTTTGAATGTTTTAGGATGTATTCATTGTAGTTAATTTTTAATTTCATTCCATTGTGATCTGAGAAGATGTTTGATATGCTTTCAATCTTCTTGTACTTGTCGAGACTTGTTTTGTGTCCTAACATGTGATCTATCTTTGTGAATGATACAAGTACACTTGAGAAGAATGTATATTCTGCAGCTTTGTGCTGAAATGTTCCATAAGTGTCAATTAAATCCATCTGATCCAGTTTTTCCTTTAAAGTCACGGTTACCTTGTTAAGACTTTGTCTAGAGGATCTATCCAGTGAAGTCAGCAGGGTGTTAAAGTCCCCTATTATGACTATACTGTTGTTGATCACTCCCTTAAAATACTATAAGTTATATATATATATTTCGGTGCTTCTATATTGTGTACATATATATTTATCAGGGTTATATCCTCTTGTTGAATCGATCCCTTTAGTATTATGTAGTGACTTTTGCTGTCTTTTGTGATGGCTTTCATTTTGAAGTCTATTTTGTCAGGTATGAGTTTTGCTACTCCAGCTTTTTTTTCTTTTCCATTTGCATGAAATTTTTTTCCCATCCCTTCACTCTCATCCTATCTGTGTCTTTTGTTTTGAGGTGGGTCTCTTGTAGACAGCATATAGTTGGGTCATGTTTTTTTATCCATTCTTTTACCCTAAGCCTTTTGATTGGAGCACTTAATCCATTTACATTTAGGATTATTATTGATAGGTAGTTATTTATTTCCATTTTAATTCTGTATACCTAAGTTTCTTTCCCTATTTCTTTTTCTCATTACAGCAGTCCCTTTAGCATTTCTTGTAATCTGGCTTGGTGGTGATATACTCCTTTAGCCTTTTATTTTTTTTTAAGGCAACTCTTTATTTGACCGTCTATTTTGAATGATAACCTTGTTGTATATAATAATCTTGGTTTCAGATCTTTGATTTTCATTATTTTGAGTACTTCATGACATTCCCTCTTGGCCTGTAGAGTTTCTGATGAGAAACCAGATGTCAGCCTTATGGGAACTCTTTTATAGGTAACAATTTGCTTTATTCTTGCTGCCTTTAAGATTCTCTCTTCGCCTTTCATTTTTGCATTTTAATTATGATGTGTCTGGGTGTGGACCTGTTTGGATTCTTCCTCTTTGGGGTTCTCTGTGCCTCCTGTCCTTTTAGGAATTTTTCCTTTACTAGGTTAGATAATTTTTCTGCTTTTATTTCTTCAAACATGTTCTTTATTCCTTTCTCCCTTTCTCTCTTTTCTGGCACACCTGCTATTGGAATATTGTCCCACAGCTCTCTTAAGCTGTCCTCCTGTTTCTTAATTTTTTTTCTTTTTGGATATCTGATTGAGTGATTTTTTCAACCATGTCTTAATTCACTGAATTGATCCTCAACTTCCCCTAATCTCCTGTGTATTCCTTCCAATGTGTTCTTTATTTGTACTATGTCATTCTTTATTTATGTTTTCATAGTTACTCTATCTTTTCTCATGCTGTTGAACATCTTTGCTATCATTGTTCTGAACTCTATGTCAGATAAATGTCTCATCTCCATTTCATTTATCTCTTCTTCTGGAGAATTGTCTTGTTCTTTTATTTGGCGGTTGTTTCTTTGTCTCTTCATTTTGGTTCTTTATGGGTTTGTGACCATTTATTAGGTAGATCTTCTATGCCTGTCAATTCAATGCAAAAACTTTCTTTTGTGCCTTTGAAGCAACATTTTACTGATGACTTTTCGCTTTTCCATTTGTCTTTCATTCAGTTGATGTGGCACCCATTTACCTTCCTTTAAAATCTTTCCCATTGCTTGTAAATGATCAGGAATTGTTTGCTGAGCAACGTTTAATCTTTCTACAAGTTGCTTTTGAGTTTGACATGCATCTTCATCCAATAATGCTTGTAATTGGTGGTCTTCAAACTTTTTCTGTTAACCTGGACGTTCTTTGTCTTTCACATTGAAATCATCACTTTAAAGTATTTAAACCAGCATTCACAAGTATCTTGAGATGGAGTATGTTCACCATAACCTTCCTGAAGTATACAATTACTTTTTCTTTAAAATAAAGTAATGAATTAAAAGTTCCTGCAAATGCTCTTTTTTGGGCACAAAATCTGACATTTTTAAGCATAAAAATATCTGATGTTAATACCTTCAGAAAATTTGACATATGAAGTTTTGAAGCTTATTGTTAATACAACAAAATAGCATACATATCAAATCACATATATACCAACATATGTGTAACTCCATCTATTGAAAAAAAAAACACACATTATTAACTGGTGCACCTAGTATAGTAAATGTCTGATTGAGAAAGATGACCTCCACAATGTGAGGGGTGACTTAGCACAGGAAACCAGGGTGTCTGCCTTCTGAGCTCTAACCCCAGAGGCCCTGATTCTGCCTTCTGCTCACACAGCTCCAGTCCATTCTGCCCTTCTTCTGCCAGAGTCCAAGGTGAGTAGCTGCACATTAATTTTTGTGCATTGGCCCTTTGAGAGGGTCCCTTAATTTTCACCAGTTTCTCCCTGGAAGACAGCACCACACTGCTTTTCACAGCCAGATGTTATGTGGGTATGCTTCTCAGTTCTAGTCCTCTCTGCTGGGGGCCCGGCTTGGGGATTAGATTCCAGAGTTTTCAGTGGCAACCTTCCAAAGCTGTGATATCAACCCAGAATTTCAGTTGCTGTCTGTGGGAGCCCACCAGACTTTTTGCCCCATCTGTCCTTCCTATCAATCTCCATGTGGTCTCCGCTTTCCATCCTCAGTTATCAGGGTTCTCTCCTGTGAGTTTTCTATTGATTGTTCAGGAAGTTTTTCTGTTTTTTAGTTGAAAGCATGTCCATGAAGCATCCACTTACTCTGCTGCCATTTTTAATCCTCCTCTTCCTATGACTTCTTTTAAAACTGAAAGCTAGTCCTTCTTAATCCATTTCCCCTTTATCTGTTTTATCTTGATAATCCCCTTTATTTATTTATTATTTTAAATTTTTACCAGTGCACAAAATTCGTGCATGTGGGGGGGGGCTTCCCTCACCCCAGCCTGCGCCCTCTCCAATCTGGGACCCCTTGGGGGATGTCAGACTGCCTCTCGCAATCTGGGATCACTGGGTCCTAACTGTTCACCTGCCTGCCTGCCTGATCACCCTTAACCCCTCTGTCTGCCTACCTGATCGCCACTAACCGCCTCTGCCTGCCTGATTGCCCCTAACTGCTCCCCTGCTGGCCTGATCACCCCTAACTGCCTCTGCCTAGCCCCGCACCCAGGACCCAGGATTCCCTCCTCCGGCCAGTCACAGGCACCTGGGACCTGGGCTTCCCTCCCTCTGGCTGGCTGCAGGCACCCAGGACCTGGGCCAACTTTGCACGGGGCAATTGTAGCTGCAGGGGACTGTGTGTGTGCAGCTTGTCCCTCTCCTTGGCTGCAGCCACAGGCACTGGCACCCAGGACCATGGGACGTGCAGTTTGTCCCTCTCCCTGGATACAGGCACAGGTGCAACCACTGGCACCCAGGACCACAGGACGGGCGGCTTCTCCCTCTCTTGGGCTGCAGCCTGGCTGGTCCCCATTCCTCTCTCATGAGCTTATTTGTGCCTGACTTGTCCTCATTCCTCTCTTGTGAGCTCATTTGTGCCTGGCTGGTCCCCATTCCTCTCTCCCCAGTGTTGAGTGTCTGAGCTGTTATGGTGTGATGGCGTGAGGGCATGATGACTATTTGCATATTAGCTCTTTATTATATAGGATATATTTATTTATTAATTTATTTCAGAAAGAGAGAGAGAGAGAGAGAGAGAGAGAAAGAAACACCAATGATATGAGAAACTCATTGATTGCTTGCATCCTACACACCCCCTACTGGGGATAGAGCCGGCAACCCGGGCATGTGCCCTTGACCAAAATCAAACCCAGACCCTTCAGTCCTCAGGCCGACGCTCTATCCACTGAGACAAACCAGCTAGGGCCCCTGTTTTATTTTGATATATAGATGTTTTATAGTTATTGGGGTTTTGGCATTTTCTAATTAGTAAATTATATATATTTATAATATTCTCATCACCTATGAAAGCATTTATGAATTTTTATTCAAATCTATACTTATATTTATGCTGCTTACATTTCACGGGGAAATATAATTCACAGTGTACCTCAGTTATAAAGATGCAAAAGGTCTATTATTTGATGTTATAATGTAATTTAATGTATTTTCATATAGTATGCCCATTATTTTGAGCTTAGAGAAATTCTCAGAGATATTGATGAATAATAATTAAACTACTATTCTACATCACAGAATCTTCAATAATACTTTCTGGGGGGCAGCTGTTGTGCATATATTGACTCTGCCAGGATATTTCCTGTGATTCATACATATACACATATCTCTTGCATCTGTTACATATTCATATGATATTCTTAATTAGAGACCTTGAACAAAATGTGTATTTATCAAAGAAAATTATCACATCTTATTTGGGGAGATTATCAGAAGTATGGGATAAATCAAAAAAGGATTGAGGTTTAAGTCTCAATTAACCAAAATCTGTAATCAAGCAGAGTTTTGAGCTTTAAAAGTAACTGAGATTTTATTAATTCATAAATTTTATTCTTACCTGGATTTCCCAAGTAACTGAATAGAAGAAACATGCCCTAATCAATATTATTTTAGTATACTGTTTTTCCAAATAAGTTACTGTTTAAGAATTTTCACAGTATAATACTAAACTGATAGTTTAAATGTCAGACACATTATAAGATTTTTTAGGTCATCTAATTTTTATTTCCAACATAGTTAAACCAGAAACATCAGAAAATATCAGAGAAAATCAAACTACTAAACTAACTTGATAGAAAAACACAGAAAGAAATTTTATTATAAGTGAGCACTGTATTCTCTCTGCCTACCAAAAATAATCCTTGCTTAATTGGTAAATACCATATGGTGACAATTAAAGGGAGAGGAAAATATAAAGGATATTGGAACAATTAAGCAGAGAAATATAAAATTCTGGTCTCAAAAAAATGTAACACACTCTTTCATATATTTCTGACCTTTTGAAATGTTGAGACATTGAAAAAAATACTCATCAATTTCTTTTATAAAAAATACATTATTCAGTAATGTGCAAATTTGTCTAAAGATAAAACTGTAATGAAAAGTTATATTTTCTTAGTTTGTAGACATTTAATTAATAACTGATGAACTAGGAGGATTTCTTTAAATAATTTATTCGGATTTAAAGTTTCATATCCTTGGAGAAAATGTAGCATGAATTGTTTTTTTTTTTGTTTTTGTTTTTTGTTGTTAAATGACTCCATGAGAATATTCTATTTAGGAAAAGTTTTCTATTTTATTTTTATTTGTTTCTTTTGATCTCCCCCTTCCATTTTTGACATTTGGCTTTAAAACAAAATAATATTTAAGAAAGTATTGAAAATATCAAATTATGCTTGAGCAACACATATACATATGTATTATTTATTGCAATAGTATTTATCACAATATAAGAAATTGATACATTTTCCAGCAAGTTTTAATAAATAAATAAATACATACATAAATAAATAAATTACATTTTTTACTGTGTACTAAAAAACATTTTTTTGTTTCCTTGCAAATAAATTCCCTGTCAAAATCTAAATTTTATATAGATAGGAGTTGATGAAGGAGAAAAGTATATTTATTCACAATTGTTTTATAAAATATAAATGTGCATGTGTGTTTCAGCAATACTAATATATCAGGAACTTGACTGGAACATTTCACTAAAAGCTGGAATGCCACACTAATTTAGCTTAAATTTAAGGAAAACTTATTTATTTTCTATTGAAACAAGAGATGAAATTAAAGAAGCCCAGTGGAACTTTTACTGACCTTACAGGTTCCCTGAAACTATTAACCTAGAAAAGCAGCATATTTTTAGAGCCAAAATAATACTTGATTATATTCCAATTCCTGATATATTACCTATGTGTATATGCCTATAAATATATAAACTTTGCAGAAAACATGCTCAGATGTCCCTCTCCTCCATGATCTATCTCCTGGTATTCAAGTCATCCACACTCTTCTTGTGACCTGTGACTTGCTTCTAACAAAAATAATATAGCAAAAGTGACAGGCTGTCACTCCCCAAATTACCTTACATCATATAGTACACCATTTTCCTAGTAGACTTGCGTGCGTGTTGAAGAAAGTGGCCATGTGGTGAAAGCCCACCTGTCAAGGAACTGTGGGCATCCTCTAGCACCTGAGCGCAATTTCCAGTCAGTGACCAGCAATAATGCCAGGCTCTCTGTCCTACAAAAGTAAGCAAATGGATTCTGACAGCCTGAATGAACTAGGAACTGGGATTTTCCCCATTCAAGCCTCCAGCTATAAACTCAGCCCAGATGATACCTTGGTTGTATTCTTATGAGACCTTAAGGAGAGGGCATGTCCATATTCCTGACCCACAATTAGAAATTGTGAGCTAATAAATTTTCATTGTTTTTAATTTCTAAGTATGTGGTAATTTATTTTGAATTAATATAAATCTAATGCAAATAGTTAATAGAATAAATCAAAATTTCAATAACTCTGGCTTTTGGCAAATCACTGAGCAACTTTGCATTGCTGTTCTATAAAAAGAGTTAAACATTTTACTCACTTGCTAAAATGCTTGCTAGTATTTTATTAACTTGACAAAATAGCATCTATAGATTTCATTCCAATGTTGATTTACACAAATATCTATACTATATGACTATAAAGAAATGTCACAATTCACTCTTTACCAAACTCTTATGCTACAACATACCTTCTATTTAGTATCTTACCTAATATATAGGAGAAAGATTGAGTAACTTCTTTTCATAAAAACTTAAGCTTCATTTGGATAGCAGTATATGCTGTAATTTTAATATTCTGGGATATTTTTCTCTATTAACTTCAGCTTTAACTGGTTATTTCTGAAATATAGTCTGTGAATTTAGAAAGATCTCTAATAATTATAAAATAGAAAAATAGATATGTCATCACTACTTTAATTTTTAAAAGCAATGCTCAAAAAGATGTAGTTTTAAAAGTAAAGATGTTTAAATCACTGTTTCATTGTTTCCTTCTGCCATTTGCTTATTGTAACTAGCATAAATGAAGATCCAGAAGTACTGCCAGAATTTCTGAATGTAGCATACTGGTGTGTCTTTCTAAAATCATTCTTCTAGTGGGAAATGCATGTTATAGAAACTGAACATTTTTTTTCTACTTAAAGGCCAAAGTTTTAAAAAAGAAAAACACTTAAAACATAACTAGCTGAAAACAGAAAAATTCATAGTTCTGATATGTAAGAATTGCTCAAAACATTAGAGACCCATAAGAATTCTACTATCCCATCATCCTCCAAAACCCAGTTGCCAGAGCCTTTAGCTAAGGTGTGTTTGTGTATGTGTGTTTTCTTATTGCATTATGGAGTTTGCTTCCAAGATACCGAACAGATTTTAATCTTCTTCACTGTGTTGCCATTCCTTTTTTTTCCTAAATGTATTTCTTTATTATCAAATTGATAAATTTATTTTTATGTTTAGGAAAGCAAGAGTATCAATATGTATATCAGCCCTGCATTCACTATACCTTCATTCTCAGCATAGATAAATCAGGATTTAGGCATCATACTATTATTTACTGTCATACCCAAATGATTTTTTTCTTACTATGTAATTGCACCAGGAAAAATAAAACAAGTATAAAATATTATTCACTTGTGTCTTATGAACCCAGGAAGGAATTATGAGAAAAGAACACCTTTACTTAGAATTAGATGGACATTGGTTTGAATAATCTCTTACAACCATACTAATTGTATTACTTTGAAAGCTGATTCATCACTATTACCTCCCTTACCATATTTGTTGGAAAGTTTAAATAAGAAAATCAGAAAAGTTATGTAAAAATTGCTGTATGCATCATAAGTTATCATTTAAAATAACATGCATTAAGTCACCTATCATATGGAAAGCTGTGCCACACATTTATATGATCAATGCAATACCTCTGTTTCAGTACTTGTGGCTCCATCAGCCCCATGTCAAGCTATCTTCTTTTATTTTTTTAATGTTTTTTAATTGATTTTCAGAGAGAGAGGGAGAGAGAGAAAGAAACATCATCAATCTGCTGCCTCTTGCAGGCTCCCTACTGGGCATTGAGCCGGAAACCCAGGCATGTGCCCTGACCTGGAATCAACAGGTGACCTCTTCATGAATGGATTGATGCTCCAACTGAGCCACACCAGTCAGGCTACTCTTTCCTTTTTAATTTCCCTGTCAAGGGGAATTCTCATAGAGTGTTCCTTATCAGGTCTATACCAATTACAGAATTTACATGCCTTTTTGGATGTCTTTCTCTGTCTCCATACTACTGAACAAAGTACAAGCAAGAAGTACCTCAATTATTTCACTGGGTTCTATACATACTCTTTTCTGATTCATATAGTCCAGTGGTCGGCAAATTCATTAGTCAACAGAGCCAAATATCAACAGTACAACGATTGAAATTTCTTTTGAGAGCCAAATTTTTTAAACTTAAACTATATAGGTAGGTACATTGTTATTAACTTAATTAGGGTACTCCTAAGGCTTAAGAAGAGCCACACTCAAGGGGTCAAAGAGCCACTTGTGGCTCGCAAGCCACAGTTTGCCGACCACGGGTATAGTCTAATAGCAACCAGGCTATCCATGGTAATAAGTGTCAGTCATCCCCGTTAATTTGGTAACTCCATCCTTTAGCTGTTGATCTATCAGTAAGAGGAGCCAAAACTGACCAGGACAACATTTTCTTTCAAGTTCAGAAGAACCTTTAGTGTGTCCTCTGATAAAAGTGATTCCTGATCCCTCCAGGATATAGGACTACCAATACACAATATGGTGAGAATGTATGGAATGGAAAAACACATTCTAAAAGTGGAATTTTAGAAATAATTTTGAGAAAAACCAATCCTGATATCATCACTTATTTCCCAGACTGTGTTTTTTTTAAATTTTTTATTGAATTTATTGGGATAACACTGGTTAATAAAATTATATAGGTTTCAGGTGAACAATTCTATAATACATAATTTCTATATTGTATCATGTGTTCACTATCCCAAGTAGACTGTGTATCTTAGATTTGCAGAACGTAGCTGAGTTTTTAATAGGGCATTCCATTATTTTATTCAACTTACTGTTTCTAGTAATACAGTATACTGTAGAACCAAAGGTTCCCTTGGCCCTGTGTCCATTGTTGTACTTTTTTGGGCCCCAAAATAGATCCCTTAGTGTGAGGCAAAGTTATACATGATTGATGCAAAGCTTTAAGATGATAGTGCTGGCTGAGGAAAAGCTGACAGGAAAAGTATAACCATATTCAGAGTAGGTGTGAAATGACTGTAAGGATGAATCTGTCCCCACTACAAGGTGGAAGGGAAGTTATGTAATAACTAGAGGCTCGGTGCACAAAAATTTGTGCACT
>NW_005370679.1:102173-114575 GCF_000412655.1 Myotis brandtii
TGGCCAGCCTGGGTGAGGGGCTGATGGCTCTTTTCAGGCTGGTCACACTCCCTTGAGGGTGGGGGGATCCCACTGGGGTGCCTGGCCAGTCTGGGTGAGGGGCTGCGGGCCGTTTTCAGGCTGGCCAAGGTACCCCTGTGGGTACCCGGCCATAGAAGCTCCCAGCCTCTCCTTTTTTTTTTATTCTGGGATTAAGTTACCTTCTATAATTGAACCTTTGTTGCTTTGAGTGGAGCACAGAGCTGGCCGTGGGAAGCTTGGCTTCCTCCATCATTGGGGCAACCAAGCCTCCTGCTCGCTCCAGCTCCGTGGCTGCCGGCCGCCATCTTGGTTGGGTTAATTTGCATATAGTCGCTCAGATTGGCTGGTGGGCGTGGCTTAAGGCATAGCAAAGGGATGATCAATTTGCATGTTTGTCTTTTATTAGTGTAGATATTTCAAGTAGCTTCCTAGTTTCCCTGAGGAACATTGCCATAACAAGGACTGAAATTTGATCTCTATTGCTGGCTGATTTGACATTCAATAGTAAAAAAATCTACCAGACTTAGAGAGAGGAAAACAAAACTGGCCAAGTATAGCCCCCATTCTTTTGAAGAGTAGCAGAATATGCCACCTCAAAATATGTTGCTTTGGCCTAAGGGTTATTTTTAGCTGAAGGAAATTGAAATAAGCAGATACGAGAGAAGACTTTTGCCTCCCCTTATTTGCCTAAAACCAAGACATAAATTTACAAAGATGTCCCAGATTCCTTCTGTACCTGGAAGAACAAAAGTTAATCACCAAGGCAAACTTTAAACTATATTAGCCCAGGATAGCACCAATGGAATTTACAAAACAAAGTTTACTAACTATTATTTGTGTCATCCTTTGAAGGCCTAAAATTGTTTTCCTTTGCTCTGTAATTTATCCACAAATTTATTGTCCTTTGTTGAAGATGTTATATAAGTCAGAGTTCTAAGCCATCCTTTTGAATTACTCATTTTCCCTTGGGTATCTCACATGTACAGGGATGGGGAAAAGTAGGATAATAATAATAATAATAATAATAACAACAACAACAACAATAATCACAATTCTAAATGAATAATACAAGAATAAACTGTTTCAAAAACTCTCAACTGTAAAGATACTTTTGTTCACACTTGTATATATGAGGTATGCTATGTTGCTAAACTTCTGTTTGTATTTCTCATGTTAATCTCTCTTTTATTAAAGGGGTGTCAATCAAGAATTTAGAAGGATAGAAGGAAATTATTTTTCCTTCCCTATACCTTCCACCATGTCTACTGTGTTGATAGATTTACTATGCAAGCTTTGGGGTGCCCAAAGACAGTGGCTGGTTAAATTTCATTAGAGCAAATCATGGCTCCACCTTCTTTCTTTCTTTCTTTCTTTCTTTCTTTCTTTCTTTCTTTCTTGCTTTCATCCTCACCTGAGGATATTTTTCCATTGATTTTTAGAGAGAGTGGAAAAGAGAGGGAATGACAGAGAGAAATATCGTGCCTCCCGTATGAGCCCTGACCAGGGCCTGAGCCGAGGAGAAGCCTGCAACCAAGGTATGTGCCCTTGACCAGAATTGCACCCAGGACCCTTTGGTCCACAGGTCAATGGTCTATCCACTCAGTCAAACTGGCTAGGGCCCACCTTATTTATTAAGTGTCTCTTTGGGAGTAGATGCCTTGATGAATATGAAAATGAAATACAAAGATCTTCATACTTTGTGCCCATCCTTACCTATGCATTCACATACTTCTTCCTCAGAACTTCCAATTTTGCTCTTTCCAGGTCTCTGTACATTAAACTAAGACTTGCATCACTGTCTGGAAATCCATGTTTATCTATACCTCAGAGTATTTCTTCCTCCATTCAAAGTAAGCAATCAATTAGATTGCTTGAGTTTCAGCTGGCTGGAAGGATTTTCGTTCACCACTGCTCAGGCCATTCCCGACTGTATCTACAATGAAGGGGATAACATGAATATCTTCAATTCATCTGTTTCTTTATCTTGTCCTTAAAAAATAGAATATCTTTTATCAAAGACTACTCATACACTAGAGGCCCAGTGCACAAAAATTATGCACTAGGGCGTGGGTCCCTCAGCCTGGCCTGTGCCTTCTCACAGTCTGGGAGCCCCACAATCGATCACCTCAAAGAGGTAGGCCCTTCCCACCTGCCGCAGCCCTCCAGTCAGTGGCCTGGGCCTCCCTCTTTGGGGTGATTTTGGAGCCCCCCAATTGATCGATCGCCTTGCCGGCCAGTGGCCTAGGCCTCCCTCTGCAGGTGATCATGGGGCGATGGCAGGGCCTCCTGACCAATAGCATCACACCCACCTTCGCTGGCATGGTGCCAGTGCGTGTCATAGCGTGGTCGTCTGGAAGGTTGTCCAGATGGTCGTTCTGCTGTTCGGTTGTTTGGTTGATTTGCATATTACACTTTTATTATTATAGATACAAATATGAACTATGTTCAACAATGTAAATATTTAGCTTCTTATGAATATTGATTAAATACGAAAATAAAAACGTCTTAACTATGAAAGCATCCTATATAATAAAGAGCTAATATTCAAATATCATTACACCCTCACACCATAAAGGCTCACACACTCAACACTGGGGAGAGAGGAATGGGGACCAGCAAGGCACAAATGAGCTCACTAGAGAAGAATGGGAACAAACCAGGCATAAATGAGCTTGCGAGAGAGGAATGAGGACCAGCCAGGCTGTGGCCTTGGAGAGGGACAAACCGCCCGCTCTGTGGTCCCGGGTGGTAGTGCCTGCGCCTGCACCTGCAGCCCAGGAGAGGGACAAGCCACACGCCCTGCGGTCCTGGGTGTCAGCAGCTGGGGCTGCGACCCGGGAGAAGGGCAAACCACATGCCCCATGGTTCCTGGCGCCAGCACCTGTGCCAGTGGCCCGGGAGAGTGACAAGCCACACATCCCATGGTCCCTGCCACCAGTGGCTGTGCCTGTGGCTCAGGAGAGGTACAATCCATGCCCCATGGTCCCTGTGGTCCCGCACGCCAGTGGCTGTGCCTGCAACCCGGGAGAGGGACAAGCCAGCAGCTGGGGCTGTGGCCCAGGAGAGGGACAAGCTGCCTACCCCACAGTCTTTAGAGCCAGCACCTGTGCCAGTGGCCCAGGAGAGGGACAAACTGCCTATCCCACAGTCTCGAGAGCCAGCACCTGTGCCAGTGGCCCAGGAGAGTGACAAGCCACCTGCCCCATGGTCCCAGGCACCAACACCTGTGTCTGCGGCCCGGGAGAGGGACAAGCTGCCCACCCCACAGTCCCAGGTGCCTGTGGCTGTGGCCCGGGTGAAGCCAGCCAGGTCCTGGGTGCCTGCAGCCGGCCAGAGGGAGGGAAGCCTAGGTCCAAGGTTCCTGCAACCAGCCGGAGGAGGGAATCCTGGGTCCCAGGTGCAGGGCGAGGCAGAGGAGGTTAGGGGTGATCAAGCCAGCAGGAGAGCAGTTAGGGGTGATCAGACTGGCAGGCAGAGGTGGTTTGGGGCAATCAGGCAGACAGACAGAGTTGGTTAGGGGCGATCAGGGAGGCAGACAGGCAGGTAAGCGGTTAGGAGCCAGCGGTCCCAGATTGTGAGAGGCGGCCAGACATCCCCCGAGGGATCCTGGATTAGAGAGGGTACAGGCTGGGCTGAGGCACCCCCCATGCATGAGTTCATGCACCAGGCCTCTAGTTTAGATATAAAAGATAAAATTTAATTATCTGGCATTAAGAAGTAAAGTATAAGAAAACAGAACCTCAAATGTATTAAAAGTATATAAAAACATCAAAGGATGCCAGTTTCAGGATGTAATGTGAACAAATCCAATCCTACACCACAGAAAGAATAATCATTGGAATCAGGTGACAATATACATTTTATATAATAGATTTAGAGCTGATAAACTACCCTGCTCATTAGTGATAGTCTATTAGAGATAGCCACTTAAAGAGGTACTGGGTAGATATAGAGATAAGGACATAGATCATAAAAATGGTAGATCATCACCTCAAAATTTTTATACTCAAAACCAACTGAACAGATTATAGATATAAATTCCATAAATTGGTGTCTCATTATAGGGATTTTATGTCTCTCAAAGTGTAAGTCACACTGATTCTGCTCAAACCATCTTGCTCTTGTTATTCTTTATAGCAAACCTGAAACATTATCATATTAGCAGAGATGAAAATTCAACTGTAAGCTCCTCTTCATGATATGCCAAGAACATTCTGCTTTATTATCTATATCTATATCTATATCTATAGAGAAATATGCTAATTAACCGGGAGGCTGTAACAGGTCGACTGGACAGAAGGTTGCGCACCCAGCATCGGGGTCTGTGCAGCAATCGCTTCCTGACGCCTGTGCTGGGGAGGGCCTGATCAGCAGCAGCCCGGCTATTTCAAGGGCCAGAGAGGTAGGCAGGGCTGGACTGGCAGTGGCTGCTGCGAGGCCTGGGGAGGGAGGCAGGGCCAGACCAGAGGGTGGGTGGTGCCGTGCGATTTGCTGCGGGGCCTGGGGAGCAAGGCAGGGCCAGTCCAGCAGGCTGCGGGGTCCAGGGGTCCAGGTTGTGAGGCAGGGCTGGACCAGCAGGGTGCAGGGTTCAGGGAGCGAGGCAGGGCCTGACCAGTAGGCTGCAGGGCCCAGGGAGGGAAGCAGGGCCAGACCAGCAGGCTGAGGGGCCGGGGAGCGAGGCAGAGCCAGATGGGCAGTGGCTGCAGGGGCTGCTGTGCTGTGAGCCCAGGTCAGGGCTCATGCAGAAGGCAACCGATCCATGTGTCGCTCTCACATTGATGTTTCTCTTTGTCTTTCCCTCTCTCCTCCATGCTCTCTAAAAATCAATGGGAAAATATCCCTAGGCAACTCTAGGGTGGGCAGCACAGTGCGATTTCCAATCGCGCACTGGGATCCTAGTGTGATTATAATTGATAATACTTATTGGAAAACAAAACAAACCAATACAAAATAAAACAAAAAGAGTAACACTCTCAGGACTATTTGTAGTATTGATTATAATATCTATATCATTCTATCAGAAATATTTGGTTAAACTCTAATATAATCTCCTGCATACAATCAAATCAAATATTCAAATTAATTTACGAAACAGATCTTTAAAAATATCTTACAGTATGTTAAGCTCCACACTACAGAGCTGGTTATTTTTACAGTTCTGTCGAAACTGTAATAAAGAAAAATACAGATTGAATTTAGAGCTACTGTGTGGTTCCTTGCAATTTATCTGGATGGTACTTTGCTAAAGTTGCAGTCAGTATATAAACATGCACATTTTTGTACTGGATAAGATCTTGAGGATCGACCCTAATTTAAAAAGTATATACCTTTATTTGCTACTATTGATAAGAGCAATCAGCTACTTCTCATTCTTTACAATGCACCCACAGAGCAAGAAATTTTATAACTATTTGTTATAGGCACATATTCATATTATAATTTGAGAAGTGGGAATTTGAGAAGACCATTAATTTGTTTCTCCAATGTTAAGAGTACTTTTGCCAGTAATTTTCATTTTTAAACAACTACAGAAAATTATTGGGATCATGGTTCCCTATATACAATTCAACTAATAAAATGCAAGTTCTTTTTTGGAGGGCCACAGAATAAATTGTTCAATAGTACCTTAAAGTAATCTGACCATGGTCTTCATCCATTGTCCTTCTTTTCATAAATATTGTTATGCCAATAACTCTCAATCCTTGAGGCTGAGTCAAAGAAGCGATACTAATGATAAACACCTCCATCTGTACTCTGCCTGGGAGACATGTTCTCTGTTGCAGTAATTCATTTAGGCTTGATTTCTGTGACCAAGGCTTCATTTCCCTAACTATTTTTACCTGATCCTCCTCAATCAAAACTCTTATGACTTTAAAGTACATGTTAGGAAAAAGCACTCTGATGAAATCTATTCACACTCAGAATTTACTTTTATGTTGTTTTTCCAGGAATATTTGTATTTTTAGTGTGCTTTAGTCATAGGAAACATTTTATTTATATATAAATATAAATATTTTAAAAACTATAGAGAGTCTGGAAGAGGAACATGGATAGGGAGTATTAAAGTCTCACCCAGCATTCTTCAAATCATTCCAACTAAGTAGCTACCTACTCTTCCCACATGAAAGAACTGATATCAATATGTCATAGTTATTGCAGCCATCTTCAAGATAAGCTTTACCCAGAAATTTAAAGGTAAAGTAAAACAGCATTAAATCTTTTTTTAAAAAAAGATCCAGATGGCAGAATGGCAGGAAGACAGAGTGCAGAGACAAATCTGTGGTGAAGCGAATGAAATTTAATCCTCAGCGTTTCTTGTATGTAAGGCCATTCAAAGAACCTGGGAAGGCCTGGAGTAATGTGTTCACATGGTCATATGTCTTTGTAAAATTTGAAACAACAAACAAGCAAACATTATAACTTCAGTTGGTTAACATTTATGCATTTTTCCACTTCCACTTGCCTTCTGTCACACTTACCACTAGTTGGATGGCATTGAAATGGCCATGGGCAGATTGAGAATCTTTCTAAATAAAGTTGACTTGGGGTATTTTAGATTTAATAAAATTTATTTCTGTGCTTTGAAATCATTGTCATGCACGATTAAGTTGTTACCAACTGTCCTAGCATAGGAATGGGGTCATGAATATATCTATGTACAGTGAGCCAATACACCTGACACTGTGGCATGAAGCATCAAGACAAGGCATTTATAGTGATATGAACTTGTCTGAGACATGGAAAATATGAGAATAGTGGAATAGAAAAAACTTATAAAATGCAAGAATATGTGTAAAGTCACAGGTTTGATGGATCCCAATGTATTTAATCTGGTGCATCTTGTCCTGATGAAGTCTGGTGGTTCCAGATAAAATGGCAGGAAGAGCATACTAAAAGCTAAGGGAATGATAATTTTTTTTACTAGAAGTAATAAAGTTCTTGGATTTAAAGAAATTTAAGTATAGTTGGTATAAAGTATTATATTGGTTATATTACTTTCATGTATACAATATAGTGACTCAACATTTGTATCCCTTAAAATGTGATCATCTCACTAATTCTAGTAACCATCTGTCATTGTGCAAACTTATCACAATATTATTGACTATGTACCCCTTTCCCTTTTCAGCCATCACCCTAGCTCCCCCTTCTGGTAATCATTCCTTTGGTCTCTGTTTCTAAGAGTCTAAACAATATGACCCAGCAATTCTACTTGTGGTTATGTATCCAAAGAAAAGCACACACACTTATTTTAAAAGATATATGCACCCTTATGTTAATTGCAACATCCTATATAATAAAAGGCTAATATGCAAATTGTCCCCTCAGAAGTTTGACCAACCAGATGTTTGATTGACTGGGAGTTTGACCGCTCGCTATGATGTGTGCTGACCACTAGGAGGTGGCGTGGAATGAAGGAAGGCCCTGGCCAGAAGCTGGTAGCTGGGGAAGAAAGGCCCCGACCGGCCCTGATTGCCAGTCAGGCCCAGGGACCCTACCCATGTACAAATTTCATGCACTGGGCCTCTAGTTATTTATAATAGCCAAGATATGGAAGGGATATAGGTGTCTACAGATAGCTGTATGGGTAAAGAAAATTTTGTGTATATATATAAAATGGAATATAATGCACCAATAAAAAAAGAATGTAATCTTGCCATTTACAACAACCAACATAGATGGACCTATAGGGCACTATGCTCAGTGAAATAATTCAGAGAGAGAAAGACAAATACTGTGTGGTTTTACTTAAATGTGGAATCTGAAACTACAAAAAAAATTCAAACAAACAAAAGAAAGCAAAAATATTTCTTGGATTTTAAAAATAATTCAATTAATGGTTAATGTGGAGAAGGCAATTACATAAACATAATGAATAAAAATACATGCTCTTCATGCAAGAAATAGTATTTGATACCATACATGTACTATTTATGTCTAATAAAATTTTATAAGAATACAATGAAGAATAAAAGGAAAATGAAGTATCTTAAATTTAAATGAATTTACAGTTAATCGCTGTATAAGCAAACTTGAAATATCCTGAAATCTTATAGTACATGAATGCACCAAAGTTGATAGCAACCCTAAAATTTACTTGGCATTACCAAAAGCAAGTCTTGAAGCTGAAAGAAACTTTCATAAAATCTCAATAATGTGCATTTAATTTTATGAACCATGCTAGAGAAAATCTGATGTATCTTTCTAATCTCTCCATAGACAATATTATTAAAATATGCTTTTATAAGAAGAGCCAATCAAAGAATATTAATTTTTTCTGTATGTTGTCATGTTTGTGATATTTACCACTTTAAAAATTTTGTAATTTCCTGTCCTTTCTTTTCTTATTTGACATTAGTATTTCCTTTCATATTTTTGGTAATTTTGTTCACTTTCTCCTAAAGTGATCCCAAAATGTATAACTTCCAAGCCCCTCAACATCGTGATCTAGCTTGGCAGAACTGCATACTGGAAGGAGAGATGAATTCAGATCTAGCTCTAGTCTGCTGTTAAACTTGATGTTTGACCTATTAACTTAACTAGACCTCCTTAGCAATATCTTCAAAATGAGACCATTATTTTAAAGAACTCTTCTATTCATGTTGACAATGATGAATTTTACTAAAGCTCCCTCATGCTTCTAGAAGACCATGAAGGCTGAAGGACTCCACCCAGCCCCACCCCAGGGAACACCACCATATTTTGTTTAGGAAATTGCTTACTGCCAAAAACTACCTTCCTTCCTCATATGGCTTATTTAAGATTCATGGATGCCTCCTTATTCAACCTATGAAAAAGTTAGACTCAGATCCTCAAATTTCCATTCTTGGTCTCATCTACATAAATAAAAGGCTAATATGCTAAGTGTCTGACCATCCCACCAATCGCTATGATGCGCACTGACCACCAGGGGGCAGACACTCAATGCTGGAGCTCCAGAGCTGCAGTGACTTGGAAGCAGCAGTTCTCAGGTGATGCAACCAAAAACCAGAGAGGAGGGAGCCTGATTCCTCACAGGGCTATGTGATTTCACCTTCAGCCGTGGGTTATGTTGTTGCTGGGGCACTGTCAGCCCCAAATCTGGTTTACTGCACACTTGCATCTGCGTTCCACACCCTGTATGACAGCTACTTTGCAGAGTGCCCTCTCACACTCCGGAAACCCTTGCGGGGGTGTGAGAGAGCCATTTTCGACCCTACCCCTGCAGGCCAAGCCGAGGGATCCCATCTGCCTGAGGGGCCCCATCACTCCGCAGACGCCAGGGAGGTACTGCAGGAGGTTGGCTCCAGGGCATGTCGGGCTCATCTTGCCCACTCCCACCCCTGTGGCCACCTTCTAATTAATTTCCTTTCAATGTGCATGAATCCATGCACCGGGTCACTAGTAAACGATAATTAGCTAAACATTTTATCTGCAAATATCAATCAAAACAAAATATTTGTGACCCAATCTTTGGTTAAGATTCTTTCCTTTATTTCTTCCAGGCTCTTACATTTTGACTCCTCCTCAGGCTAAACCACCATATAGACACTCCTAAAAACAGTCTGGCCCCAGGGAAGCCCAGCCTTACCTTCAACTGGGGAGACCTTAGATACTTCCCGGGACCCTAAAACCACAATGCCCAGGGACCAGCTGTGAACCCACAAAAACCGGGACTCCAGCCTCCCTGACTGTGGGTGCCTAAAAACTCTGTCCAGGGGGAGACAAAGCAGCATCAAATATGCAGAAAGGCCCTGGGCCTTTTCACAGAGCAGAAAGAAAGAACAGCTGAATTGAACAACACCCACCTGGATTTCGAGAATTAAACACAGCTGGTGAGGTAATCCATGGATGGAAAGGTCAGATATTGCCTAGAGCAGTGGTTCTCAACTTTGGCTGCACATTAGAATCACCTGGGAATCTTTTTAAAATCTTGATTTCTGGTTTCTGGGCCTCATCCTCTGGAAATTCTGTTTCTTTGTTATGGGGTGGGGCCACAACATTAGTAACAAAGAAACAGAATTTCCAGAGGATGAGGGCCAGAAATCAGGATTTTAAAAAGATTCCCAGGTGATTCTAATGTGCAGCCAAGGTTAAGAAGAACCACTGGAGAGAAAGCTCTGCCTCCTCAGATTCATTTGCGTGTTTTTTGTTTGGGTGTTTGTTGTTTCATTTTTTGGATTAGTAGTTGTTTGTTGTTTGCATTCGTCTCTGGGGGTTTGTTATTTGCATTTTTTTGGAGTAGTTCTTGTTTTATTGGAGTTTTCTCCACAAATACATATACTCTTCTCCCCTTCTTTTTTCTTCTCTCTCTTGTCTCTCTTACATTTTTTCCTTTTCTCAATATCATTTTTGCACTTTTTTCTCTCCTCTAATTCTCTTTTCTCTAGTGGTCACCTTTATTTAGGGTTATTAGTAGCACAAATACATTTGTGTTTGGTGCCCTATGTGTTGTGTCTTGTCATGTTGTATTTTGTGCCTTTAAATCAATGCAAGAGAGAGAGTGCTTCGTAACCAGAAACCCTGAGAGGAGCGATCATGGGGAAACAAAGAAACAGCCCACATACTAAAGAAAAGAAAGAACCACCTGAAAAAGAAGTAAACGGAATGTAGGCAAGCAATATGAAAGAGAAAGAATTCAGAGCAATGGTCATAAGGACACTGAAAAGGTTGGAAGACAAGTACAACAATATGTGTAAGAACCAAGAGGAAATGAAAAAGAACCAAGAAGAAATGAAAAATGACATCACTGCAATAAAGAACTCAATAAAAAGCATCAACAGTAGACTAGAAGAAGCAGAAGACCGCATCAGTGAGCTAGAAGACAAGGTAGGAAAAAATACCCAAGCAGAGCAGCAACTAGAAAAAAAAATAAAAAAACAGGAGGAGAGCCAAGGGAACTTTCAGACAACACAAAACAAAACAACATCTGCATAATAGGGGTGCCAGAAGGAGAGGAAACTGAACAAGGAATAGAAAACCTGTTTAAAGAAATAATGACAGAAAACTTCCCTAATGTTGGGAAGAAAACAACTCACACAAGTCCAAGAAGCTCACAGAGTCCCAAACAAGATGAACCCCAAAAGACCGACACTAAGACAAATTATAATAAAATTGGCAAACACCAATGACAAAGTAAGAATCTTAAAGGCTGCCAGAGAGAGACAGAAAGTTACTTACAAGGGATCTCCCATCAGACTATTGACTGGTTTCTCAACAGAAACACATCAGGCAAGAAGGGAATGGAATGAAATATACAAAGTCATGCAAAGCAAGGGTCTGAATCCAAAAAATACTGTACCCAGCAAGGCTAGCAATTAAAGTTGAGGGTGAAATCAGGAGCTTCACAGACAAAAAAAGGACTAAGTGAGTTTATTACCGCCAAACCAGCAATGTAATAAATGCTAAAGGTCTGCTGTAAAAAGAAGAAATAGGGAGGAAAGATGGAACACTGGCATAAAGAATAAAAGTGGTGACAAACAAGTACCTATCAATAATAACTTTAAATATAAATGGATTAAATACCCCAATCAAAAGACATAGGGTAGATGAAGGGAAAAGAAAACATGGCCCATATATCTGCTGTCTACAGGAGACACACCTAAGAACAAAAAAACTCACACAGACTGATGGTGAAAGAATGGAGAAAGGTTTTTCAGGCAAGTGGAAATGAAAAAAAAGCTGGGGTAGCAATACTTACATCTGACAAATTAGACCTCAAAGTGAAGGCCATAACAAGAGATAAGGAAGGTCCCTTCATAATACTAAAGGGAGCAATTCCAGAAGAAGTTATAACTCTGGTAAACATATATGCATCCAATATAGGAGCACTCAGGTACATAAAAAACAAACAAACAAACAAAAAAAAAACTTTTGGAGGATATCAAGGGAGAGATTGACAGCAATACAGTCATAGTAAGGGACTTTAATACTCCACTAACACTACTGGAAAAATCCTCAAAACAAAAATCAGCAAAGAAACATCAATCCTAAATGACTCACTAGATCAGATGGACTTAATTGACTTCTTCAGAACATTTCACCCCAAGCCACAGAATATACATTCTTTTCAAGTGCAAATGGGTAATTTTCAAAGATAGACCACATATTTGGACACAGGCAAAATCTCTTCAAATTCAAGAAGATAGTAATCATATCAAGCATCTTCTCATATCACAATGGCACAAAACTAGAAATCAACTACAATAAAAACAATAAAAAAATGAAACACTTGGAGGCTAACCAGCATGCTATTAAACAATGATTTGGTTACCAGGGAGATCAAAGAAGAAATAAAAAGCATCATGGCAACAAATGACAATGAAACACAACAATCCAAAATCTATGGGACACAGTGAAAACAGTCTTGAGAGGGAAGTTCATAGCTCTACAGGCCTACCT
>NW_005370679.1:114602-121623 GCF_000412655.1 Myotis brandtii
AAAAAGGTAATAACCCTACAACTCAAAGAGTTAGAAAGAGAGCAACAAGAAAAGCCCAGCATAAGCAGAAGGAAGGAAATAATAAAGATCAGACCAGAGATTAACAATATAGAGACAAAAACCAAACAAACATAAAAAAAATGAAAAAAAAAAAAACCCAACAATACAAAAGATCAACAAAACCAAGAACTGGTTCTTTGAAAGGATAAACATGGTTGATGAACCTCTAGCCAAGCTCACCAAGAAGCAGAGAGAGAGGACCCAAATAAACAAATTCAGAAATCTAAGAGGTGAAGTAACAACCAATCCCACAGAAATATAAATGATTATGAAAAAATACTATGAACAACTCTACTCCATGAAAATGCACAACCTAGACAAAATGGACATATTCTTAGAAAAATAAAAGCTCCCAAAACTCAATCAGGAAGAATAAAAAAACCTGAATAGGTTGATAACTACTGAAGAAATTGAAGCAGCGATCAAAAATCTTCCAGCAAACAAAAGCCCTGGTCTGGATGGCTTTACAGGGGAGTTCAACCAAGCATTCCAAGAAGAACTAAAACCTATCCTCCTCAGACTATTCCAAAAAATTCAAGAGGAATGCACACTTCTAAGCTCTCTCTATGAAGCCAGCATTACCCTAATCCCAAAACAAGATAAAGACACCACAAAAAAAGAGGACTACAGGCCAATATTCTTGATGAACATAGATGCGAAAATCCTCAACAAAATTCTAGCAAATCGGATTCAGCATTACATTAGAAAGATCATACACCATGACCGAGTGGGACTTATTCCAGGCATGCAAGGATGGTACAATATCCACAAATCAATAAATATGATACATTGGAGGAAAAGGTAATGGCTGGCAGGATGGAGGTAAGGGAGAGGAAGTGAGGGAAGGGATAAAAAAGAGAGTGTGCGGATTTGTGTGGTGTGTGTGTGAGTGAGTGAGAGACAGTTAAATCTAGCAGGAGCAGCAGGGGCTGGCAGACCAGGCTCTTTTGGACACAGAGAGACTACTACCACTGCAGGCACTCCCAGGACTGTGGGACTCGGTCATGGAGCCCACGCCATCTTGAAGTGGAGAGTGACCGCTTTTAGGAACTCATCAGCACCACCTACCAGATAGGCCTTGGACACTGTCCGTGACCCAGCAGCCACTCCAGCCAAAATCCTGCTGCCCCACCCGCAGACTGGCAGACCCTGGGATCTTCACCTCGAAAGGTGCACAGCTCCTGCAGCAGTAAGTGCAACTTCCCCCCTCCCCTGCCGCAGACTTCCGGACACCACAGAGGCAGTTTTCTAGCATGCAGGCCTCCTGGGCACACCATTCCATAGGCAGCTCTTGGGAGCCACTGTGATCGTGTGCTGGGTGTTATTTTGTACAGACAAGGGCGCACTGCCCCACAGTAGAAATTCTGAATTCCCTCTTCCTGAATAACTGCCCACAGACACCCCAGCTGTGCAACTTCAGCCCCAGGGCCCTTCAGTGTGCCTTAGAGCTCTGTGCCGGCAAACAGCAAATGCACTGCCACAGTTGTGAATTTCCAGTGAGTAGGACTCCTGAGCCCATAGAACCACAGAGCGCTCTTGGGAGCTGCTGTGATCCCCCGCTGGGTGTGATCTTGGACAAACAGGGACGCACTCTCCTGGCAGTAGATATTCTGAATTCACTCATCCTGGATACCTGCCCACAGACACCTTGATTGCGCAGCTTCAGTGCCAGGGTCCTTCAGAGTGCTTCAGTGCACTGTGCTGGCAAACACACCGCGGGTGCCCCTGTGAGCCACCAGCACAGGCACATCAGCAAAAACTGAGTTTTCCCACCCCAGAGTTGCAGAACTCTGGACATTACAGTCACAAGCTTTTTCAATGCGCAGGCCTCCCAAGTCCACCGATCTATCTACAGGCAGTCCTTGGGCATCTCTGTGAGCCCCTGCTGGGCATGCACTTATACAAATGGTGCGCACTGCTGGGCTGTAGAAACTCTGAATTCCCTCTTCTGGGATACCTGCCCACAAACACCACAATCGGTGGCTTTAGCGCCTGGACACTTCAGAATGTGTCAGTACACCCTGCTGGCAAATGCACTGCGGGTGCCCCTGTGAGCTGCCACTGGGGGTACGTGTATCCAACTATGGAGGTAGCAGCAAAAGCTGAGTCTGCCCACCCCACAACTACAAAACTTTGGACACCACAATCATGCCTTTCCAGAGCACAGGTCTCTTGAGCCCCACCACCCCAACAGATGGCTCCTGGGTGCCACTGTGAGTCCCTGCTGGGCATGTGCAATTTCAACCAAGGGCACAAGACAGCAAAAATTGGGACACCCCCATCCTCAGCAGCTGAATTCTAGACATCACAGTTGCACCTTTCCTGCTTGCAAGCTTACATCAAGAGACCCCAAATAGCTCCAGTAAGCAGCTATGCTAGATTAACGAGCTCAGGAGACTTGATTGATCACAACAGTAGCACCATCCCCAAAAGAACCTGGGTAGCAAAGCAAACAGATCTACAATTAAAATGTTTTCCAAATTGGAAAAGAAGAAGCAAAATTGTCATTATTCGCAGATGATATGATATTGTATGTGGAAACCACTAAAGACTCCATAAAAAATTATGACTTAATAAATGAATTTGGTAATGTAGCAGGGTACAAAATTAACACCAAGAAATCTATGGCATTTTTATACACCAATAGTGAACTTACAGAAAGAGAGATTTAAAAAAAATAATCCCATTTACCATTGCATGAAAAAATTTAAGATACCTAGGAATAAACTTAGATAAGGAGGTAAAAGACCTCTACTTAGAAAACTACAGGACGTTGAAAAAAGAGTAGAGGAAGACATAAACAGATGGAAGAGCATACCGTGTTCATGGATTGGTAGAATCAACATCGTTAAAATGTCCATACTACCCAAAGGAATCTATAGACTCAATGCACTCCCCATTAAAATACCAACAGCATATTTCACAGATCTAGAAATAACTCTCCAAAAAATTCATCTGGAATAAAAAACAAACAAACAAAAACAGAATAGCTGCAGCAATCCTCAGAAAGAAGAACAAAGTAGGTGGGATCATAATACCAGATATCAAGATCATATTACAAAACCACTGTTCTCAAAACTGCCTGGTATTGGCACAAGAACAGACATATGGACCAATGGAATAGAATAGAAAACTCAGAAATCGACCCAAACCACTATGCTCAATTAATATTTGACAAAGGAGGCCAGAACATACAATGGAGTCAAGACAGTCTCCTCAATAAATGGGGCTGGGAAATTTCGTCAGACACATGCAAAAAAAAAAACTAGACCACCAACTTACACCATCAACAAAAATAAACTCAAAATGGATAAAGGACTTAAATGTAAGATGGGAAACCATAAAAATATTAGAGGAATCCACAGGCAACAAAATCTCAGATATATGCTGAAGCAATATCTTCAATGACACAGCTCCTAGGGCAATGGAAACTAAAGAGAAAATAAACAAATGGGACTACATCAAAATAAAAAGCTTCTGTCAGAATGTGTCAGTACACCCTGCTGGCAAATGCACTGCGGGTGCCCCTGTGAGCTGCCACTGGGGGTACGTGTATCCAACTATGGAGGTAGCAGCAAAAGCTGAGTCTGCCCACCCCACAACTACAAAACTTTGGACACCACAATCATGCCTTTCCAGAGCACAGGTCTCTTGAGCCCCACCACCCCAACAGATGGCTCCTGGGTGCCACTGTGAGTCCCTGCTGGGCATGTGCAATTTCAACCAAGGGCACAAGACAGCAAAAATTGGGACACCCCCATCCTCAGCAGCTGAATTCTAGACATCACAGTTGCACCTTTCCTGCTTGCAAGCTTACATCAAGAGACCCCAAATAGCTCCAGTAAGCAGCTATGCTAGATTAACGAGCTCAGGAGACTTGATTGATCACAACAGTAGCACCATCCCCAAAAGAACCTGGGTAGCAAAGCAAACAGATCTACAATTAAAATGTTTTCCAAATTGGAAAAGAAGAAGCAAAATTGTCATTATTCGCAGATGATATGATATTGTATGTGGAAACCACTAAAGACTCCATAAAAAATTATGACTTAATAAATGAATTTGGTAATGTAGCAGGGTACAAAATTAACACCAAGAAATCTATGGCATTTTTATACACCAATAGTGAACTTACAGAAAGAGAGATTTAAAAAAAATAATCCCATTTACCATTGCATGAAAAAATTTAAGATACCTAGGAATAAACTTAGATAAGGAGGTAAAAGACCTCTACTTAGAAAACTACAGGACGTTGAAAAAAGAGTAGAGGAAGACATAAACAGATGGAAGAGCATACCGTGTTCATGGATTGGTAGAATCAACATCGTTAAAATGTCCATACTACCCAAAGGAATCTATAGACTCAATGCACTCCCCATTAAAATACCAACAGCATATTTTTTCACAGATGAAATAACTCTCCAAAAAATTCATCTGGAATAAAAAACAAACAAACAAAAACAGAATAGCTGCAGCAATCCTCAGAAAGAAGAACAAAGTAGGTGGGATCATAATACCAGATATCAAGATCATATTACAAAACCACTGTTCTCAAAACTGCCTGGTATTGGCACAAGAACAGACATATGGACCAATGGAATAGAATAGAAAACTCAGAAATCGACCCAAACCACTATGCTCAATTAATATTTGACAAAGGAGGCCAGAACATACAATGGAGTCAAGACAGTCTCCTCAATAAATGGGGCTGGGAAATTTCGTCAGACACATGCAAAAAAAAAAACTAGACCACCAACTTACACCATCAACAAAAATAAACTCAAAATGGATAAAGGACTTAAATGTAAGATGGGAAACCATAAAAATATTAGAGGAATCCACAGGCAACAAAATCTCAGATATATGCTGAAGCAATATCTTCAATGACACAGCTCCTAGGGCAATGGAAACTAAAGAGAAAATAAACAAATGGGACTACATCAAAATAAAAAGCTTCTGAACAGCAAAAGAAACCATCAACAAAACAACAAGAAAATCCACTGCATGGGAGAACATACTTGCCAATGACATCTTCCATAAGGGTTTAATCTCTAACATTTACAGGGAACACATACAACTTAACAAAATGAAGATAAACAACCCAATAAAAAAATGGGCAACATACCTAAATAGATGCTTTTCGAAAGAAGACATAAGGAAGGCCAACAGACATATGAAAACAAGATCAAGGTCACTAATCAAATGAGAGATGCAAATCAAAACGACAATGAGGTACCATCTCACACCTGTCAGAATGGCAATCATTAACAAATCAACAAATAACAAATGCTGGTGAGGATGCAGAGAAAAAGGAACCCCCGTGCACTGCTGGTGGGAATGCAGGCTGATGCAGCCACTGTGGAGAACAGTATGGAGTTTCCTCAAAAAATTAAAAATGGAACTTCCATTTGACCCAGTGATCCCACTTCTAGGAATACACCCCAAGCAACCAGAAACACCAACCAGAAAAGATATATATACCCCTATGTTCATAGCAGCACAAGTTATAATAGCTAAGATTTGGAATCAGCCTAAGTGATCAGCAGCAGATGAGTGGATTAAAAATTTTGGCACATCTACACAATGGAATACTATGCTGAAAAAGCACACATATGTAAAACATCTATAATAATAAAAGCATAATATGCTAATTAAACTGGATGTCCTTCCTGACGAACTTCCAGATGAAGCCGGGTATGTGAGGGAATCACGGGTCCCAGGTGCCAGAGGGAAGCCCAGGTCCAGGGTGCCAGAGGGAAGCCTGTGCTGGCAGCTGGGGGAAGGAAGGCCTACTCTTTCATGAATTTCATGCATTGGGCCTCTAGTTAAACAATAAAAAAATTAAAAATTATATTGAAGAAAAAACAATGACATGAAAAATTACTAATAGTATTACATTATTTTAAGTTTATAGATGAACAAAAACAGATGTAGACATGAGAAGGGTTGATCAGATGCTCAAACCTCAGAGGAAATGAAGGGGAAGGTGGGATAAGGGGGAGAGATCAACCATGGGACATGTACGCATGCATATAGGGTATAAGCAATGGATACAGACAACAGGGGTTGAGGTTGAGGGAAAGACTGGAGGGATGGGGAGACAATGAGGGGATAAGAACACATTTATAATACCTTAATCAATAAAGAAAAAAAATAAATGTGATACATCACATAAACAAATTGAGAGACAAAAATCACATAATCATATCAATGGATGCAGAAAAAGCATTTGACAAAATCCAACACCCTTTCTTGATAAAAACTCTCAGCAAAGTGGGAATAGAGGGATCACACCTCAACATAATAAAAGCCTTATATGACAAACCTACAGCCAACAAAATACTCAATGGCCAAAATCTAAACTCATTTCCCTTAAGAACAGGAACAAGGCAGGGATGCCCGCTTTCACCACTCCTGTTCATTATAATATGGAAGCGCTAGTCATAGGGATCAGACAACAAGAAGAAATAAAGGCATCCAAATTGGAAAAGAAGAAGTAAAACTGTCCTTATTCGCAGATGACATGATACTATACATAGAAAACTCCAAATATTACATCCAAAAACTATTAGACCTAATAAGTGAATTCCGCAATGTAGCAGGATACAAAATTAACACCCAGAAATCTATGGCCTTTTTATTCACCAATAATGAACTCCGAGAAAGAGAAACTAAAAATGCAATCACATTTACCATTGCAACAAAAAATTAAGATACCTAGAAATAAACTTAACTAAGGACGTAAAAGACCACTACTCAGAAAACTACAGGACTTTGAAAAAAGAGATAGAGGAAGACATAAACAAATGGAAGAACATACCATGTTCATGGATTGGTAGAATTAACATCATTAAAATGTACATACTACTGAAAGCAATCTACAGATTCAATGCAATCCCCATTAAAATACCAATGGCATATTTCAAAGATCTAGAACAAACTCTCCAAAAATTCATCTGGA
>NW_005370679.1:122316-124142 GCF_000412655.1 Myotis brandtii
ATAACTAATATTATTAAATTATTTTAAGTTTATAAACATTTAATCCCCCCCCCCAAAAAAAAGGACCCACTGGAACCACGGGAGGCAGACCTGAGGTAAAAAAAAAAAAATTTATGATCTATTATCCAATCATGCCATCCTTTCCTTTCATTTGACCATACCTAGTTCTTTCTATCTTTGATTATTCCTCTTTATAAAAGAAAACTTTTTTTTTTTGAATTTTCAGTCTGTTCAGCCTTTTGCTTATTGTTAGGGCACAGTGGTAGCTTACAAGCACCTTATTTGGGGACCAGAAAACAGAAGTTCTAGACTTACATTTTCAGAAGAAAGACTAAGGCAAAGTGAGGGAACTGTGAAAAGATATGCTCTATATTCCAGAATCTTCCTCAATTTCCTTAAGCATATTTTTTTCATGTATACAACATAATTTTATAACTAGATTTCTACAATGCCTTCATTCTTTCTCACAATAAAAGTACAACTAGTGATATTTATTCCACCATATCTATCTGTGTCATTATATAAAGCATTCAGCTGAAGAAAGACAAGTAGGTAAACACTATTGAGCTATGTCACACAGAGACTGTTTTATTGTCTTATTACCATTATTACGTTGATACCACTCTTGGAATTAAGAGACAGCAAAAAATGGCAACACATTTCTGACGGTATCATCTAATGGCTTCCAATAGGTGGTCCACCCCCCACAATAATAATCTTTACTCCACAGGTCAGGACACCAATGCAGGCATTCTGCCTTCTACCAAGTACATCAATTCCAGCAATTCACTTTGGAGCCTTGGAAATAGCCACAGGGCAGATTTTAGGACCCACTGGGACCACTGGGAGGCAGACCAGAGGTAAAACTCCTTTGATTGCCTGACCTCCACAGGCTCCCTCTCTGACTGGTGGACTACAGTGAGGTCTCAGTCTTCTGGAATTAGTGTTAGAGCAGAGCCAGTGTCCATGAGTCCCTGAAAGCTCTGATTATTTTCTTTTTCTCCAGTGCACTGTTACCCAGCTAAAAAAAAACTGCAGGTCCCTTTGGGCAAGGCTGGGAGAAAGATTAATGGTATAAATGTTAGGCGTAGTCCTTTATCACAAAGAACTGTCCTTCCCTTCCATTCATTCTGGGTCTATAAACTGGCTTAATTCTGGGAAGTGATTGAGGCTCCATCACTCTGTTTTTATAATTCGAGTTAGACTTTTATTCACTTGATATAAACTTTCTGCTAATACAGGTCAAGTAAGAATTTAGTAGGCTATGTATCTTTTTCACTTCCAGGGACACCATGATCAACTAGCTAAGGCCATAGGCAAATCAGATTATTTTGATTGCTGCTTTTACTCTGCTCTCATTACGGTAATGATATTATGGTAACCACGTCCACCTTGTCTTTGGTGGATGAGTGCAGCAGCAGCTCAGCCCCTGCAACTCTGGGATCCAACTACACTGATTGTTTTTATATTTTCTAATTCAGTGACTGCACTTCCCACTATAAAGTCTGGCCTACATAGAAGAGAAATCACAGAGCTCTTCAGGAACGCTGAGGCTCTCCTTATAAATTTATGTCTTGGACCATCCCAGGGTGAGTGATTAAGTCCCTCCTGCCCTCCACCTCCCTCCATTCAGATCAGCTCTTGACCCCGCCCTCTCCACTCACTGGGTGATGTCATCAGCATGGCCCCTGTGACCTCCAGGAGCAGATCCCCTACTGTCCCCAGGCAATCGAGGATTGCAGTTGTGAGCAGCAGGAAACAGCACAAGCACTCACATACCAGGCAGCCTGGACTCCCTCCCACCTCCCACCCTCACACCATTCAGC
>NW_005370679.1:125018-143265 GCF_000412655.1 Myotis brandtii
CCCTTCCATGGTCGTTCCCACCCTCCACCCCACTCCATTTCCTTCCATGGTCCCTCCCGCCATCCACCCCACTCCATTCCAGCCAACTCTTGACCTTGTCTCTTCCCCCCACCCCAACTCACTTGGTGATGTCATCAGCATGGCCCCTGTGACCTCATAGAGCAGATCCCCTACTGTCACCAAGCAACCCAATGTGAACAGCAGTTGAGAGCAGGAGGGGCAGGCGGCCCTGTCACCTGGCGGTGGTGTGTAGGGGCACCACGGCCTCTGTGCGGCAGTCTCCAGGTCAGGACAGCCGGGAGCTGCTGGCAGAGGGGTAGTGGCAGCGGTGGTGGAGCCAGCTGCCTTGTGGAATACAGGTGTCCAGTAGCCCATGAGTCCAGCCGAGTTCCCATCTCTCCTTCCTCAACCCTCCTCTCCACCACCTTCCCTGTCCCCTGTCACCTACCTCCACCCCAGAGTCCGGCCATGGCTCACCTATTCCCGGGCCCGGTGGGTTGCCGCTCCCCCTAACCGTGGTCTCCCCCACCTTCTGCCTATGAGGAAGCCTCCCGACATGAATCGGCCCATGGCGCTGTCTCTGGCAGAAAAGCGCCTCCAGAAGGAGTTCCTCCACCTTTCTCGGAACCCCCCAGAGCTGTGCTCCGCAGGGCCCATCACAGAAGATGTGTTCGACTGGCAGGGAATTGTACTGGGGCCCAGGGACAGCCCCTACCAGGGAGGGGTCTTCTTCCTTACCATCAATTCCCGTGGGAGTACCCCTTCAAACCACCCAAGATCCAATTTAAAACCCGAATTTGCCATCCGAACATAAACCATAATGGGTGCATCTGTCTGGCCATCCTTAATGCCGAGTGGTCTTCCGCACAGTTTCCAAAGTATTGCTCTCACTCAGCGCCATGTTATGTCATCCCAATCCACACAATATTCTCTTTCCAGAAATTGGGAAGATTTACATAAATGATAGGCCAAAGTATGATTTAATAGCTCAAGCATGGATGAAGAAGTATGCCCATGTAATTTCTAAAAGATGACCTTTTTGCCTTGCATTTGAGTTGTTTGCAGACCTTAAGGTTATAGCATTCTCCCTGTAGTAGTAATCCATCTTCTCACCGTGGTCGGCAAACTGCAGCTGGGGAGCCACATGCGGCTCTTTGGCCCCTTGAGTGTGGCTCTTCCTAAGCCTTAGGAGTACCCTAATTAAGTTAATAACAATGTACCTACCTATATAGTTTAAGTTTAAAAAATTTGGCTCTCAAAAGAAATTTCAGTCGTTGTACTGTTGATATTCGGCTCTGTTGACTAGTGAGTTTGCCGACCACTGTCAATAGTATCTTTCCCTTTGTAATAATCTTTTTAAATAAAAGAGTCTTCTTGCTTAGTCTGGATTTGTTTTTTATATGACAATGCAAAACTGTGCCTGGTAAAGGGTTAAAGAAATTGAGCCAGTGTTTTATCTGCAAACCTCAAATTCTACTTTTCTTATCAGTAAAGCTAATGAATAAATACACAATATACAAGTTATTTTAAGATCCATATCAATCACTTTTATGCACTAAAATTGTAAAATTTATGGCTGAGTCTTTTATAAAGCCAACCATCTAATGACTGTCCATCTAAATATAGTACATTACTCCAAGAAAAGTTTTTCTGAATTGTAATGCAATGAAAACCTGTATTACACTATTTCTGTCTAACTAATGTAACATTTGGAACAGATAGTGAGATTTCTTTTCTGACAAAATCCATGTGTTGAAATGTTTTAAATTAAAGAAATAACTTCAGGAGTAAAGCACTATTCTCTGCCAATTTCTCAGGCTTGTGAAATTCCCTAGAGTATGTGTAAATGACACTTACAATAGGAAAAGTTTTTAAAAGCCCAAGGATTCCTGAAAAGCCAGATTATAAAATATACAGGATATTGAAACCAACTTTTAAATATATTAATATCAGAAGCATATTTTCAATACTTATTTGTTCCATGATATCTCCTCTGCATACCAAGTGCAAAATATTCACATCACCCACAGTAACCATGAGTAAAAGAACTTTAGCTGGTGTGTCAGCAGTCAATGATAGTTTGTGAAGCAAATTTTTAAAAGCAAAAATCTGAATTTCTCTATGAAGAATTTATATGATGTTTTAATCTTTGTTAGGAAACAGAAAATTACATTTTTCTTGTTTTTGAAACTTATGTCTCCAAGAGCTGCTTATGGACAGAAGCTAATTCTAATTTCTCTCTGTGACTTAGCATTTAGTAGAGGCTGATTAATGTTTGGAACAGAAAGACAAAGGATATTGGTCTTTGTGCATTTATTCTCTTCCTACTTATCTCTTAGCCTCTTTGACCTCTTAATGCTGCTTACTCTTTTCTTTGTAAAATATTTCCTAGACACACAGGAGTGCTCATTACATACATGCCCACTTCAGAAAACACAAATTAAATGAGTAATGATACACTCATTAAATAGTAAAATATAGAATGAACTAATACATATAAAATCCCTGCATGTACCTCCCCATTTATCACCCTTCTGCACCCTAAACTGTAACCATTATTCTAAATTTTGTGTTAATTATTACTTTGTTTTTCTTTAGTTTCTTCCACATGTTTCATTTTGCTTATTATACAGTCACATAAATAAAATTATACTGCATATATTCTTTTGTAATTTGGCCATTTTACTTAAAGGTTCATTTCATTCCAAATTTGTTGAGATTTATTTATCTTTCTTGTGTAAAGCCTGGCTGTGCAAAGTGTCTTCCCATTGTTCCCTGACCAACAGCATTGGAATTACCTGGAAGTTTGTTAGAAATACAGAATCTGTGGCTGCACTACAAAAATCTCTGAAACAGAAATTGCATTTAACAAGATCGCCAAAAGATTCATATGTTAAAAGTTAAGAATCACTTCACTGGTGATTATAACACAATATATGTATTCATTTTCTTATCTATGGACATTTGCTTAGTTTCCATTTATTTACTAAACTACATTTTTTTTTATTCATCCAGCAAACATTTATTGTGTATTCTAGGCATTGAAGTGGGTACTTAGGACACTTCAGAGAACAAAACGGAAGGAAAACATTGTGTTTTATTCTAATGTGATAAAATACAAAAATATCTATATAATAAACACATTTCATGTTGTAAAATGATAGTGCTTGTTATGAACTCAATTGTGTCCCCTCTCAAATTTGTATGTTGAAGTCCTAACCTTTAGTATCTCAGAACATGACTGTATTTGGAGATAAGGCCTTTAAAGAGGTCATTAACTTAAAATGAAGTTGTTAGGGTCGATTCTAATCCAATATGACTGATTATCTTATAAGAAGAGACGATTAGGACACACAGACACCAGGAGTGCATATTAATAGAGGAAAGGCCATGGAGGACACAGCAATAAGTAGCCATACAGAAACTAAGAACAGAGGTCTCAGGAAAAACCACACATGCTAACACTTTGATCTTGGACTTCAGCTTCCAGAGCTGAGAAAATAAATTTCTGTTTATTAAGTCATTCAGTTTATGGTATTTGGTTATGGCAGCCTTAGCAAATACATGAAGTGTTGTAGAAAAAAGAGAAAGGTAAGATGAATGTGCCGGGAAAGAAATGTGTATAATTTAAAATAGGTTGATAAAGGTACCTTGCATTAAGGTGTTGTATGACCAAAGACCTCTAGGATAAAAAGAAATTTCATGAGGATACCTGATTGGTAAACACTGCAGTCACAGGAAACAGTTAAATAAAGGATCCACATAGGCAGTATGTACCTGACATGTTCATGGAAGAGCAAAATAGCCCAGTATGGCTGGAAGCAGAGTAAGCAAGGATGGAGAGTAATAGGAGATAAGTTAAAAGAGCTAATAGGACTTAGCCTTTTAATCTGATTAAAATGGGAAGCAATTACAGAGTCTCAGCAGAAACTGTGATCTAACTTACATTTGTAAAGTACTATTCTGGTTGCTGTGAGAGGATAGAATGTAGAGGGTCAAAAGGAAAAGGGGTAAGACCAGGTAGGGATAAATTTTGGAGTTAATTAGAAAAAAAATAATATACACATTAATGGTAATAAACCTTTGACAGATAATTTGTTGGAAATATATACTTTCTGGTTGTCATTTAGAAAATTCCATCTTAATTATTAGGATAAAGTTACTTAACTTTTCTTTTATGGTTATCTCATTTTGTTTCTTGATTATGAAGTCTTCTCCATCACAAGGTCATAAAAATATTTTTAAAAACGTTTTATAATTTAGCTTTATAGATGTAAGTCATTATTCCATCTGGAACTGATTTTCTGTATATGATTTTAGACAGAGAACTAATTTTGTTTTTCAATATGGATGACCAATTGTTGACACCATTGTCTCATTGTCAAATAATGCAATTAACACTAATGCCAGCTCTGTTGCATGTTGTATGAAAAGATATATATGTGTGTACATAAGTCTATTTCGGAGCTTTCTTATTTGATGGTCTCCACTCTCCTTTCCCTCTGCCAATCACCATATTGATGCCTGTGTCTATTTGATGTTGTTGGGTTTTTTTTGTTGTTTGCTTTTCTATTCTGTTTGTTTATTTTGTTCAATAATTCTGTATATAAGTGAAATGACATGGTATTTGTATTTCTCACACTGGCTTATTTCACTTAGCATAATACTCTCCAGGTCCCTATATGCTGTCTCAAAGGGTAAGAGACCCTTCTTTTTTACTGCTGCATAATGTACCACAGCTTTCTTTATCCATTCATCTACTGATGGACACTGGAGCTGTTTCCAGATCTTAGCTATTGTAAATTGTATTGCTATGAACATAAGGGTGCACAAATTCTTTCTGATTGATGTTTCGGGTTTCTTAGGATATATTACTAGAAGTGGAATCACTAGGTCAAATGGAAGTTCCATATTTAATTTTTTGAGGAAACTCCATATTGTTTTCCATAATGACAGCACCAATTTGCATTTCCACCAGCAGTGTACTAGGGTTTACTTTTCTCCACATCCACATCCTCACCCTCACTTGTTGTTGATTTGTTGATGGTAGCTATTCTGAAGGGTGAGTGGTTGTATGTCTTCTTTGGAGAAGTGTCTATTTTGGTACTTTGGCCATTTCTTAATTGTATTATTTTTAGTTAGTTTTTTGTTTGTTTGTTTTTGTTGTGGTGCTGAGTTGAGTTCTTTATAAATTTTGGATATTAACCCCTTATTCGAAGTATTATTGGCAAATATGTTCTTCCATTCAGTGGGTTGTCTTTTCATTTAGTTGATGGTTTCCTTTGCTGTGCAAAAACTTTTTAGTTTTATGTAGTCCCATTTGTTTATTTGTTCTTTGTTCCCCTTACCCAAAGATATATATCAGAAAAAATATTGCTACAGGAAATATCTGAGATTTTACTGCCTATGTTTACATATAGAATATTTATCGTTTTAAGTCTTTCATTTAAGTACTTAAACCATTTTGAATTTATTCTTGTGTATGATGTAAGAAGGTGGTCTAATTTTAGTTTTTGCATTTATTTGTCCAATTTTCTCAAGACCATTTCTTGAATAGACTGTCTTCACACCATTGTATGGTTTTTCTCCTTTGTCAAATATTGACCATAAAGGTGTGGGTTTGTTTCTGAGATATCTATTCTGTTCCATTGACATATATGTCTGCTTTTATGACAGTACCTTGTTGTTTTGATTACTATAGCCTTATATAGCTTAACTAGAGGCCCGGTGCATGGATTCGTGCACTGGTGGGGTCCCTCGATCTGGCCTGCAAGGATCGGCCCGAAACTGGCTCGCCAACATCCCCCCAGGGGTCCTGGATTGCGAGAGGGTGGTTCTTGGGTGACACACTCTGGAATCAGGCACCCTCCTCTCTTCTCCCAATATTATGTCACTTTCTCTCTGTATCTGTCTCACTTCTTTCATCTCACTTTACCCTAAGTTTGGCGGTAACTGATGACTTGTGGGCATTTAGCTGCAAAATGCAATTATTTAGCAAATAGGATTTACTTAGCCTGGAATCTAGTCGACCTAAGGAAGGACCCTGCTCTATGTCAGGCTCTCGCCCAGGCCCTTCCACCCAGGCGGAGCCTTTTGGTGGCAGGAACCTCCTTCTTCCCACCTGAGCTGCTCCTTCACCTTCTTCCCTTCCCGGAGGTTGCCTGCTGGTGCTACTGTTTCCCAGCCAAGAGTGGTAAAAGGGGGGATGAGATTATAAATGTTCATCACAATGTACTTTGCTTTACCTAAACTCTTTATGTTCAAGATTAAATAGCAGAAATTTTCAACCAGTACGTTGAGGCAGACAGGTGTGCTGCAAGAGGCACACTGGTGTGCCAAAAAATTGTTAAAACACGTTATAGCTGACTAGTCAGGGGCACTGACATCTTTTTACTTAGATTGTCAAATAAAAAATGGCAATAGTCAATAAAACAATAGCCATCTTGTGTGAATGAATCAAAATTACATCTATTGTCTTTGTCAGATAGACAAAAAATATATTTTTTGGTGTGCCACAGAATTTTAGTAATTAGTTTATGTGTGCCATGAGATAAAAAAGGTGAATAATTGCTGTTATATAGTTTTAATACTTTAGTAAATTGCAAATTTCCTTCAAGTACATACAATGTTATATTATTATAATAAATATACTAGCTTTTATAATTTTTAAACAATTTCCCTATTGTGCTTATTTAATAAACACTTTATTGGCACCTACAATATGCCAAACACTATTTTTAGCACCTTAGAAACATTTATTTAATCCTTATGACAACCCAATGAAGTAGTTACTATTATTATTCCCATTTTATAGATAATTATTTAAGTAACTTGCCCAAGATCACACAGTTGAAGTGTGACAGAACTCAAGCAGGTAGATGTTGAAGTTCTTAACAAGGTGTTCAGATTGCTTCTAATTGTTCATGTTGGTAATGTTGAAGAGAAATCCACAGGCCCAAAATGGATTCACTTGTGCTAAAGCCCATGACACCAAACCCAGACTTAACACCTGACCTAACTGTAATTTCAAATATCTCCAGGAATGTAATCTTAATCTGTCAGTCTGAAATGTTCTGGACAGTATCAATGAGGCAATCTCTCATGTGGGCCCTCTCCATCCCCCAAAGAAGCTGAAGCAATCTGCCTGATAAAATTCCTGAGTTCCCATAAGTAACATTCTATACAATAATCTTTTACTTTTTCTTTCTTGTTTTTCCTAATAGCTTTATTGTTCTGCCAATTTTATCTCTATGAAACCTTCTACAGTGTACAGCTTTTTGGAGCACCTCTCTATTAGATAGGATGCTGCCTGATTAATGAATAATTTAATAAAGTTAATTAGATATTCAAATTTACTCAATTGAATTTTTGTTCTGTAATAGTAACCTGGCAGAAAGTAGGAAAATCTCTCTTTTTTAAAAGCACAGCATCTGTTTGAATTATCTTTAGTGCTACAGCAAAACATAAACAAAACAAAAAAACACAAAAAACACCACCACAACAAAACACACACACACAGAAAAACAACAACAACAAAAACACACACATAGGATTTAGCTGATTAAGAAAAAACATCAACATTCTTAATTCTGTTCCTCCCAAGAAGGTAAATTTGCACAAACTGCTGTCTCAAACTCTCAAGAGAAACCTAGAAGAAATAACTAAAATGGTTGTACAAATTTTCCTGGGAATAAAAAATTCAAATTTTGAAAACTTTCTAGGGAAATGAAATCCATTTTGAATTTATGGAAGTTTTGTGTTTTTGTGGTTATGTATGGGGGGGTGGGTGTACAAAGAAATATATATTTTTTAAAGTTTAATTTTGCTCTTTAATCTCTCCTGCCATTGCCTTGGGTCAATCAACACCTCCTTTACTATGAAACTCATTGGCAAAGATTCATACCCTTAATTAAGACATTTATGTCAGTAAAACAGTGTAAAAGCTCTGTTCCACGGAATTTGATTAGCTTTTAGCGGGGTTTTTTTCTCTCTTTCTTTTCTAAACTCCCAGGTTTTTATTATTATTATCATCTAAAGCAAGGGTTAGGAAACTTTTTTTGTAACAGGCCAGATAGTAAATACTTTAAGTTTTGGTATCCACACAGTTCTCTATCACATATTGCTCTTTTTTAAACATTTATTTAAAATGTACAAACAATTCTTAGCTAAGGGCATGGGTAAAACCAGGTCAGGTCTTGGGTGGATTTGTTCTACTGATTTTTTTCAGACTGCTGATATAGGGCATACCTACTCCAAATGCTGATTTCCCTTCTGGTTCCAAAGGCTACACATTGTCATAAAACGCGTGGAGTGGGATATAAGCCTGCAATGATCAAGAGATGTTTTTCTGCACTCTAGACTCTTCACTCTAGGGACACAAGACTTCCTTCTCTTTGAGTTTACCACTAGAGTAAGGGTTAGCATGACAGACTGGAGCTTGACCAGCCTTTGATGTACAATGTGCATTATCATTCAGGCTTACACAAGTATCACAAGCAAAAATAAAAACCTGAAAAAGATAACTACTAGTTTAAAATTAGATTATACTTTAAGAAGAAGAGATTTTAGATTATATTAATAATTTAAAATAGTTATTTGAATTTATAATAAGTGTAATAAACATACTGAAAAGTATAGAGGGAAATTTTAGCAATAGAAAATAAAAACAACAATTTATAAATAAGTAGAAATTTTAGCCATGAAACATATAATTGTTGAAATAAGTACAGATGCAAAATGAAGTAGAGAGTTGGGAAACCAGATTGACAAACTTTCCCAGAAGAAAACAGAAATGGCAAATAAATAAATAAATAAATAAATAAAAGGAAACAAAAGGTAAAAACTAGATGAATAATAGTGCTATCAGTGGAGTGTTCTTCATATCCTCACTTGTTCTCAGTGGAAGTGAGCTTCTTGCAATGTCATGATAAAAGTAATTTTCTGAGACTTGCATGGGAAAATGAGTGGTATTTATTTGTGTGAAAGTAAACCCTTCAGTTTCCAAGGTCCCATCTCTCCATCTGGCCAAGAAAAAAGTCCAGTGTGTCTTCAGCAGAACCAGAATTAAAGCCAATGCTCAGAGTTTCAACTTCATATTTGCACAGTCCAGTCCAGCATAAGGCTAGTTTAGCTTGTGTTCCCAGCTGTAGTCCATTGCATGTGGGGTCCATATGGCCATGGGGCATGCAGTTTCTAGCGCCATATGGCTATGGAGGGAACATGGGCTTGTGCAAGGAAGAAGGAGCAAAGCCAGAGGATCAAGATGGAGAAAATTCCTTTGTCTGGGGATTTTAACCTTCTAAGATTTTGACACACTTGCAGTGGCTCCACCACCTTTAGCCAATTCATGGTAGATGGACAAGGAAGTATCTTCCCTACATCATCCCAACTTAACTATGCATCAATCTTTCTAGTCTCCCAGCGATCTGCAGAGAATTGACTACTTGTTCCTTGGGGAGTGTAAAGTTACCGCTTCCTGGAGATGCTGCCTAGATGGCCATGCTCAAATTGTCTGGCCTCCCTTTTGCTTTCTTCCTATTTTTAATAACTAGCCAATTACAATGGTAACAATAGCAAATACATATTTAACTGCTTAATATGGGCCAAGAAAAGCTAACACAACAAACTTATGAGATCAGATCTTTAATCATCATTCTCCTTTGGATAAAGTACCTGAGGTACAAAGAGAGTAACTAATTTGCTAGCAAATGGGAGAACAAGAAGGCGAACTCAGATTTGTAAGCTCCAGAAGTCATACTTTCTGAATGCTATGCTTTTTTATAATGAGACCCAGGGGAGAAAATATAAAATGGATAAAAAGATGTGTTAGATGAAATAATATATAAAATTACCCCATAACTAAAAATTGATGGAAAATGTCACATTGAAAAAAGGAAGACAATAGGAGGGGAAAGTAACCCATAATTAGATAAATTAAAGAATATAAAAAAACAAAAAGAACAATCTACAAACTTCCAAATATAAAGAGATTATCTGCAAAAAGTACAAGAGTCAGCTTAATAGTCTTTTCAGCGTAAATACTCACTCTTAAAAAAAAGTTTTGGAAGATCTCATCAAATAATCTACACTAATAAAAGACAAAGATGCTAATTGACCATACCTTCACTACACCCTAAGCCACGCCCACCCACCAATCAGAGCAACTATATGCAAATTAACCTAATCAAGATGGCAGCCGGCAGCCACGGAGCTGGAGCAAGCAGGAGGCTTGCTTGCCTGGGTGATGGAGGAAGACAAGCTTCTGCCTGCCAAGAGCTGGCTGTGGCCTCAGCTCATGGCAACAAAGTTTCAATTATAGAAGATAAACAAATCCCAGATACCTGCTTCTAGCCAGCCTCCACTGTGAGCTTGGGTAGCTGGGGGCCGTGGCCAGCCTGAAAACAGCCATCAGCCCCTCACCCAGGCTGGCCACACTCTCATGGGGTGAAGGTCCCCGCTGGGGGACTTAGCCAGCCTGAAAACGGCCCTCAGTCCCTCACCCAGACTGGCCAGGCAATCCAGCATGCCCCCCCACCCTGAAGGGGCTGTGGAAAGCCTGCAAACAGCCATCAGCCCCTCACCCAGGCTGGCCACACACTCATGGGGTGAGGGTCCCTGCTGGGGGGCTTGGCCAGTCAGCCTGCAAACAGCCAACAGCTGCTCACCCAGGCTGTCCAGGCACCCCAGGGGGACCCTCACCCTGAAGGGGCTGTGGCCAGCCTGCAAACAGCCATCAGCCCCTCACCCAGGCTGGCCAGGCACTCCTATATAATAAAAGGATAATATGCAAATTGACCCTAACAGCAGAACGACTGGGAATGACTGGTCACTATGACACACACTGACCACCAAGGGGCAGATGCTCAATGCAGGAGCTGCCCCCTGATTTTCAGTGCCCTCCCACAGAGGGAGTTCTGCTCAGCCACAAGCCAGGCTGACAGGTGCCAGTACAGCGGTGGTGGTGGGAGCCTCTCCCGCCTCCTCAGCAGCACTAAGGATGTCTGACTGCAGCTTAGGCCTGCTCCCCGCTGGCAAATGGACATACCTTGAGGGCCCCCAGGCTGCCAGAGGGATGTCTAACTGCCTGCTTAGGCCCAATTCCCCAGGGAACGGGCCTAAGCCAGCAGGTGGTCTTCCTCCCGAGGGGTCCCAGACTGCAAGAGAGCACAGCCCGGGCTAAGGGACCCTCCCCCTGAGTGCACAAATTTTTGTGCACCAGGCCTCTAGTAAGAGAAATAAAAGAGATGTTGCAAGAGATTTTCAAATTAATATTGATTGAATACCTTGATAAAGTTTGTTGTCTGAAACATATAGCCAATAACAAAAAAAATGAAAATAAAATACTACTTTCATAATTGCCTAGAGTCAAATTATACAAAATAACAGCATAATATTGGGGTCATGGGTTGTTGGAAGATCAAGGGGTGTGAGAACATTCAAATTTTTTATTCAATTAGTAGAAAGGCATGAATCTCTTCTATAGATATCTGTGCTTTTTTGTTTGTTTGTGTTACCGTGTGTGTGTGTGTGTGTGTGTGTGTGTGTGTGTGTTTTTTTTGTGGATGAAAAAAGAAAGAAAGTTCAATGACTAAAGGTAACTTCACACAATGATTTAAGCATAGATTACTAAAGGGTCATGGTGGGTAGTTATGCCTCAGGCTTATGTCTTCTTAAGTAATATGTTTTTAAGCAAGCCCTGTCCATTGTTCTCCTGAATCTAGGTTAACACACCTTTGAAATGGCTGATGTAATCCTCTTCTCCAGATCCCTGGAAGGTAGCATAACCACACTCAAGGGAGCACATAATCTGCTAACTATCCTGTATCTCTCTCACACCTTCATGTAATCTTCCTTATGTTTTCTACTTAATTCCAAAGGTATAAAAGAAGCTGCAAAACTGTCATTTTCTGTAACATTTGATCTCTTGCTTCTGGGCATGTCATCAGTTTGGCTCAAGTAAATTCTTATAAAAACTTTCTACAGGTTTGGACATTTCTCAATGACAATTCGTTTAGTTACAAAGGATAAAAATATGCAATATTCTTAAAAGCACATTATCCTAAAACACATATTCTAAACAAAACAAACCAAAACAAAACAAAAAAAAAAAACACATTGTCAGTGGGAGTGCACTGACAATCAGGAGGCAGCTCCTGCATTTTAAGAGAGTTAAATAAAAGTAAAAATCTAAGATGGTAGAAACAAGTGAAAATATTTAAATATTTACACTACACAGACTGATTTGACCAGTTAAAAGATGGTAATTCACAGTTTGAGTAACATTAATAATAATAATAGAAACAAGAACAATAATAAAAGCCAGGTATATGTGTCATATAAGAAAATCACATACAAAAAAAGACACAAATGGTTGAGAACAAAAGGATGTAATCAATACATCATAAAATTTTTAAAAATCTGATGTATCATATATATACCATGAAACAGAGATATTTTAAAAAGCATCATTAGGAAAATAGAGGTTAATTACATAATGATAAAAATTAACTTCACCAATATAACATTACAATTCTAATTATGTAGGTATCTGTGATGGTTCATTTTTTGGTGTGCCAACTTGGCTGGGTTAAAGAAGATCCAGATAGCTCAGACTTTGCATACATTATCTAAGAACTTCTAGGTTTTCTTTGAAGAGAAGCCTTTTACCAGAGTAATTTTACATAGGATAAAATAAAATAATCAGGACTTTTGGGAACTACCCACATTGGCTTTGAATTGGCATTGATTCTAGGAGACACAAAATGTCACTGCTCTGCCATTTAGGCCATATGATCTACCAGCTTCCTTGGTGCTTGAAGTGTTAGTGGCAAATAGAGATGTTGTTTGGAGCCTTTGGTTGTCCTTTATAGGAAAAATACATCTCAGGCTTTTAGGATTTTGGAGCAAGGTCCTGCCATCATCTGCAGTTAACTACAATAGTTCCTCCTTATCTTCAGTTTTGCTCTCCATAGTTGCAGTTATCCACAATCAACCATGTTCTGAAAATATTAAATGAAAAATTCCAGAAATAAATAATTCATAAGTTTTAAATTGTATACCATTTGAGTAGCATGATGAAGTAGTGTTTTGTCCATCTCTATCTTACCCAGGTATGAATCATTCTTTTGTTCATTGTATCTATGCTATATATGCTACCTGCCCATCACCGAGGCATTATATTATCTCACATCATCACAAGAAATGTGAGTACAGAACAATAAAGTACTTTGAAAAAGAGAGAGACTACAGTCATATAACTTTTATTACCATATATTGTTAAAATTGTTCTATTTTATTATTATTTACTAGTGGCCTGGTGCACCAACTCATGCATATTGAAAGGAAATTAATTAGAAGAAATATTTTAATATCGCTATTAGCCCTTTCTCTATAATAGAAGTGTCAGAGATGAAAGAAAATTAGTAAAATGTATATGAAAATGATATATAAATTGATTAATAAATAAACAATAACAACATGATATAACAACAACAAAGATATGATATAAAAACAACAAAAACATGATATAAAAACAACATTGATACAATGACAGATAAATTGATTAAACTTATTCTAATATCTCCCTGTATACCACATTAAAAGTAAAAATACTTTCAAAGTGCTTGGCTTAGTTCCCTTGTGATGAAGTATTTACAACTTTAACTTTAACGTCACACGCTGTTCGA
Organism: Myotis brandtii; assembly: GCF_000412655.1. Classification (NCBI taxonomy): domain Eukaryota; kingdom Metazoa; phylum Chordata; class Mammalia; order Chiroptera; family Vespertilionidae; genus Myotis; species Myotis brandtii. The sequence goes on from NW_005370679.1 coordinate 138,704, forward strand.
ACTCGAGAGAAAGCAACATATAACTGACTATGTCCGAAAACGTGTTTAGGTAGGAATATTCCTACTCTGTCTAGAGTTTTTCCTTGTGATTTATTAATAGTCATCACAAATGCTGGCATCATGGGAAACTGTATTTGAATTAATTTAAATGGGAGGCCAGTGTCAGACCTGGACAAATTAATTCTTGGAATCAGAACAACCTCTCCTTCTGCAGATCCTGTTAATACTTTAGCTTTGATTATGTTAGGTAACAATCTTTTGATAATAAATCTAGTACCATTACAGAGACCCCATTTACTATTGAGATTTCTCAGTAGCATTAAGATTGCACCTACTTTCAATTTTAATTTATGACACAGCATTCCTGAAGGAGTAATACTATTAAGAAATTCGATGGGAAAATTTTCCTTTTCAGCATCATTCATTGAATTGACGGAATCACTCAAATAGGTGTGAAAATCTCCATCAAGTATATCCAAAATGTCTTCATTTAATTTATGAACATGCTCGTTTTTAGCACAAAGAATCGCACGTTTAGATATATTTTTAATATTACATGTAGATATACTATTTCCAAAGGTAACTTCAATAATAGATACATTACAAATCATTTCATGGGGGATTTCAATAATATCCATTCCTAAATGAAAACTGCTGTCAAGTTTGCTATTTATAAGTTTTACTAACCATTCGCTATAAGCAGAATCCTCTGATCTCATATTTGTTTTAAGAGACAACTGCCTGAAACATCCCCAAATATTACAGTACTTTAAACTCATTTGTACTATGGCCAATTGCATAGCATGTAGCACAACACTGAGACATTGTCAAAAATTTCCTGGAGAACTTTCCCTCCAAATGGAACATTCAAATTGGCACCAGGGAGAGCTTTACATGTATCACGAATGCACAAGTCAAGAGAGCTTTATATGTATCATGCATGCACGAGTCAACATTTATTTGTAAATTGTCAGTGCATGTCATATGTACTGGCCAATTGGTCGGTTGGACAGTTGGACATATGTAGGTCAGTCACTTAGCCTTTTATATAGATAGATAGATAGATAGATAGATAGATAGATAGATAGATAATGTGGCCCGTGGGCCGTAGTTTGAGGACCCCTGCTGTAGACACTGTGGGTAAAACAGTACCACCACAACCTCTAATATAATGTATTAAAACTTTATAAAGATACTAGAGTCCCGGTGCATGAATTCGTGCATGGGGGGGTCCCGAGGGGGTGGGGATGGGGGCCGGGATGCAATTAGCCCTCTTGGTGGGTGGTGGGATGCCCTTGCCAGCCTGGCATCTAGATCCGTCCCGCTGACATTCATGCTGGTTGTTCGGAGCCACCTGGCAGCTGCTTTTATATTGTTTCTTCCTTGTGGAGTGTCTAGGAAGGGGAAGTGGATGCAGTACCCGAGGCCAACTTCCAGGAGACCAATGCTATAGGGATTGTGCCTCCATCTCTGGACTGTCAGTGCCTGGCCTGTTCTCCAGAGATTGGACCTGCAAGACTACTGAAAGAGTAAGTGGCAGCTGGCAGGCTGGTGGGTTGCTGGGACGGGTCTCAGCTGAGCGGAGCTCCCACTGTAGGAGCACACTGACCACCAGTGGGCAGCTCCTGCATTGAGTGCCAGCACCCTGATGGTCAGTGCGCATCACAGCAACCAGTTGTTCTGGTTGTTCTGGTCCTTTGGTTGCTTAGGCTTTTATATATATAGATGCTTTTCCACTACCGCCTGGACCATTCAAGAAAAAGCATTTGAGGTGTACATTTGATCTTTGATGGCTGAAGTTATAGTCTGAAAGGCTGCCAACTGTTCATCATTCAGATAATTTATCAAAACCTCTGCCTATTGTCACTCCTATAATTTATCACATGTATTTGTATTCATTAATAAAAGATAGTCTGGAAGTTTGAAATGCGAACATATCATTCCATGCAATGTGAATACTTCTTGAATTTTGTTAAGGGCAAGAATTTCACAGTTCACACAAGCACCTTCTCTTTGGTGTAATTTCCAACAAAAATCTTCAATAAAACATGCATATATATGCAAAAAGTTGCCATAGGTGTTTGGGCATATTAAGGATGATCGCATCGTCAATCATATCTTCCCAGATAGTGTTGTCAATTAATAATCCTCAATGTTTAACAGCTTCATGAAATGTATCATAAATTACACCTCCTACAGTTTGCAGGTCAGCAAAACTTATCTCACCTTTTACATGCAGAAGCAGAAATCTAAGGTAATATTGTTCTGATTCTCTAAAGTTCACAGTGAACAGTCTACCTAATACTTTATTCCCGTCCTTTTGGTGTTTTATCCACAAAGTATTATTAAACACATAATGTTGTGGAATATCCCAATAATAATAATTTCGTAATCAGAATCTTCTCTTTTCAATAAGAACCAAGCCATCAATGTTGAGTTATGCCTTTCAGCCCTATCTATAACTTCTGCAAAATCATTGATATGAAAATACAAATTCTGATCATTTGGCAAATGAATAGCTAATCTTGTGATTGCATGAGATTGATCATGCATTCACATTGCAAAAAGTCTCTGATCAGCCTCAGGAGTGAGCGCTCACATATCTGGAGTCAATGAAGTCCTGTACTTTGTTATGATTGATATTTTTTTTAGAAATTTGAATATTTGCACAATTATGCCCTTTATAGGCATATTTAAATAAATATTTGACACTTTTAGTCGATGCACAGACTTCAACATTTATATGTTAGTTATATTTAAGGCACAAATATGGATTATAAGGGACAATCCAGGTGTTATCAACAACTTTATTTCCAATAGAGATTGTGCTACCAGATCTTGATTTGTATTTGGGATATCCATCAATATTTCCAGTGGTCGCATTTTGAAATTCTTTTGAATATCCTTTTCAACACTTTCCATTTTCCGTACATGGACTATTTGGATTTTGTATTCCACATGGTCCATGTACCATATTTGATTTTACAATTTGAAAAAGTAGAGGACACTGGTCTTCTTCCGGAATTTCTGCCTTAACTATACAGTCAATGTCATCATCCGTTCATAATTTGGATTCACTACCTAATATCAATAATATGTGAGTGTGAGGTCATCTGTATTTCTGAAATTTGATGACATGAATTTTAGCTATTACCTTGCCAAATAAATTGAATTTTATAATTTAAAAGAGCATTCAGCTTAATATTAAAAACTCTGGCTACCAAGTCAGGTCTGTTTTCAATTTTTTGCCAGTGTTTTAAATTATTTATAATAGCTGCCCATTTTGGAGTGCACATCATGGTTATGAATAAATTGGGCTTGCCGTACTGTACTTCATTACAATCGCCATAGCATCCTGATATCACTGCTGCATATTTCTGGGACTACCTTCAATAGACAACAGAAGTATTATCATTTTACCAATCAGCACATTGTCATTTTCAGATCTAGATGTGAGATAATCCATCAAACCACTATATTTTTAAATTCTCAACTTAGATTGGTTTGCTTTGATGAAATTTATCTGATTGGCCTCCATTTTTGAATATGAGTCCACAATAAACTGTTGAGTTAATTTTCCTGCATTTAAAATAAGATTGAATGTGTCCCACACAGAGAGATGAAATCCTTAATATTGCATTTGTGTGACTCGTGTCCTTACAATTTGTCTAGTATTATTGTCGATTACACTGTTGTCTCTGAGTCTTAATGCAATATCTGTTCCCCAACCTTTTTCACCATGTGGAAAAAGAATAGGATACGTCAGTGCATCTAATGTAGGAAACAGGATATTGATTTGTTTCATTTTAGTGGCATTTGGATTATTGGGATCTGGTTTACAATGAATGAGCAAGTCCCTTTCAAAAGGAGGTTCTCCATCTTTGTTTCTGGATATGATGGCAACTTCGGTTACACGGGGATAATTATATCTACCCACATCACTATTATGATATTGTTACTTCCATGGGAGCAATACCTTTCACTGTTCCTTCAGATTGGGCTTCCTTTTCTACCTCATGTAGCATCTTGTATGATTTTATTAATTCATTTATTCCATGCATGAGGTTGTTGATATTGATCATGAGTCTTTCTGAGCAACCTTGGTTTTCTGGCATTGCTAATCTTTTACTCGTCACTTTGGCTGTATCTAAAATACAGAGTTGACCAAACTTCTGAGAAACACTGGATGTAAAGTTCCAGTATGGTGATACACTTGTCCGTATATTCTAAAATAGTATGGCCCATAGCCTGATGGTGATGTAATATTTGCCCCTATTGAAGCAAAAGCAAGATAACTATTTATTGAAGGAATATTTTTCATAAAATTTTTACTGTCAGAACCTTCGTTTATAATTAATTTTTTAAAAATATACTGGAGAAACCAAGATGGCGGCATAGGTTAACGCCGGAGTTTGCTGCCTCGAACAACCACTTCAAAAATACAACTAAAAGACGGAACGGACATCATCCAGAACCACAGGAAGGCTGGCTGAGTGGAAGTTCTACAACTAGGAGGAAAGAGAATAGCATACCGAGACTCAGAGGAGGCGCAGTGCTGAAGT
>NW_005370679.1:144769-155220 GCF_000412655.1 Myotis brandtii
GAGGGTGGGGCGGGAACTGGGAGGAGGGGAGTTATGGGGGGAAAAAAGAGGAACAAATGTAATAATCTGAATAAAGATTTAATTAAAAAAAATACTGGGTATTTTAGAAAATTTATATCATTTGGACAAACTTTACCTTTGCCAAAACATTGAGTAAATTTTCCATCAGGTGGTTTTTCATTGGTTAATTTTAGTGATAGGCAAAATTGACATGTAACAGTCATTCCACCACAACTATGTTTACCAATTGCACCCTCATTTACTTCATTTTTATAATATCTGCCCAGTTCCTACCAGTACTTGTAGTACTTGTTGATGCCTGTTCTTCAGTCATATTCTGTCGACAACGCCAGCTTCTTTCAACTTCAGAGATATGTTGTTGACGGCGACCAATTCCAACATGTCATAATTTCAAGAGTTTCATCAAAAGGTTGATGAGACTTGGGGACTCAACAGGGTTGAGTCACACATGTAGTCACCTGTTGGGAATAGCTAAAGGCATTTCCCCAAACCTGAATAGGAAACTGATTGTGGCTGCCAGACAGTTAAAGGACATCTTAATCTACCTGTTATTGCCTCCTACTGGCCGAACACCTGAACAGCCGTAGGCTATTCCCCATTCTGACAATGAACTCTGTACCCTTTGAAACCTTACCCTTTGAAGTGTATTATCTCCACCTTGCCTTAGGACAAATGGTGTTCATAAAAGCAAGGGTCCTAGACAAGGAGGAACAGTCTTCAGTTCCTTTAGCTGAAGGTCCTCTGACCCCCAATGCCTTTCAAAATTATATCTCGTCTCCGTTATATTTCATCTCCAGACTCTTTATTAGTCCCTGGATTCCTATGTCATCTATGCATGGCCTTCTCCAGATTCCTGAACCCTTCTTGATGCTGGGACAAGAATAGAATAGTTGGTCTTCAGACATATTCTCTCCTCCCTCCTCTCTGGGTCCGGGGTGCAGGTGAACCAGATTCAGGGATGACAGGGCCTCAGCAGCAATCTAGCCTACCGGTTGGAGCATCTGCAACCTGGTGGTTATTGCATGTCATAGCTACCAGTTGAATGGTCGAATGATTGCTTAGGCTTTTATATATATAGATTGATTTAGAAAAAGACTCCCTCAGCTATTTGTAGATAGGAGTATGGACAGAAACTGAGGTCAAAGATTAGTGTTTAATTAATAGACAGAAATCATGTATAGAAAAACTAGTGTATATATCTGGTTTTGATACTATCTAAAGATCTAAAGTTCCAGGTATTCACTGGGGGTCTTGGAAAAGGGGAGCTACTGTACTTCCCTTTTGAGAAATAGCTGTTCGCTTGCTACTAGAACTTAGTAGAAATTAATAGCTTTACCATGGGTCAACAAATTACCATGTGACCTGAGCTTTTCGTCATAAAATGAATGTTATCTGATCAACCTCACCATGAAATTTGGTGTATGTATCAAATTCCCTTGTCAAATGGAGGTTGAATATACTTGATTGGTTCCAAGCAGGCGCCAAAGACCAAAGATATATGAAGAAGTGGCCAAAATGTCCATGATTCCCACTGCTTCTACACAGGCTTCTCTCTTCCAGCCTGCATTTATGGTCTCATGGGAAGTTCCTTGCAATCAGATGATAAAAGAAAAGATTCAGAACTGGATCATTGATTGGATTATAGATTGTTCTGTCCTATATGTATTCACTACCAAAAGTAGACAGTTAAAGCACTTCACCCTTTTCCTAGGACTTTCTTCTTATACATATCTATGTGTCCTACTGATCTTCTTTCTCTGGAGAACCCTATTACACCATATAAACATATCAAAATATAAGTAGCAAAAATTGACAATACAAAGAAAAGTAAAATATTTCTCTTTATTGTGTGAAATTTCAACACAATCTTATAAGCATGTGACACATAAAAAATAACTCAAAATCTGAGGAATACATCAGGTAAATGGTAGACTGGGAAGAAGAACTATATGTAAACATCAAAATGTAACCAAAACCTGGCTAGTGTGACCTTGTGAGAGCTTTGGAAACAACCAAATGTTGACAGCAACCTAGCAAACACCCTGTCTAAAAAAGAAAGCCATATTAAACAAACATTTTATGATATTTTTGTTTACTTCTAACCATTTCTTACCTAGCATAGCATGGTATTGGTGGGCAGAAGGTGGCATCCCAATCAAAATTCCCTCTCTAAGCCTGGAGGCAGCAAAGAAAATATTTTTATAGTGTTCTAATGTGTTTGGTTGTCTACCTGCAGGCATAGTCTCTGTTTAGCCTACCTTGTAGTTCCAACAGAGAAATGAAGCTGAAAGAGGTGGGCATTGCTCTCAAATGCTCCAGAGAGACAAAGACCATAAATACCTAGGGTAAGAGAATATGATGAAGATATACGATAGAAAATTTAAGGTATGGAAAGAAGCTATTGTGAGACTCTTGGTGAAATAAAGATATTTAAATATATTATTTTATTGATTTCAGAGAGGAAGGGAGAGGGAGAGAGAGAGAGAGAAACATCAATGATGAGAGAGAATCATTGATTGGCTGCCTCCTGCATGGTTCCTACTTGGGATTGAGCCTTAAACCTGGGCATGTGCCCTGACCAGGAATAGAACCATGACCTCCTGGCTCACAGGTTCAGTGCTCAACCACTGAGCCACACTGGTCAAGTGAGGAATAAAGACATTTAAAAGCAACTGTTGGTGGGATGGGTGAAATAGATGAGGGGATTAAGCAAAACAAAACAAAACAAAACAAAAAAACCCACCTCATAGACACAGAAAACAGTATAGTGATTACCAGAGGGAAAGAGGGGCGGGGGGTAGGAGCAGGTTGAAAAGGGTAAAGGTGGGTAAATGTGATGGAAAAATACTTAACTTTGGGTGGAGAACACACAATACAAAATATAGAATACACTTGAAACCTATATAATATCATTAACCAATGCCAACCCAATAAATTTAATACAAAAATAACACGCACACACATTCACACACACACACACACACACACACACACAAGGCACACACAGGCCCTGGCAAGACTCATGCTCAGAAAAGCCCTAAGAAGGCATTCAATGTTTATCTTGTACTGATTCCAAGGCTCAAAAAATGCCCTGCTAATTACTGAAGGACATTCTTGGCTCAGAGCCAGTCTGCAATGACTGGAAGAGGCAGCTCAATTTTCAACAACAATAACAAAATCTCAAGGCATACAAAGAAACAGGAAAACATGACCCATACAAGTGTAGAAAATGAAGTGGCAGATACCATCTCTGGAGAAACACAGGCACTGACTTATTAAATTTGACTATAAAACAGCTAAATTAAATATACTCAAAGAGCTACAACACACACACACACACACACACACACACACACACACACACACACACAATAAAGAAAATCAGGAAACACTATATAAACAAAATGTGAATACCAACAAAGATATAGATATTGTGAATGGAAACCAAACAATTTATTTGTGCTGAAAAACTTCAATAACTGAATTGAAAAATTTACAAGAGGGCTTCAAAATCAGACTTAAGTGAACAAAAGGAAGAATTAGAAACCTAAATATTGGTCATTTGAAATCATTTAATGCGAAAAGGAAAAAAAAAGGAATGAAGAAAATAGAACAGAGCCTAATAGATTGATGGGAACCTATAAAGTGCAAAATATATAAATTATGAGAGTCCCAGAAGGACAAGAGAGTAAAAGGAACAGAGAAAGTATTTGAAAAAATAAAAAAACAACACATTCCATTATTGAGGAAGTACATGAATATACAAATCAAGCAAGCTCAATGAACTCCAAATAGAAAAAATTGAAGGTGACCCACACTGAGTCACATTATAATTACATAAGAGGCCCAGTGCATGAAATCCGTGCATGCGAGGGGTGGGGTGTCCTTTAACCCGGCCTGCACCCTCTCCAATCTGAGACTCCTCGGGGGATGTCTGACTGTATGACATCCCTCTCACAATCTGGGATTGCTGACTCCTAACCACTCACCTGCCTGCCTGATTACCCCTAACTGCTTCTGTCTGCCAGCCTGATCGCCCCTAACTGCCCTACGCTGCCAGCCTGATTGCCCACAACTGCCCTTCCCTGCTATGACCCACCTCCTCTGCCAGGACCCACTTCCTCCACGCAAAGCGGTGGAGACACCGGTACCGGCCTCCTCCATGCTGCGCAGAGCTGTGGGACTCCCAGGCCTCACCGTGCGGAGCTGCCACCAGGCCCTGCCTTCACTGTGCATGCGGCCATCTTGTGGCGGCCATCTTGTGGCAGCCGTCTTGTGATGATGTCGCATGAGGGCGTGATGCCACCTAGGCTTTTATTATATAGAATTGTTAAAAGGTAAACATGAAATCATCAAGAACAAAGTGAGTCCCATCATGAACAAGGGCTCCTTTCTAAGAATATCATGGTTTTATTAGCAAAAATTTTGGAGCCCAGATACAGTGGGATCATATATTTATAGTACTAAAACAGAAAAATGTTAAATGAAAATTCTGTAGCTGGCAAAACTGTCCTTTAAAATGCAGAAAAAATTTAAAAACATCCCCACATAAACAAAATCTGAGGAATTCATTGGAGCTTCTATATTTGTAGCCAACCAGGAGTGCAGGGGACCTGAAGAGTCCCTGAAGTGTGGCAGGTGTCAGAAGTAAGGGCAGTCTTGTGGATGACTGAATGCTTAATTATGTGTAGTTCAACACTAACTCCTGATAGCTAGTGTCAGAATTGAAACGCGGTATACTCAGCAGGGGATGAAATAGAACAATAGTGTACTGGTGAATACATGATATATGCATTTATCAAAGCCCATTGAATTTTACAGCTTGTTACAAAGAGTAAACAGCAATGGATGAAAATTTAAAATGTATACAGGATGTTAAGATATCCAATGTTAGAGTGTAGAATATGACACAACAATATAGCTATATTACAAATCTCATTTAGAAGAGTGGAGTAAAATGTGCTGACTTATGTAACTTTGGGAATGAATGTAGTTTAATGCTTAAGGGAAAAAATGTGTACACAGCACTGTATGATAGTCAAAATATGGTTTTGTTCAGGGATAAAGGTTAATAGTTGTGATACTGCTATAAATGTATACTGAAAATGACAATTAAGTAAGTGGATGGGAGATGTTGGAAATCAGATTTGTCATTATTGGAGTGGATTTACAGATAAGCAAGGAGTGGAGTATATAAAGATCAATGTGGTAATAGATTAGAGTTGGAATGATCAGTCTGAACTCATGTGTAACTTAATATAGATACAGGTAACTATATGTAAACACACACACACACACACACACACACACACACACACGCACACACTTTTGCTATTTCAGGTGAGATGAGCAAAAAGAAATGATAGGCCAGTAGCAAAGATCTTGTTTAGTGCCAAATTTTTGGTTTCTAACATTATTCAACAATAAAAGGACCAAGGGTTCTTGGAGAATGACTTATTCAAGGAATGACACAGGAAATATACAAGGTGAGCCTGAAACATCTTATAGAGCCAGAAATTAAAGATAGAAAAAAGTATAACAAAACAAATTATGAAGCAATTTGAGTAACACAATGACCAAAATAGTATTAGATTGTAACTTAAAATGGAAAAAAAATCTATATGAGTCCAAATTAATATAAATAAATGAATAAATGAATAAATGAGGGAGTGAGGCAAATCTTTCCTACAGACAAATTCCAAATAAGGTATGGTGATGATACACCATAAAGAAGGGGCATATACTCCCTATGACAAAAGACTTAGGTGGCCTTTACATAGTGACTTCTTTCCAAATAGCACAATATGAAAGAAGGCAGAGAGTGCCTCTAAAGTGGTGAAACCTAACAAACGCTACTTCACCAGATGATCAAGAGCATAAGCCATGTCGATAGCATCTACCTTTAATATGAGGTGATGACAATGGCACTTTACCTCTGTGACCTTCCTCTCCCAAATACACTACTCCAGTTTAATAATGAGAAAAACATCAGTCAAATTCCAATTGAAGGGAAATCTATAAAATGCCTGATCAATAGTCTTCAAACCATCAAGGTAATTAAAAAAGAAGTGTGGAGCATTATGCTAAGTGAAATAAGCCAGTCAGAGAAAGATAAATATCACATGATCTCACTCATTTGCGGAATATAAAGAACAACATAAACTGATGAACAAAAATAGATATAGAGACAAAGAAGCATCAAACAGACTGTCAAACTTCAGAGGGAAGGCAGAGTAAGGTTGGAGGGGTGTAAGAGGTCAACCAAAGGACTTATATGCATGCATATAAGCATAACCAATGGACACAGACTCTAGGGGGGTGAGGGCATGTGCCGGGAGGTGAAGGAGGCCAAGGGGAGGTCAATGGGGGAAAAAGGAGACATATGTACTACTATTTGTAATACTTTAAACAATAAAAATAAATAAGTAAGTAAGTAAATAAATAAATAAAAGCAAAAAAAAAAGTGTGGAAACAGTCACAGCCAAAAGGAGCCTAAGGCGATAATGATAATTACATGCAATGTAGTATGCTGGTTGGAATCTTCAAACTAAAGAAAAATATTAGGAAAAAATGAGGAATTCTGAATAAAATAACAAGGCATCAATGTAGGTTCATCAAGTGTGACAAATAAACCATACTAATATAGGAGGTTAATAATAAGGGAAATAAATTCAGAGAATACCTCTCTGTGTTATCTTCATAACTATTTTTTTGAAAATCTAAACTTACCTAAAATAAGATAATTATTTTTAAAAATATTTGGCCAAGAAGTTAATGAAGGCCATTATGGTTGAATCATCAATCAATCAATAAACAGGATATTTTGCAGGAAAATACAGGGTGGAGCAAAGTAGGTTTATAATTGTTCATATGGAAAATAACACAATAGTTAATAATAATACAAAAATGAACTCTGTTTCATGTATTCACAACTGTAAACCTACTTTTGCCCCAACCAGTATATAGATATAGATGTAAATATCTACATATGTAGATATGAAAATATATTTTTTAGAAAGCATGGAAATGGGAGAATGATAAATATGAGATTTAGGAAAGTGATCATCTCTTTTGAAGGAGGCAAAGAGATGTTGAGGGTTGCATATAGGTAGATGAAAGATGTTATTTTTTACATCTCATTTTTGTAGTGGATTTACAGGTTTTCAGTTTATTAGAGCTAAATATATACAATGGTACATGATAGATACATACATATATTCATGCATACATAAATAGATACATAGATAAATGTGAAATAAAAGATCACATACAGATCAATGATGAGACAGTAGCATGAATAATGAAGTATAATTATTCCAATTTTACACAACTTACATCCATCACTAAATAACTATAGTGAGATATTAGCCATATATTGGATCACCAGCACAAAGGCAGATCTATACTCTATATCTTTAAACTTATAATAGCTTTATCATAAAAGAAATGAGAAGAACAATAGGATTGAGATATTAAATTCATAAAAATATTAGGAAATTAAGAGGCAAATTTTTGAAAGTTGAGTAGAAGCAAAGTAGGTTTCCTAGGTATGTATTTCATGGAAGAATAAGGTTTAGAGATTTCTAGAGATATGTTTGAAGCTATTAATAACCAGGTGGAAAATAGCATAGGAAAAATTCTGTGAACTGAATTAGAGGGCATTTAATAGTTAGAGATTCTTTGGAAAAAGAACAGCTGTTGGATATCAAAAGGAAAAAATGACTCAATCATCACAATAGACTTTCCCCAAGGAAGCTTTTGTTTTTGCTGCTGTAGAGAAAAGTTTTAAGCCAGAGGAACCAAAGAACAGCTGGGCCACTGTATACAAACACTGAATCAAACAAGATACAAAGTTCTCCTGAGATGGATCCAGAATTTTTTGAAATTTTGCAAATTTCAAAAATAAGTAACCTGTCTATTCTCCCAACTCCTCCTTAAGTTTTGCCTAAATTGATGAGAGTTGGGCAGTTGGGAGAGTGTTAACTTCCTTAGTTCCTAAAAAGGAAAACTTGACCCTAAATTGAATAAGGAGGATGGAAGGATCGAAGTCTTTGGTGAAGATCTGAGATTTATCTATTACACTTCTGAACTCAACTAACTGGAAGTCTGACTTAAAAATTATTACCTTAGTAATTTAGAAAATAATTGAATTTTGGATCCTCTGGAATATTCAACAAATTGCCTGAAAGACATAAAGGTGCAGATAGCCAGCTAATTCTGCATATTGAGTCTGTCATAATTTTATCTTTGCATGCTAGGTTCATAGTAGGAGCTTACTAAATATTCATTAAATCATTCCATTTTTTTATATTTAAGTCACAGAGCTAAACAGAGAAAGACTAATTTGTCCTTATATGTGCCCTACTTTTAAGAGTAGGATCTATTAAAACTTGTCATTCCTGCTCCTTCCCCCAACTTCTAGAGATAATAAGGAACATGATTCAACATGGGAGCCCGTATTCTAATTACGTTAAAGTCATCATGTCTCTTTTGGCAGAGTACCCACAACTTCTTATAACTGGGATATCTACATTCTAATTTGAGATATGCAGCTTAATTGTGTCAATTAACCCTTACTAATTTAAAGTGCAGATGTGCCTTAAACAGAACAGTGTCTCTGTATACAAACCAGATATTCTTCATTAAATTGACGTCCTTTTAGGTAAAACTTGCTAATATAGCTATGAAGTATGACTAAGAAGGATCTCAAGTTTTTCACTTAGGAAATTCTATATATGAAAGCAAGAGAAATTATCCTCCAACCATTCCCCCTTGCAGCTTGCATGAACTTTAGAAGTGTTTATTTTGTCATAATTTATTTAGTGGTTGTATAAGCACAGGTTGCCTTGTGAGATTTATATTAGGACAGAAGGCTGAGAAGTGCTTACTTAAAACCTAGCATATTTTTATCTTAATGAGCTCTGAATGGTATAAAATTTTTGCACCAGTTTCATAATCTTCAGCATGAACTCATGACCTAATAGCATGTGCTGAAATGGTTTTTTCTTTAAGATCTTTCTAGACCAACTATCAATTTAGCATGGGAGGATCATGGCAATAATTTGTCAATTAACCTGACAAAATCATATGTAATGTTTCATGTGGCTCTGGTTTCAATAATGTACAGATTTCCTCAAAAGCCTCAAAAAAGAAAGACAAGTTTTCTTTTTTTAATGCAAATGGTACTTTTTTATTCTTTTACTACTCATTTATTTAATATCACCAGTGAAAATAACATTTTATCCAAATTTATTTAAAATTTTTCTTTTATAAGTTTTTTGTTAGTATCTATTTCTCATTTATCTCTTTTCTTATTTTATTTTCCAATTTGCATGAGCTTTAAATACATTAGATATATTAATCATGTTATAGTTTTTATAACATTTTCTATTGTAGTTTGCCTTTTAGTCTTTTGGTGTGTTTTTTTAATAAATTTTATTGGGGTGACATTAGTCAACATGGACATGTGTGGATTACTAAGTAACAAAATTTGTATATAGCCCGATGTGACCACCACCCAAAATCAGATCTTCTCCTGTCACCTCATATTAGGATCCCTTTCTCCCCCACCCCACAACCCTCCCTCTGGCAACCACCACACTGCTATTTGTGTTCATAAGTTTCGGTTTCATATTCCACACTACAGGCCTGATGCACGAAATTCTTACAAGGGCCTTGGCCCCAGCCCCTGCCTGCTGCAGCTGGGGCCAGGGGGCCTCTGCCAACTCTGCCACCGCACATGCCCGCAGCTGCTTTGTCCAGAAAGAAGGATGGCTGGAAGGACGTCCAGTCTAATTAGCATATTATGCTTTTATTATTCTAGATATGAGTGAAATCATATAGTTCTTAGCTTTTTCTGCCTGACTTATTTCACTTTGCATAATGTTCTCAAGGTCCATCCATGCTATTGTAAACTAGAGGCCCAGTGCACAAAAATTTGTGCACTGGCAGGAGGGTATGTCCCTCAGCCCCACTTGTGCCTTCTCACAGTCTGGGACCCCTCGGGAGATAACGACATGCTGGCTTAGGCCCACTGCCGGGTGACAGAGGGTAGGCCCAATCCCTAGGTGCAGCCCCTGGTCGGGCTCAGAGCAGGGCCGATTGGGGAGTTGGGGCGCCGCCCCCTGTCATGCACAGAGCAGGGTGGATCGGGAAGTTGCGATGCCACCCCCAGTCACGCTCAGGGTAGGGCCAATTGGGGGGTTGGGGCGCCGCTCCCTGGACACTCAAGGCAGGGTCAATGGGGAGGTTGCGGCGCCACGCCCTGTCACACACAGAGCAGGGCGGATCAGGGGGATGTGGTACCACCCCTGTCACATACAGAGCCGGCCGATCAGGGGGTTGGGGCGCTGCCCCCTGTCACGCACAGAGCAGGGCCCATCAGGGGGGTTGGGGCTCCATACCCTGTCACACACAGAGCAGGGCCAATC
>NW_005370679.1:157717-159202 GCF_000412655.1 Myotis brandtii
TTGGCTTCCTCCATCACTGAAGCAAGCAAGCCTCATGTTAGCTTCAAGCTGCCTGGCTGCCGGCCGCCATCTTGGCTGGCAGTTAATTTGCATATCTCCCTGTTTAGCCAATGAGAAGGGTAGCGGCGGTACGGCTAATTACCATGTTTCTCTTTTATTAGATAGGATGATGCTATTTCATCCTTTCTTATGGCCATGTAGTACTCCATTGTGTATATAACGTATACACATCTTCTTTATCCAGTCCTCTATCACAGGGCACTTTGGCTGTTTTCAAGTCTTGGCCACTGTGAATAAGCTTCAGTGAACATGGGGATGCATATATCTTTGCGTATAAATGATTTCAAGTTTTTCGGGGATATACCCAGGAGTGGGAGTGTTGGGTCATATGGTAGCTCTATTTTTAATTTTTTGAGGAACTGCCACACTGCTTTCCATAGAGGTTGAACCAGCCTACATTCCCACCAGCAGTGAATGAGGATTCCCATGACCACTCTAACTGGTGTAAGGTGGTATCTCATTGTAGTTTTGATTTTCATTTCCCTGATTGTCAGTGAGGTTGAACATCTTTTCATGTATCTATTGGCTGTGTGTATGTCTTCTTGGGAGAGGTGTATTTTCAGGTCCTCTGCCCACTTTTTGATTGGACTGTTTATTTGTTTGGTGTTGAGTTTTATGAGTTCTTTATATATTTTGGAAATTAAACCTTTGTCAGAGCTACTGTCTGCAAATATCATCTCCCACTTTTTGATGTTTATTTGTTTGGTGTTGAGTTTTATGAGTTCTTTATATATTTTGGAAATTAAACCTTTGTCAGAGCTACTGTCTGCAAATATCATCTCCCATCTTGTTGGTTGCCTGTTTGTTTTGTTATCTATTTCTATTGCTGTGCAGAAGCTCTTCAGTTTGATATAGTCCCATTCATTTATTTTTGCCTTTACCTCCCTTGCCTTTGGGGTCAAGTCCATAAAATGTTCTCTACAATCCAGGTTCATAAGTTTGTTACCTATATTTTTTCTATGTGACTTATAGTTTTAGGTCTTATGTTTAGGTCTTTGATCCATTTTTAATTAATTTGAATTAATTTTTGTGCATGGAAACAAACTGAAATCCGGTTTTATTCATTTGCATGTGGCTTTCCAGTTTTACCAGTACCGTTTATTGAAGAGACTATCTTTACTCCAATGTGCATTTCTGGTCCCTTTGTCAAAAATTATCTGTCCATATATGTGTGGTTTGATAGCTTTCTCTATTCTGTTCCATTGATATGTGTATCCGTTTCTCTTCCAATACCATGCTGTTTTAATTACCATAGCTCTGTTGGCATGTTCTTTTTTTTTATGCATGCATATAAGTCCTTCGGTTGATCTCTTACCCCCTTCCCTCAGGCCCCCCAACCCTCCCCGGCCTTCCTGCTGCAGTTTGACAATCTGTTTGAGGCAGCTCTGCCTCTGTATCTATTATTGTTCAAAAGTTTATAATGGT
>NW_005370679.1:163306-163846 GCF_000412655.1 Myotis brandtii
ATATATATATATGTATTTGTTTTTGTTAATCCTCACTTGAAGATATTTTTCCATTGATTTTTAGGGAGAGTAGAAGAGAGAGGAAAAGACAAAGAGAAACATCGATGTGAGAGAAGCACATCGATTGGTTGCTTCCTGCACGAGCTCCGAACAGGGCCTGGGTGGGGAGGAGCCTGCAACCAAGGTACATGTCCTTGGCTGGAATCGAACCCGGGACCTGTTGGGGTCCAACCCCAGCGGGTCCAGGGGTCCCCAAAGGTGTGGACGGAGTCGGCGAAGAAGGAATGGCACGGAGACAGCCTTCAGTTGATCAGCAGCCTAACCAGGATCTCTAGGCAGGAACTCCAGCCAAGTTCTGGTCAGGAACTCCAGCGAAGTTCTGGTTAGGAACTGATCTGGCATATTCCATCTAAACTGACAGATTAAGAAAAAAAGCAAGAAGGGACCAGATATATTTTCTTGTTATATATATACTAGGGGCCCGGTGCACAAAAATTTGTGCACTCGGGGGGGGGGGGGGGGGGGGGTCAGCCCGGCCTG
>NW_005370679.1:164994-174264 GCF_000412655.1 Myotis brandtii
TTCTTTTTTTTTTATTCTGGCATTTATTTACCTTCTATGGCTGTCACTGGAGCTGGGAGCCGGCTTTCTCTCTGAGGCTCGGCTGCTGAAAGCAGGTTTCTGGCCTTTGTTTTCTGTATTCGAAACAATGTTGTGACTCCAGCTCTGAGATCCCGGCTGACTGACAGGAGGTTTCTGGGGTTTTGTTTATCTTCTATAAATGTTACAATGTTTCCAACTGAAGCTCAGAGGCCGGCAAGGCAGGCGGGGAACGTTGGAGTCCTCTGTCACTGAGAGAAGCAAGCCTCCTTGTTCGCATCAGCTGCCTGGCTGCCGGCCGCCATCTTGGCTGACAGTTAGTTTGCATATCTCCCTGATTAGCCAATGGGAAGGGTAGCGGTCATACGCTAATTACCATGTTTCTCTTTTATTAGTGTAGATTATGCAAACACTTTTTTTCAATCACCCCACTAGCTTTTCTGAGTTGGCCATTTTATTAATTTTATATTGCTGTTCAGCAAACTAATATGTGATAGCTTAAAAGAAGATCCATTTATTAGCTCACAGTTCAGTAAGTCAGAAATTCAGGCACAGTATTTCTGGGCTCTCTGCTCAGGGTCTCACAAGACTGAAATCAATATGTTGGCAGAGTTGGCATCCTGGCTGGAAGCTCTGGCGAAGAATCTGTTTCTAGGCTTATTCAAGTTTTTGGCAAAGTTCATTCATTTCCTTGTGGTTGTAAGAACAACATCTTCATTTTCTTGCGGGCTAGAGGACTGCTCTCAGTTCCTAGAGGCTACTCTCAGGTGCATGTATGTTGCCCATCCACCTTCAAAGATAGCAATGGTGTGCTGAATCCTCAAGTTTTCGATCCGACTCTCCTTTCTGCTACCAACTGGAGAAAACTTTGCTTTTCAAGGGTTCAAGTGATTAGAATGAGTATTTAAAGTAATTCAGTCAATAATTAGTAACTTAATTGCATCGGAAATATCTCTTTTGCCATGTAAAATAATGTAATCATGGGTGTGTTGTATTCACAGTTTAGGAGAGTTGGATGGGATTGTTAGGGATCATTTTGGAACTTTGCTAATCACAACTATCTACATTAGTTCTGGATGCCATCAGACAAGATTTATTTGCTGTGTAGCTAACTGTATTCACTTTTTTATTTGCCTATAATATATTCTACTTTAAAACTACAACACTATTTGGCTAAGAAATATTGAGAGAGAGGGAAACATGAATAGGAGAGCAAAACATCAATGAGCTGCCTCCTGCACACACACCCCCCCCCCCCGCTACTGGGGATCAAGCCTGTGACTCAGGCATGTGCTCTGTCCAGGAATCTAACCAGTGTATGGGATGACGCCCAACAAACAGCCACACTGTCCAGGACTAATTTTAATTTCTTAACTTCTTCACTGCTTTATATGAACACCTTACTATGATATTTAAAATTAGTTATTTATAACCTATTTCAGTGAAATATTGTTAAAAATGAAATAAAAATACAGACACATCATATATGTTTGTAAACCTATCATAAGTACTGTGATGAAAAAGTATGTATGAGAATATATAAATTCATTTTAATGCATTTCATTCATAAGAATGTTACCTACGTACGTGAAATGTACTTTAGTGCTTTTCAGTTGCAATAATTAAGGCAAATTCTTTTCTAAATATATCTTTATTGATTACATAGAGGAAAGGATAGGGAGAGAAAGATAGAAACATCAATGGTGAGAAAGAATCATTGATCAGCGGCTTCCTACATGCCCCACACTGGAGATTGAGCCCATAACACAGGCATGTGCCCTGACTGGGAATCAAACTGTGAACTCCTGGTTCATAGGCCATCCCTCAACCACTGAACCACACCAGCCAGACCTTCCTATACATATTCTTATTTGAAGTTGTCAGTCATAAACCTGGGAAATACATGGTTAGTTCAGTAGTATACATTTCCTGATGATCCTGACCTTCTTCATACGATCAAAGTGACAAAGATACAGTTGCCTCTAGGTTCACTCCCCCTATATCTCCAAAATTTTATGACCTACAGGATTCACAGTGGTGAAAAATAACAATACATTTGTGGAAAAATTGAAAGTACTATGAATCACCAAAAAAAGTTCCCATGAATATCGAACATGCTTTTAATAAACTATTTATTTTTTATCTGGAATCCAAATTTGCATGTCTTATATTTTATCTGGAAACCCCAAATGAAAAGTCTCAGCAAAACTATGTTAGTGACATTATATTATCTTCCTTCCTAGCTTTCTTCCACTCTAAACATATACTTTGAAAGCTGAAAGGTTTTATAATGATACACGTCTAGGAGAGTCCATAATAATGTCAATTATTTCAATTGTAGTTCTAATTTTCTAAATAGCAGAAAAAATACTGGATCAAAAATTAATTGTGAAGTACTAAATTTAGAGAGAATGGACTCCTTTGAGTGTAATAAATTGTACAATTTAAAATACCCATAAAATATGATAAGGAAATATCTGATCCAACAAATTTACAGTGCTAATTAGGTAATATTTCTTCAAAATAATTAAATAGTAAACTTACCTTGAAAAAACTTGCATTCCTGACCATAGCCTCAAACTATACTATGAATAATCTTAATCCCTCTATGTATTTATTATTTCTTTATCCAGCTTGAAATATCTTGAAGATGGAGACTAGGTATTATACATCCTTGTATTTCTTTGTACTCAATCTTTGAATAGCAGAGCCAGTTTTCAAATCTCTATAGTCTTGCTACAGAGCCAGAGCTCTTAACTACAGTTCTATAATATCTCATGTAGCAATGGTAGGCAATACCTTTCAGCCAATGTTATCCTTCTGTCGTATATTTCTCTTTCATTAAGTTAGGTGAACCAGAGGTTTGGGAATGGCTGGTAGTGCCCCTGCTTCTACTTAAAAGATGTATGGATAGATCATAAACCATAGCCTACTAGGATATTATGCTTAACTTACTTTAAATGTTCTTAAAGGCCTTTGTGATTATTTTTAATCATAATTTCAAGAGTCTCACTTTGCTCATTTCTAAAACATTAATAATTTGGAACACTTAGGGTGACATGAATTTGAAACTGAAGAGCAATACTAGTTCAGTACTGATTATAGTTTTAACTTGAACAATGATTCTGACACATTATTTTTCCTGTTTGATTTGAATAAATACTTTTGAATATTTTATTCCTTTGTATATATATTTTCAAAGATACCATTTCAAATAAAAATATTTATATTTAGGTGGTAAATATGTTTTCCTTTTGACAGCAGTCACAATATATTTTAATTTCATAAAAAGTAATAATATGAGATGATTAACAAACCATAGGTCAGTAAGAAGCAGTTGGTATGTTTTTTAAAAGTTATTAAATTTATTGGAGTGACATTGGTTAATAAAATTATATAGGTTTTTGTGTATAATTCTATAATATATCATCTGTATATTGCACTGTGTGTTTATCACCCAAAGTCACAACTCCTTTTGTCAACATATATTGACCCCTTTTACCCTTTACTACCTCCCCCCAACCCCTTTTCCCTCTGGAAATACCATGCTGTGTCTAAGCACTTTCATCAAAGTTGTTCTTCTCATGACCACATATTATCTTAATGCCAAATCCAATGGCTCAGTTCTCATCCTACAAAATTATTGACAGAATTTAACACAGTTGTTATATTTTTCTCATTTCACTTCCAATACAATTTTGCTTCATTTCTCTTACCTCCGTTGTTGTTTCTTCAACACCTTCTGTGCTAAATCTTGCTCTTCTCTCTAGTGCTGCAGCGCCCAGTCTATGGAATTCTCTTCTTTTTTTGTCTGCATTATTATCCTCAGAAATGTCATCTAGCATCATGTATTTATATGAGATCTGTATAATGACAGTTCCAAAAATTTTATATGTAATATGGTCTTAGTTTGTGAACTCTAACTTTTACACTCAAATAATGCCCATTTTCTGTTTCCTATCTCATGACTATAGCTTCATGAGGAAAAGTATCTCTGTTTGGTTTACTAATGCATCCTTATTCTGGACTAGAAAAAGATTTGGAATAGTATAATGGCTTCATAAATAGTTGATGAATGAACAATTGTATACATATCAGCATGTGAATACATACACATACATGAGAGAGAAATATTACATAAACATTTGATTAACTAGAACACTTTAATTCTTTGTCATATATAACCATTTACTCTTGGGTATGACATCATCAAGATTATGACATAGATCATTCTGGATTTTAATCTGTCTCACAAGAAGAATAGTTAGACAAGCCATTGTAAAAAATCACAGAACCCAGGGATGAGAATAAAGCATCACCTTGGACCAAAGAAACTGTGAAATACTGCATGAGAAATTAATATGAGAACCAAATGACATAACTCCATACACCTGTTAGAATAGCTATTATAAAAAAGATAATATATATTAAGTGAGGCAAGGATGTGGAGTTTAGGGAATACTTTAACACTGTTGATGGGAGTGTAAATTGGTACATCCACTATGGAAAACAATATGGAAGTTCCTAAAAATATTTAAAATAGAACTACTTTTTGAAATCAATAAAGAAATATATTTAAAAAAAATAGAACTACTTTTTGATCCAGCAATTCCATTTGTAGTTTTATATCTTAAGGAAATGAAGCCACTATTTCCTAGGGACATCTGCCCCACCCCCATAATCATTATAATATTATACACAATGATTAATACATGTAAATAACCTAAGTACATAATTATGAATGAATAGATAAACAAAAAATAAACACACACACACACACACACACACAACACGCAATATATAATGGAATACTATTCATCCATAAAAAGAAAAAAAAATCTTCCCATTTTCAACAACTGTATAAACCATGAAATCATTAGAATTAGTCAAATGTCAGACAGAGAAAGGCAAATACTGTAAGATCTCACTTATATGTGGAATATAATAAAATTGAATTTATAGAAACAGAGAGCAGCCCTAGCCAGTTTGGCTCAGTGCATAGAGCATTGGCCTGTGGACCAAAGGGTACTGGGTTTGATTCTAGTCAAAGGCAAGTACCTTGGTTGCAGGCTTCTCCCCAGCCTGGGTCCTGGTTTGGGCTCATGCAGGAGGCAACCAACCGATGTGTTTCTCTCACATCAATGTTTCTTTCTGTCTTTCCCTCTCTTCCACGCTCCCTAAAAACCAATGGAAAAATATCCTTGGATGAGGATTAACAACAAAAAAAAGAAAAAAAGAGAAAGAAAGAAAGAAGAAAGGAAGAAAGGAAGAAAGAAAGAAAGAAAGAAAGAAAGAAAGAAAGAAAGAAAGAAAGAAAGAAAGAAGGAAAGAAAGAAAAAAAGAAAGAAAGAAAAAAAGAAAGAAAGAAAGAACATACCGGTGGTTGCCATGGAGGGGCAGGAGGATGATGGGAGAAATGTGTGAAGTTGGTCAAAGGGTACAAACATCCAGTTATAAGATGAATAAGTTCTGAGGATATAACGTACAGCACAGTGAACATACTGTATATTGGTGACCATATTGTATATTTGAAAGTTTCTAAGACAGTTCTTAAAAGTTTTCGCCAAAGTAATCTACACTAATAAAAGAGAAACATGGTAATTAGCATACGACCGCTACCCTTCCCATTGGCTAGTCAGCATATCCTTATGCAAATTAACTATCAGCCAAGATGGCGGCCGGCAGCCAGGCAGCTGGAAGCGAACATGAGGCTTGCTTGCTCCAGTGACTGCAGACTCCAACGTTCCCCGCCTGACTTGCCGGCCTCTGAGTTGCAACTCTAAGCAACTATGTACTATGTTGCAAATGTAGAAGCTAAACAAAACCCCAGACCAGCTTTCAGCCTGCCAGGATCTCAGAGTTAAAGTTATACATTTTTTCGATTATAGAACGGCAAACAAACCAGATACGAAGCCAGAGCTAAAGCTGGCCCAGAATAAAATAAAAACAAGAGAAAAAAAAAGGAGCGGTTGGGAGCTTCAGTCAACAACCCCCAGCCTGAAAGCAGCCCTCAGCCCCTCACCCAGACTGGCCAGGCACCCCAGTGGGGACCCCCACCCTGAAGAGTGTGTGACCAGCTGCAAACAGCCATCATCCCCTCATCCAGGCTGGCCAGGCACCCCAGTGGGGACCCCCACCCTGAAGGGTGTGTGACCAGCTGCAAACAGCCATCATCCCCTCATCCAGGCTGGCCAGGCACCCCAGTGGGGACCCCCACCCTGAAGGGTGTGTGACCAGCTGCAAACAGCCATCATCCCCTCATCCAGGCTGGCCAGGCACCCCAGTGGGGACCCCCACCCTGAAGGGTGTGTGACCAGCTGCAAACAGCCATCATCCCCTCATCCAGGCTGGCCAGGCACCCCAGTGGGGACCCCCACCCTGAAGGGTGTGTGACCAGCTGCAAACAGCCATCATCCCCTCATCCAGGCTGGCCAGGCACCCCAGTGGGGACCCCCACCCTGAAGGGTGTGTGACCAGCTGCAAACAGCCATCATCCCCTCATCCAGGCTGGCCAGGCACCCCAGTGGGGACCCCCACCCTGAAGGGTGTGTGACCAGCTGCAAACAGCCATCATCCCCTCATCCAGGCTGGCCAGGCACCCCAGTGGGGACCCCCACCCTGAAGGGTGTGTGACCAGCTGCAAACAGCCATCATCCCCTCATCCAGGCTGGCCAGGCACCCCAGTGGGGACCCCCACCCTGAAGGGGGTGTGACCAGCTGCAAACAGCCATCATCCCCTCATCCAGGCTGGCCAGGCACCCCAGTGGGGACCCCCACCCTGAAGGGGGTGTGACCAGCTGCAAACAGCCATCATCCCCTCATCCAGGCTGGCCAGGCACCCCAGTGGGGACCCCCACCCTGAAGGGGGTGTGACCAGCTGCAAACAGCCATCATCCCCTCATCCAGGCTGGCCAGGCACCCCAGTGGGGACCCCCACCCTGAAGGGGGTGTGACCAGCTGCAAACAGCCATCATCCCCTCATCCAGGCTGGCCAGGCACCAGCCCGACCAGGGGCTGCACCTAGGGATTGGGCCTGCCCTCTACCACCCAGGAGCAGGCCTAAGCCAGCAGGTCGTTATCTCCTGAGGGGTCCCAGACTGCCAGAGGGCACACGCCGGGCTGAGGGGCCCCCCCCCCACGAGTGCACAAATTTTTGTGCACCGGCCCTCTAGTAATATAATAATTGTAACTATGTGAAGTGATGGATATCTTCACTACTTTTATTGTGGTAATCATATGTTAATTATAGCTTAACATCGCTGGTAAAAACAATTTACTCTTTCAACAATATCTTGTTCTTCTCAACATTTGAATATCTTCCAAAAGAATGTGAAATGTAGATATTTTTAAGTATAAAAGGCCCCCTGCATTTTGAAAATGTGTGTGCCAGTCTTATTTTATATACATTTTTTAATAAAGTTTACGCTATAAATTGAATATGCACTACTTTCTTTAGAAAAAATCCCTTTAACTCTACAAAAGTTTCAGTCAATTTCTATAGAGGTAGATTATCTCATAATAATGATTGCTTTGACAACATAGTACTTTATTCTTATTATACTAGAAATAGAGATTTTATGAGCTAGTTGGGGAAAAAAGGCAATGTAAGAGTTTTCTGGTGGTCTATGTAAAAAGGAAAATAAGGAAGCAAAAGAAAGAAAGAAGCTTCTTATAGCTGGTGCTTTTCAGAACTTAAGTGGAGTACTGTTTTTGAACAGTGAATGTGAGTCCCTGCCATCAGCTTCAAACATACATAGATAATACAAATTGCATTGAGTTTTTTAAAGTGCAGAAGGTGAAGGCCTGTTGTTAGTTGGAGTTTTTCCAGAAGACAATTCTTTCTGAAACAGAGTTTGCTTATTATGAAAGGTTAACTGCTCGGTACAAATATGACACAAAAGAGCTAATCATCAATTTTCTTTTTTCCTGACAGAGCTTTCAACCACAGCTAAACTTTTTTTCTTTTTCTTCCAACCTACATTCAGTTGCAGTCCCTGCAGGAAAGGTAGATCCCTGTTGATTGTCTTCAGCACAAGGAGAAGAGTTTAATCTTTATTTATAGCATTTGTTAAGGACCCACAGGAAATAGCAGGTTCAGGGTCTTAGCTAACATCTAAGACTTATCCAAGGTATCCTATATAATAAAACCATAATATGCAAATTGACCAAAAAGCTCAACGACCAGTTGCTATGATGCGCACTGACCACCCGGGGGCAGACACTCAATGCAGGAGCTGCCCCCTGGTGGTCAGTGTGATTCTACAGGGGCAGCGCCACTCAGCCAGAAGCTGGGCTCACAGCTGACGAGCACAGTGACAGTGGCAAAAATCCCTTGCAGAGGTTCTCAACCTGTGGGTCGTGACCCCTTTGGTGGTTGAACGACCCTTTCACAGGGGTCTCCTAAGACCATCCTGCATATCAGATATTTACATTACAATTCATAACAGTAGCAACATTACAATTATGAAGTAGCAATGAAAATAATTTTATGGTTGGGTCACAACATGAGGAACTGTATTTAAAGGGCCAGAAGGTTGAGAACCACTGCCCTAAGGGGTCCTGGATTGCAAGAGGGTGCAGGCCGGGCTGAGGGACACCCCCCCTCAGTGGATGAATGTTGTACAAAGGCCTCTAGTATAGAAATAAAGAAAAATTTTCAACTTCAATGAACTTATATTCTAAAGTATATATTCAATGCTTTTTGCAGTTGTAACTTTTGGAAATAAAAACTCAGAGAAATGAACAAGTGGCAATGCATTAACTCAGTCTACTGAATTGAAGCCTAGTACTATAGTTACTTGCATGGAAGCATACTCAGACCAGGTTGTACCAATACTGAATTTGTATTTCTTCAGTCTTGCAAAGGGGTAGTTCTCAGCCTTGATTAGCATCATCTAGAAAACTTTTAAAAACTCAATATTAGTTCTAGCCTCAACAAATAAAAATCTCTGGGACTCAGGTTTTAATATATACTAGAGGCTCAATGCACAAAATTCATGCACTATGGAGGGTGTCCCTCAGCCCAGACTGAACTGTCTCCAATCTGGGACCCCTCGGGGGATGTCCGACTGCTGGTTTAGGCACAACTGTTCACCTGCCTTCCTGCCTGATTGCCCCTAACTGTTTCTGCCTACCAACCTGATCACCCCCTAACCACTCCCCTGCCAGCCCAATCGACGTCTAACTGATCCCCTGCTGGCCTGATCGCCCCCAACTGCCCTCCCCTGCTGGCCCAATCGCCCCCAACTGCCC
>NW_005370679.1:174571-182784 GCF_000412655.1 Myotis brandtii
TATTCAAGTTTGAGAACCAGTATTCTAAAGGATACCTGCTTCATAGAATAGAACCACATTATACAATTTAGATAATTTATAAGATAATCAGTCATGTCAGTGGCCAAATAATCATGATCACACCAATTCCTTGACCAATAGTCATTTCATGGGCTCCTTGATTATTTTATGTGCTAGCTTATAATTGATCATCTGAGAGTTATAAAACCCAGTGATAATAACAAAATTAGATACTGTTCACCCAATTCAAAATTTGGAGAATAAACTTACTAAGCTTGTAAGAAAAGAGTAATAAATCTCTCTCTAGGCATGCTAAAAAGTATTAGGATAAGAGGAGTTATTTCAGTTCTATTCTAAAACACTTTCAGTCATCCTTCATCAATCAATAGAACGTCTATATCTGAATCTCCAAGCATGTTTGTAAAACTTGAAGATTTTTTAGATTTACTGAATTTAGAATCTCTGAGATAGCCCAAAGATCTCTATTTTTAATAATCTCCCAGATAATTCTGATTTACATTAAAGTGTAAGGCTTACTTTGCAATTAATGGCAATAACAAACCAAGGCATAGTACATAGGTAATTTCAAATCCTCTAAAATCTGATATAACAAAAAGAAAACCAAATCAGTCATTTTAGAAAGCCCAAAACAAATTTCTATTTTATTTATTTATTTGGAGATATACTCATTTATTGTAATGAATTGTTTTTAAAAATAATATTTCTATTTTTAATATATGTTTTACTGTTGATAGTATTACAGATATCTCCCCTTTCTATCCCCTATACCCTCTCCTTTCCAGTCCCTCCCCCGCACATGCCTTCACTACCTTATTGCCCATGTCCATGGACTATGCATATAACTATATAAGTTCTTTGGTTTATCTCTTCCAGTCCCTCCAACCCCACATTGAAGTACGTCAGTCTGTTCTATGCCTCCATGCTTCAGGCCTTATTTATTTATTTATTTATTTATTTATTTAATGTAATAAAAGCCTAATATGCTAAGTGTCTGGTTGTTTGTTCAACCAATCAAAGCGTAATATGCTAATGATATGCTAAGGCCACTCAACCGCTCACTATGATGTGCACTGACCACCAGGGGGCAGAAGTGAGATCATGTTATATTTGTCTTTCCCAGATTGGCTATCCCAAAGGGTAGATCCCTCGTTTTTACAGCCACATAGTATTCTATAATGTAAATGTCCCACAGCTTTGTTTTATCCATTCATCTACAGATGGGTACTTGGGCTGTTTCCAAATCTTAGCTATTATAAATAATGCTTCTATGAACATAGGGGTGCATATATTCTTTCTGATTGGTGTTTTGGGTTCTTAGGATATATTCCCAGAAATAGGATCCCTGGGTCAAATGGAAGTTTCATTTTTAATTTTTTTTAGGAAACTCCATATTGTTTACCATAGTGGCTGCACCAATCTGCACTCCCACCAGCAGTGAATTAATGTTCCCTTTTCTCCACAACCTTGCCAGAACTTGTTGTTTGTTGATTTGTTGATGATAGCCATTCTGACAGGTGTGAGGTGACATCTTATCGTGGTTTTAATTTGCATTTCTCTGATGATTAGTGACTTTGAGCAGTTTTTCATATGTCTCTTTGTCATTTGTATGTTCTGTTTGGAAAAATGTCCATTCAGGTCTTCTGCCCATTTTTTAATTGGATTGCTTGTCTTCCTTTTACTGGGTTGTATGAGTACTTTATATATTTTGGATATTAACCCCTCATTAGATCTATCATTGGCAAATATGTTCTCCCATACAGTGGGTTCCCTTTTCATTTTGGTGGTGGTTTATTTTGCTGTGCATAAGCTTTTTATTTTGATGTAGTATAATTTGGTTATTTTCTCCTTAGTTTCCTTTGCCCTAAGAGATGTATCCATAAACATATTACTATGTGAGATATCTGATATTTTACTATGTTCTCCTCTAAGATTTTTATGGTTTCATGCCTTACATTTAAGTCTTTTATCCATCTTGAGTTTATTATTGTGTATGGTGTAAATTGGTGGTCTACTTTCATTTTTTTGCATGTGTCTGTCCAGTTTTCCAAGCACCATTTGTTGAAGAGACTATGTTTACTCCGTTGTATGTTCTTGCCTCCTTTGTAAAATATTTTTTAAACATAATTTTATTGATATCAAAAAGGAAAGGAGAGGGGGGAGAAATGGAAACATCAATGAGAGTCATTGATCAGCTGCCTCCTGCATGCCCCACACTGGGGATTGAGCCTGCAACCTAGGCATGTGCCCTGACCAGGAATTGAACTGTGACTGCCTGGTTCATAAGTAAATGCTCAACCACTGAGCAACACCAGCTGGGCTATCTGATATATTTTAAATTTTCTCTATTTATTATAGTTTTCAAAATACACTAAAGGGCATGTGGTATCACTTAAGGCTTAATTAAAAGACCATCAGAAAATTACCCAGATATTCTAGTCTCACTGAAAGTATTGGGTTTGCCCTTAATCCAACAATTATTCTCCATTGATTAAATTCTATTTTTTCTCATTCCCCCTCCCACACCATCCTATAATTAACTTAGAAAGTTCCACTTCTGATACAATGATAAATTCTTAGATTATATTTCCCCACATTGAATTGATTTTGAAAGCTCTTTTTATCTCAAACTACATTTTTTATGTGTTTTAATTACAATAAATCTAACTGTGAATAGATGGACAACACTTTTTTCCTTACTTATAATGAGCGAATTATTCAAAGTATTTAGGAATATACCCTTTGAAAAAGACTGACCAATTTACCAAAGTCAAAACTTGATTATAAGCTATGAACAAGTTTCTGTGTTGTGTTTGAAATATACATTTACATTGATTTAAAAATATTTAGCATTTTGCCTCATCACAATTATTTTTCAGATTGAATGTAATGAGGGAATGGAATGTATCTGATATTGATTGCATTTTTTTTAGATAGTGTGCAAGACTAAAATATCTATAAAATCATTTCTGGCTTCACTGAAAATACAAAAGATTACTTTTATTACTTTTATTTAGCATTTCCATGGTACTAATTATTAACAAATATGAATTTGATAAACATCACCATGGTATATGAAATTATGGCTTAATTATAGAGCATACTATGGATATCTCTGTTCTCTCTTTGTCAATTAAGCTTTTCAAGAAATATTAAAAAGATGCTTTTTATAAAAAAAAACCAGCATATATAAAGGTGGCACAGTTTATAACTGTAAATGCAAACAAAATACTTCAGTATCCCATTAAACAACTTAAATAAAACAAATAGCTTTATTAGAGATAACAAGCAAGGGAAATAAACAAGAAAACACTAAAGTTGTCATGGTGTTCCTTTAAAGCAGTGATTCCCAAAGTGGGGGGTGGTGATGGCCACAGGTGCATTTGTTTTAACTTTTTTTGTATTACCTTTCTATTCTGAGTTCAATAAATAGTTTCATAATTTCAAACTTCAATGTTTCTAATTTACACCTTTCTTTACTATATTTTACGAAAAAGGTAGAAACATTAATACATATATCTTTCTGTTTAATTGCTATTAAAATTTTAAAAAAATTAATTTCCAGGGGGCGCTGAGTAATATTTTTTCTGGAAAGGGGGCGGTAGGCCAAATAAGTTTGGGAATCACTGCTTTAAAGGAATGAATTGACCCCCCATGGCAGTAAAGATAGCCATCTAGGGCAAAATCAAGCCCAAATAAGATCATTTAGGGTCTCTATAAGGCTATTTTCTTTCTTTAAAATTGTTACTTACAAACTACTATTTCACCCAGAATTGGAGTTAGGGCCAGTAACTTTAGTTCTCAAAAAGACTGCACTGGATAAAGAAAACTGGGCAATATGATACACCTAAATTCACATTTTATGCATATTTTGTACTATTTTAATTAAGTGGTATAGATTTTAAAAGGAGTTCTATGGAGAGAAACCTCACAGGGTGATCTGATCATAAATTCCTAACTTGGCAGGTCATGGTGGGTAGTCATGCCTCAGACATATAGCAGAAACAATAAACAGGCCTTGCTTAAGACAAAGTTAAGCCTTTTACTAAAGAAGTTATATGCATGGGGTTTGACTACCCACCATAGAACACTTTTTTTTCCCACAACAAGCAACAATAAAAATAAACCAGAGACATTTATGTGTGATAATTTTTGCCTGTTAGAAGCTTCTTAGTGAGATTCTCTTTTTTTTTTCTTAAGGTATGCAAAGATTTGCCTTCTCAGAATGTTATTTTATCCCATATGTTTGTTCAGTATCTTAATAAACAGGTTAGAGAAAGCTGTCTCTTTCCATCTGGTGCTTCATTGTGTATCTACAATATCAAATGTTTAATTAAATTATATTTGTAAAAGTGGCAACATGCATTTTATAAGAAGGTAATTGTCATTTCGAGAAACTGTTCTCCATATGTGATTTGCACACAATCTAATCCCTCTCATGAGTATTTGTAATCAAGGTCAGCAGTCTTAGATGCATGCTTTTGTTTCTATTTAGAAACATGCAATGACTTTCTTCCTAATGTTACACTATATTCTTGAATTTAAAACAAGGCTTTAATTGAAACAGTTTGGAGATACTCATTCAATTGATGCAGGTTCACCAATATGCTCTCCCATTAGGGATTATGCAAAGTAGAATTTTCTTAGATGGAAAGCAATTCTCTCCACCAGAATAGGTTGGGTATATGGAAAAACAAATTCAGATTTTTTTTTTCAAAAAAGAAAAGGAGGTAGGGAGACTATATGCTAGTTAAAAAAGATGTAAACTTTTTTTCTAAGGATTAATGGCTTTGAAGTCTTTGCTCTTTTAGGGATCACATTTGCATTAGTTTTATCTCTATTCAGAAACATAGAAAACTCAGTAAATAAATGCCAGTTTCACACATTGAAAGATCCTGGACAAACAGTAGAAGTTATAACGTTTTAGCAATCCGTTTAATAGGCACAAGGGAAAAAAAATCAGTTTTCAAAGTCATATGATAACTAAACATTGAAAATACATTTGCTATTTATTTCATGCTCTCTTTTTACATTGTTGAAAATATTATGAGTAAAGGAAGATTTTATTCAGGACTATTCTTACAGGTGTCAAGACAAGTGGTGGTGGTAGGGGGATGAAAATGGATGGGAAATTATTAAGAGGAGCTATCTAGTGAAGGAGGATTCTCCCTAACCTAGACTTAGGATTCTTACTAAAGGCAGGGCAAGGTGATCCAATATATAGGATGATCAGCTATCAAGAGTGGATGATTCTTGCTCAGCTGAAATAGCAGGGTTCTTGCTAAAACTAACTGGTCAATACAGATCAAATAAATTAGTGGAAGTAAGGTTGAAGTCTAGTTAAAAAAAAAAAGAGGGCTCATTTTTGTTTTTTCTATCTTTCTTATTTTTTTAAATGAATCAATGCCTCATTGACATTAACACTGATGACCTTTCCACGTCTATAAATGTTTCTTTAGGATTGCAGAGGTGTGTTGGATTAAGAGATACTTCTTTACTATTAGGAGGTTTCCATATTGCCTTTATTTCCTCAATTTCATTGCTATTCATTCATTACACACTGAAAATACATGAATGACTAATCCAGCATATGCCAGAGGGATAATTATAGCTCACAGAGTTTGGAGCTTCTTTTCATGTATTACTAACATTACTTATTCCAATTTGCCTGGGGTTATTAACAATGTTTGACTGAAATGGTTCCAGATTCCTTTCTGAGAAACAGAATGGTATCAACAGAACTAGTCTGTCACAAGACAAGGTATGTAGAAATGACCATTTTGTTGTTAATCCTCATCTTTTTTCCATTGATTTTTAGAGAGAATGGAAAGGATGAGGAGAGACAGAGGAGACATCCATATGAGAGAGACACATTGACTGGTTGCCTTCCACACATGCCCCGACCAGCTTGCAACCAAGGTAAGTGCCCTTAACCAGAATCAAACATGTGACCCTTTAGTCCGTAAGCCGATGCTCTAACCACTGACCAAAATCAACCAGGGCTAGAAATGACAACTTTTCAAATAAATAAAAAAAGATGATGAAACCTCTGCCAGAGTTTGTTTGTTTGTTTGTTTGTTTGTTTTCCCTACCATACCCCTGGGAAGCAGTCACGATGAGAATAGAATCTGTACATATCAGGTGCTTGACTCATTGGCAGCATACATCACTTTGGAATGGCAGGCAAGAGTCTCAGTTGTTAGGAAAGTGTGTGATGTGTCTCATTATGCCATTACTGGTAAAAATTGTGTGTTCCTGCTGGTACTCCAGAGACCTGGCAGCACAACTGGTACTTTTCTGGAATGGAAGGTAGAACACATCAAACAGACCTTTGGGAATCTAAGGAGCAGATGGTGTTGTTATGGAAAACAAATGGCAAAGAATGTATAAATTTATGGACACTACAAAAATTAAATACCATTTTAAAGGGATACTAGGGTAGTCCTGGGCCCAGAAAACACTGTGCTGCTCTGAATGGAAGTTTATGATGACCAGAAACTGGTACCTAGGCAAAGTTTTTGGGTAGAAACAAAGAGTGGTAATAGATGAGTGCACCTTGTCACACTCATCAAAGGAGAACTGAGTACTATGTATCTGTCTTTCTTTTTTTAAAATATATTTTTTATTGATTTCAGAGAGGAAGGGAGAGGGAGAGAGAGATAGAAACATCAATGATGAAAGAGAATCACTGAACAGCTGCCTCCTGGATGCCCCCCACTGGGGATCGAGCCTGCAAATTAGGCATGTGCCCTTGACTGGAACCAAACCTGGGACCTTTCAGTCCACAGGCCGACACTCTATCCACCAAGCCATACCAACTAGGGTCTGTCTTTCTTTTTCTTTTATTTTTTCCTTTTTTTCTTCCTCCTGTATTCCCCCATTCAATCTTGTCTGCCACAATCAGACAGACAGAAAGGGCAAGGATACTTTTCTCTTGCATCTGTACTGGAAACCTTTGCAGCAGACAGTAACTGCTCTAGGTTTGTCAATACTGTCTTTCTTTTTAAAACATTCCCCTCCAGCTTATGAAACTCTTAAAATAAAATTAGAGTGTAAACTTTTTCATTTTTTGAATAAATTCTTTCAATTGTCTTTAGAAAATATAGGCCTTTGTTTCAGTTTAGTGTTATCTTTAAATCAGGTGAGACAGCAGTGAGATAGGAAAAATACTTATTTAAAAACCAAAATAGAACAAAACCTCCTATGTCTATCTGAACCTTTGTGATACGAAAAACAAGCAAACAAACAAACAAACAAAAAACCCACAAAACCCAGATTATTTCAATAAGGGAAAAACACACATTTACTTTTTTGTTTTGTTTGTTGATTTTGTTGTTTTGTCAATAAAACAAACTGTTTATTGACCAAATAATCACTTCCATATGTAAATACTCAAGAGTATTGTAGAATTCTGAACACTCCTTCTCATACTTATCCTTACCACAACCACTATCACTAGGTACCTGATTTGGAATGGCAGGCAAAAGTCCAATTATTACTCCCACATACCAAAAGGTACCTGATTTTCTTGCTCTTTTGGTGTTACAAAAACACAAGTCAAAGCCCTAAACTTTCTTGTCACAGTTTCATCTCATAAAATAAGTTTCATATACATTAAGCTTAGTATAATACCTGGTATGTAGGAGGCACAAAATAAATGTTTGTTTGTCTGAAGTGCATGATTAGATGAAGGAATGCTTAACCACTAATGTGTTTTTTGTTGTTTGCTTGTTTTTGTAGATTTCCACTGAAACATCTGGTAAAGCTTTGTCCAAGAAAAAAAATTTCCTGATCTAAAATAATTTTCCAGTAATCACAAAGAAATCAGGTAATTTTGTAGTAAAAAGGAAATTATTTCACTTTCTTTCTGTACCAAAAATACATAGTAAATCTACTCCAACCTCTAGGATAGATAATGGCTTAATTTATATGTAAAGAAGATTAATAATATTTTTAATTAATTCAAAACCAACATTTATAACTATAATACAGAATATCAGAGTTTTAACCTACACTTATTTTAATCTGAAATTATTAAACATGAAAGTGAATTTGTAAGAGTTAATAATTGAATATAAAATCCTGCATTCATTTTATTTTTTAATGTTTTATTATTTATTTTTTAAAATTTTATTTTATTGTTTAAAGTATTACAAATATTAGTAAATAATTTTCCTTTTACTCCCCTTGATCTC
>NW_005370679.1:182805-189302 GCF_000412655.1 Myotis brandtii
ACCCCCCCATTGTGCCCATTGGTTATGCTCATATGCATGCATACAAGTCCTTTGCTTCATCTCTTACTCCCTTACCCCCCACCTTCCCTCGTAGGTTGGACAGTCTGTTCGATGCTTCTTACTCTGGTTCTATTTTTGTTTATCAGTTTATGTTGCTCATTATATTCCATGAATGACTGAGATCATGTGATATTTATCTTTCTCTGACTGGCTTATATTCTTAACACATGGAATTCATGCAAGAGTAGGCCTTCCTTCCCCTGGCTGCTGGCATCAGCTTCCCTCTGGCACCGGGTACCCAGGCTTCCCTCCAGCACCCAGAACCTGGGCTTCCCTCCAGCTGCTGGCAGGCACCCAGGACCCAGGCTTCCCTCTGGCACCGGTAGGCACCTGGGACCTGGGCTTCCCTTGCAGCCCCATCTTCGCCTGGAAGGTCATCCAAAAGGACTTCGGTGTAATTAGCATATTATACTTTTATTATTATAGATGTTTTTCTATCTTACATGACACACTAAAGTTAACTTAAATTCACAAGAATTTTCAAATGTGGACACCCACCTTTGAACAAGAGATGTAGTTTGGCCTCAATCAATATAATTTGTCCAAATTTACAGTTCTAATTGAATATAGGCAAATATTTATTGAGCATCTACTTAATGCTAATAGATACTGTGCTAGGTATTTTTTATACAGTCTTCCAATAATCTTCAAAACATTTCAAAAATTATAGGTATTATTGTCTTCACATTACAGATAAGGAAACTCTTATTCAGAGACATTGAAAGAAATGCCCAGTACAACTCAACTAGTAAGAGGAGATTTGGTTCATATTTTTCTGACATCTAGCCCTTAAAAGCACTTTCAAAAGATTTACAAAAACAACTGCTATTTAGGCTTTCTCTGACCATGTCAATAGTGCTGCAGATTTTTTATTTCATTTTTAATCATAGTATAAGCTTTAGCTTCTCTATATACTTACTAATTCTCTAAATTACTATCAGAACTTTCCATTATGATGTACTTTGATCTCTCTGAAAGAGGAAGATAATAAATATATTATTACTCTTTGAGAGAGCATGGAAGAAACTTGAGAGTATTATGCTAAGTGAAATAAGCAGTCAGAGATAAATAAGCATTATATGATCTTACTTATATAAGGAATCTAATGAACAAAATGAACTAATGAACAAAAAAGATCAAGAGGGAAGGGGGGTAAGAGATTAACCAATGGACTTATATGCATATTTGCATAGCCCATGGACAGACAATAGTGTGGGGAAGGCCTTCGGAGGGGACAGGAGCAGGGTGGAGGGATTCAATGGGGGGAGAAAAGAGGACATCTGTAATACTTTCAACAATAAAGATAAATTTTTAAAAATGAAATAAAACCATATTATTTAAGCTCACAGAAGGAATATGAAAAGAACATGAGGTCACCTAACAAGAGATGGAAGTTTGAGGTGCACATTCCAAATTTTAAAATTTTCTAAAAATGGTTGAAAGTGAGTTCACAGAACTATCAATTATAACATCTTGTTGAGAATAGATATCAACATAAGTAAAATAAAATAGAACATATGGTGACTACTCAGAAAAAAGAGATGAGAATTTATAGGAAAATTGAACAGAGAAAATTAGGCTATGAGGATAAACTCTCAAATGGCCTTTTTGAATCTTTCTGTGTATCTATTAATGTAACACACCTGGCATATACTAGTAGTGCTGTCTAATTACCAGGAGAGGACCCTTGGGCTTCTCGGAATTTTGTCACATTCTGATAAGCGATTACAGCATGAAGTAGGCAGGGATAAGGGGTATCAGTTGCCAAAGTCTCTTTTATAGGTTAATATAGCAATGAGGAGGAGTCTGTGCTTAGAGAAAGAAAGGGGTGATTTACACATGTTTTTCAATGAGAAACATTTTGGCAACTACTGCTGGCCTGAACAGTTATGGCTATAACTTACTCTCTTAGAAACTGAAGACATCTGAATATCCTGGAGAGTGCCTATAAATGGAACAGTGCATGCAAATTATAGCTCAGTGTTGGGAGTATTTCACTGAAGAAAAATTGGATGAGATCAATTTGATGTCATTACAAATAAAAGATACCTGTGAAAATACCAACCAGGTAAAAAATAAAACATTGGCAACTCCACAGAATCTCTCCTTATCCCTGCCTTGTCATCACCATTCCTTCCATCCCTCAAAGATAACTATTTGCTTACTTGTATAGTAATCACTTCCTTGTTGTTTCCTTAGAGTTTTGCAATCTAAGCTTGTACTTCTAAGCACAATAATTTAGTTTCAGGTTTCCTGTTGCTTGAAATTTATATGAATGAATTCAATAATGCAGAAAATGTTTTTTGCCTTTGTTCTATTTTATTTATTTATTTTTAACCCAATCTTTATATATAAAGATGTGATATGCAAATTTGTCTGGGATGCCATAACAGTCACGACTGAACAAATTTGCATATTACATCTTAATAGGCTGCACACGCAGATGGGGGGGAGGGGACTGCTGCATGGTGAGGCAAGCCATGGATGGCGCAGGCAATGAGCAGGTTCACAGAGAGCAGGGCAGAGCAGGCCCACAGAGAGCAGGGTGGAGAAGGACCCCCAGAGAACAGTAAGCAGGGCCTGCCAGTCACTGCAGCGATGATCAGGTCCACAGAGAGCAGGGTGGAGCAGTCCCGCAGAGAGCAGGATGGAGCAGGGCCTGCCAGTGCAGCAGTGAAGAGCAGGTCTGCAGGGAGCAGGTGGAGCAGGCCCACAGAGGGAGACAGCACCCAGCAGGCCTGGGAGCAGGAGCAGAGAGGCAGGGGGGGCGTGCCCAGGCTGCCGCTGCCCCCAGGAGACAGCACCCCAGCAGGCCCACCTCTGCACGTGAGCTGTAGAGGAAATACCTTTTCTTACAGTTCATTGGCTAAACTCCCTGTACGTCACTCTCAGTGTTCTTCATAACTTTAGTAATAAAAATCCAAGAAGGTGATCTAGGGTTTTTCCACCTCACTCCTGGAGAAAAAAAACGAAGGTCCGCTGCTGGAGGGGCTAAAAAATGTCATATCCTGCCCTAGCCAGTTTGGCTTAGTGGAAAGAGCCTTTGCCTATGGACCGCAGGGTCTGGGTTCGATTCTGATCAAGGGCATGTACCTAGGTTGCAGGCTCCTCCCTGGCCGGAGCCCAGGTCAGGGCTCATGCAGGAGGCAAACAATCGAAGTGGCCCTCTCACATTGATGTTTCTCTCTGTCTTTCCCTCTCTCTTCCACACTCTCTAAAAGTCAATGGAAAAATATCCTCCTCAGGTGATAAAAAAAAAAGAGAAAGAAATGTCATATTTTATGAAAGAGACATCTTGAAAATGCCTAAAGAAAGTTGTAATTTTTTCGTGGTGAAGGGACTGAAGTCAGTGTTGATAAAAACACCTTAGTGGCATGTGGGTGGAGCCTTCCCTGATCAGCCTGCAGAAAAACACCTTGGTGGCCGTCAGTGGCAACAGCAGTAGGGTGATGGGGGTGGCGCCTTCCCCTGGTCAGCCTGCAGAGGGAAACCAGACTGCGGTTTAGGCCTGCTCCCAGATTGTGAGAGGGGGCAGGCTAGGCTGAGAGACCCATCCCCCAGTGCATGAATTTCATGCACTGGGCCTCTAGTATATCCTATCTAATAAAGAGGGAATATGCTAATTGACCCTCATGCCATCGCAAAGATGGTGGTGCCCACAGCCAATAAGGAGGGAATATGCTAATTGACTGCCACTCCCTCAAAGATGGTGGCACCCAAAGCCACAAGATGGCCGACAGGGGAGGGCAGTTGTGGGTGATCAGGCCTGCAGGGGAGGGCAGTTAGGGGAGACCAGGTCGGCAGGCGAGGGCAATCAGGGGCGACTGGGCTGGAAGGGGAGGGCAGTCTGGGGCATCTGGGCTGGCAGGGGAGGGCAGTGGGGGTTGACCGAGCTGGCAGGGATGGGCAGTTGGGGGTGATCAGGCCGGCAGGGGAGCAGTTAGGAATCAATCAGGCTAGCAGGGGAGTGGTTAGTTGGTGATCAGGCTGACAGGCAGAAGCGGTTAAGGGCAATCAGGCAGGCAGGCAGGCAAGTGGTTGGGAGCCAGCAGTTCTGGACTGTGAGAGGGATCCCTGTGGGACTGGGCCTAAACTGGCAGTCGGACATCCACCGAGGGGTCCCAGATTGAAGAGAGTGCAGGCTGGGCTGACGAACCCCCTCCCACCCATGCACAAATTTCGTGCACTGGGCCTCTAGTATATATATACACATACATACTAGTGGCCCATTGCACAAAGATTCACGCAATAGGCCTTCCTTCCCCTGGCTGCCGGCACCGGTTTTCCTTTGGCACCCAGAACCCAGGCCTTTGGTCCTGCCACAGCAGCAAGGCTTGGATTCTCCACTCTGGCTGCTCCCAGCCCCTCCTTTATTTTTCCAGCTCCTTGAGCGGAGGCCAGGGCTAGCTGGAAACCTGGGTCACCCCCGGCGACCCAGGCCCCCAGCCCCTCCTTGAGTAGAGCCCAGGGCCGGCCCAAAGCTTGGATTCCTCCGTTGCCAGGAGCAACCCAAGCCTCCTGCATGCTCCAGCTCTGTGGCCGCCACCATGTTCAGTAGTCTTCAGTTCTCGCTCCGCACCTGTGTATGCAAATTAACTGCCATCTTTGTTGGGTTAATTTGCATAGTCACTCTCATTGGCTGGTGGGTGTAGTGGAGTGACACCAATTTGCATGTTTCTCTTTTATTAGTGTAGGTATATATAATTTATTTACATCACCATTTATCTCTCCTATATCCTCTTCCATCTCCTCCCACAGCCCTTACCCCTGCAAATCACCACACTGTGGTCTGTCCCCATGAGTTCTTTCTTTTATTTTTTTTTGTTTTGCTCAATCCCTCCTCTTTCCACTAGCTACCCCTCCCAAAGCTGTCTACCTGCTCTCTATCTATGAATCTGTCTCTATTTTGCTTATTAGTTCAGTTTGCACATTAGATTCCTTATATATTCTTTGTGATGAAACTTTTGTTTAAAATTCTGTTTTTGAGATTTATGCATGCTATTACATTAACTATTATTAAATTATTTCATTTAGAAATATACCACAATTTGTATATTCCTACTATTGATGATGGTCTTTTGGTCATTTCCAGTTTAGACATCTTAAGGATAATAGTGTTTTCAATGGAATACTATGCTGCAATAAAAAGGAGTTCTTACCATTTGCAACAGCATGGATGGAACTGGAGAGCATTATGCTAAGCGAAATAAGCCAGTCAGAGAAAGATAAATATCACATGATCTCATTCATATGTGGAATATAATGAACAACATAAACTGATGAACAAAAACAGATTCAGAGACAGAGAACCATCGATCAGAACATCAAACCTCAGACGGAAGGTAGGGGAGCATGCGGGTAAAGGGGAGAGATCAACCAAAGGACTGGACACAGACACCAGGGGAGTGAGGGCATGAATGAGGGGGTGGAGGGCAATGAGTAATAAGGACACATATGTAATACCTTAATCAATAAAGAAAAAAAGAAAAAAAAATTGAAAAAGGATAATAGTGTTTTGAACATTTTTGTACATTCTTCCTGGTATATACATTTCAATTGGATAGATACCTAAAATCGAATTTCTACCACATAGGAAACAAAATTTCACCATTTTCCAAACAATTTTACCTATTCACAATCACACAGCTACCCCAAATTTTAGTCATTGCAGTGTATGTGTTTTAGTATCTCATTGTTATTTAAATGAGCCCTTTTATTGATTATTAGTAATGTAGAGCATATTTTCATTGTCAACTTATATATTTCAATGGTTAATTTAAATGTCAAATTGAATAAGTCATGATACTCAGATAATGTTCAAACATTATTCTAGAAGTTTCTGTGAAAGTATTTTTCAGATAAGATTAACATCTATATCAGTAGACTGAGTAAAGGAGCTTACTCATTCAATCACTTCAAGCATTAATAGAGGAAGGTTGACTTTCCAGAAGGGAGAGAAAAGTTTTGCAACAGACTGCCTTTAAACTTCAACTGCAGCATTCACACTTCCCTGGGTTTCCAGCCTGCTATCTTACCTGGTAGATTTTGGATTTGTCACCCTCTACAATTGTGTGAGCCAATTTATTTTTTTTTTAATGTGAGCCAATTTGTTAAAATAAAAATCTATCTATCTATACATAATATATACATCTATTCTATTGGTTTATTTCTATGGAGAGCCTTGAGCAATGCCAATAGTTTCTTTAAAAGATATATGTTCTTGCCCTGACCGGTTTGGCTCGGTGGATAGAGCATCGGCCTGTGGACTGAAGGATCCCAGGTTCGATTCCAGTCAAGGGCATGTACCTTGGTTGCGGGCACATCCCCAGTGGGGGGTTTGCAGGAGGCAGCTGATCGATGTTTCTCTCTCATTGATGTTTCTAACTCTCTATCCCTCTCCCTTCCTCTCTGTAAAAAAATCAATAAAATATATTTAA
>NW_005370679.1:189455-190157 GCF_000412655.1 Myotis brandtii
TGTTTTGTTTTGTAATTGCAAACAATTCAAATGGCTTTTCATAAATGTTTTTAAATAATTTTTTTCAGTCACTCTCAACATTCAATATTATTTTGTAATAGTTTAGGTGTACAGCACAGTGGTTAGACAATCATATACTTTACAAAGTGCTCCCTCCCCCAATATTTCCAGTTCTCAACTGGCACCATATATAGTTATTACAATATTATCAACTATATTTCCTATGCTGTACTTTACATCCCCATTACTATTTTATAACTACTAATGTGTACTTCTCGATCTGATCACCTTTTTCACTCAGTACCCCAACCCTATGCCCCTCTGACAACCATCAGTATGCTTTCAGTAACTATGAGTCTATTTCTGTTTTGTTTGTTCAATTATAATGTACCTTAGATTTCACATATAAGTGAAATCATATGGTATTTGCCTGTAACTAACTAACTGATTGCACTTAGAATAATTCCTTCTAGATCTGTCCATGCTATCATAA
The DNA here is from genome assembly GCF_000412655.1 of Myotis brandtii. NCBI lineage: Eukaryota > Metazoa > Chordata > Mammalia > Chiroptera > Vespertilionidae > Myotis > Myotis brandtii. The sequence continues at coordinate 189,949 of NW_005370679.1, forward strand.
ATAGTAAGATTTTCTTAAATTTTATTTTATTGTTTAAAGTATTACAAATAGTAGTACCTGTGTCTCCTTTTTTCCCCCATTGATTTTGCCCCAGCCTCCCTTACCACCCCGGCACATGCCCTCATCCCCCACCCCCGCCAGTGTCTAGCATCCATTGGTTATGCTTATATGCATGCATACAAGTCCTTCAGTTGATCCCTTACCTCCCC
>NW_005370679.1:193687-210266 GCF_000412655.1 Myotis brandtii
TTTGTTGTTTTCATATCATGTTTTTGTTGTTTTTATATCATGTCTTTGTTTTTGTTACTGTTTATTTATAAATAAATTTATATATTATTTTCAAAAAAATAAATAAATAAATCCCACTTGGTCATGGTGTATAATCTTCCTAATGTAAAGCTGGATCAGATTTGTTAGAGTTATGTTGAGGATTTTGGCATCTGCATTCACCAGGGATATTGGCCTGTAATTATCTTCTTTGTATTGTCTTTATCTGGTTTTGGGATTTGGTTGGCAAACTCATTAGTCAACAGAGCCAAATATCAAAGGTACAATGATTGAAATTTCTTTTGAGAACCAAATTTTTTAAACTTAAACTATATAAGTAGGTACATTGTTATTAACTTAATTAGGGTATTCCTAAGGCTTAGGAAGAGCCACACTCAAGGGGCCAAAGAGCCGCATGTGGCTCACGAGCCGCAGTTTGCTGACCACAGGATTAGGGTAGTGCTGGCTTCATAGAAAGAGATTGGAGGTGTGCTTTCCTCTTGAAATTTTTGAATAGTCTGAGAATGGTAGGTTTTACTTCTACTTTGAATGTTTGATAAAACTCCCCCTTGAAGGCTTCTGGCCCCGGGCTTTTGCTTGCTGGAAGCTTTTTTGAAGACTGTTTCAATTACCTCCATATTTATCAGCCTTTTCTGATTTTTTATTGTTCCTGAATGAGTTTTGGAAGGTCCCATTTTTCTAGAAATATATCCATTTCTTCTAGGTTGACCAGTTTGATGGAATAGAGTTTTACACAGTATTCTTTACAATCCTTTATATTTCTGTGTGGTCTGTTGTTATTGCACCTCTTTTATTTCTAATTTTGTTTATATGGGTCCTCTCTCTTTGCTTCTTGGTGAGCCTGGCTAGAGATTCATCAATCTTGCTTATCCTTTCAAACAACCATCTCTTGGTTTCATTGATCTTTTGTATTATTTTTTGGTCTCTATGTTATTTATTTCTGCTATGATCTTTATTATTTCCTTCCTTCTGTTCACACTAGGCTTTTCTTGTTGATCTCTTTCTAAGTCTTCAACTTGCAGAGTTGGATGGTTTATTACCAGTTTTTGTTTTTGTTTGTTTGTTTGTTTGTTTTTTGGTGGTAGGCCTGTATAGCTATGAACTTCCCTCTCAAGATTGCTTTCACTATGTACCAAAGATTTTTGGATTGTTGTGTTTTCATTGTAGTTTGTTTCCAGGATTTTTTTTTAATTTCATCTTTGATCTCTTTGGTAACCCACTCATTGTTTAATAGTATGTTATTCAGCCTCCAAGTCTTTGAACTTTTGTGATTGTTTTTTCTGCAGTTGACTTCTAATTTTATGCCTTTGTGATCTGAGAAGATGCTTGATATGATTTCAATATTCTTGAATTTGGAGAAACTTTGTCCGTGTCCCAATATGTGGTGTATCTTTGAAAATGCCCCATGTGCGCTTGAGAAGAATGTATATTCTGTAGTTTTGGGGTGGAATGTTCTAAAGATGTTGATTAAGTCCATCTGATGTAGTGAGTCATTTACGATGGATGTTCCTTTGCTAATTTTTTGTCTAGAGGATTTATCCAGTGGGGTATTAATGTCTCCTACTATGATTGTGTTGCTGTCAATGTCTCTCCTGATATCTTCCAGATTTTGTTTTTATGTATTTGGGTGCTCCTTCATTGGGTGCATAAATGTTTACCAGAGTTATATCCTCTTGTTGTATTGATCCTCTTAGAATTTGAAGTCTCCTTTCTTTTTCTCTTGTTATGGTCTTTACTTTGAGGTCTATTTTGTCAGATATAAGTATTGCTACCCCAGCTTTATTTTTCATTTCCATTTCCCTGGTAGATGTTTTTGTATCCCTTCACTTTTAGTCTGTGTGAATTCCTTGTTCTGAGGTGGGTCTCCTATAGACAGCATATATATGGGTCATGTTTTCTTATCCATTCACTCAATGTCTTTTGATTGGAGCATTTGATCCATTTTTGTTTAATGTTATTATTGATAGGTACTTGTTTGTAGCCATTTCTGTATTTTATGCCTGTGTTCCTTCCTCCCTTTCTATTTCTTTTTTTACAGCATTCTCTTTAGCATTTCTTGCATTACATTGCTGGCTTGGTAGTCATAAACTCCCTTAGCCTTTTTTGTTATTTATTTCTGCTATGATCTTTATTATTTCCTTCCTTCTGTTCACACTAGGCTTTTCTTGTTGATCTCTTTCTAAGTCTTCAACTTGCAGAGTTGGATGGTTTATTACCAGTTTTTGTTTTTGTTTGTTTGTTTGTTTGTTTTTTGGTGGTAGGCCTGTATAGCTATGAACTTCCCTCTCAAGATTGCTTTCACTATGTACCAAAGATTTTTGGATTGTTGTGTTTTCATTGTAGTTTGTTTCCAGGATTTTTTTTTAATTTCATCTTTGATCTCTTTGGTAACCCACTCATTGTTTAATAGTATGTTATTCAGCCTCCAAGTCTTTGAACTTTTGTGATTGTTTTTTCTGCAGTTGACTTCTAATTTTATGCCTTTGTGATCTGAGAAGATGCTTGATATGATTTCAATATTCTTGAATTTGGAGAAACTTTGTCCGTGTCCCAATATGTGGTGTATCTTTGAAAATGCCCCATGTGCGCTTGAGAAGAATGTATATTCTGTAGTTTTGGGGTGGAATGTTCTAAAGATGTTGATTAAGTCCATCTGATGTAGTGAGTCATTTACGATGGATGTTCCTTTGCTAATTTTTTGTCTAGAGGATTTATCCAGTGGGGTATTAATGTCTCCTACTATGATTGTGTTGCTGTCAATGTCTCTCCTGATATCTTCCAGATTTTGTTTTTATGTTTTTGGGTGCTCCTTCATTGGGTGCATAAATGTTTACCAGAGTTATATCCTCTTGTTGTATTGATCCTCTTAGAATTTGAAGTCTCCTTTCTTTTTCTCTTGTTATGGTCTTTACTTTGAGGTCTATTTTGTCAGATATAAGTATTGCTACCCCAGCTTTATTTTTCATTTCCATTTCCCTGGTAGATGTTTTTGTATCCCTTCACTTTTAGTCTGTGTGAATTCCTTGTTCTGAGGTGGGTCTCCTATAGACAGCATATATATGGGTCATGTTTTCTTATCCATTCACTCAATGTCTTTTGATTGGAGCATTTGATCCATTTTTGTTTAATGTTATTATTGATAGGTACTTGTTTGTAGCCATTTCTGTATTTTATGCCTGTGTTCCTTCCTCCCTTTCTATTTCTTTTTTTACAGCATTCTCTTTAGCATTTCTTGCATTACATTGCTGGCTTGGTAGTCATAAACTCCCTTAGCCTTTTTTTTTTTGTCTGCGACACTCCTGATTTCCCCTTCAATTTTGATTGATAGTCTTGCTGGATAGAGTATTCTTGGACTCAGTCCTTTGCTTTGAATCACTTTGTATACTTCCTTCCATACCCTTCTAGCTTGATATGTTTTTGTTGAGAAATAATTTGATAATATGATGGGGGATCCCTTGTAGTTAACTCTCTTTGTCTCTCTTGCAGTCTTTAAGATTCTCTCTTTGTTGTTAACATTTGCCATTGTAATTATGACATGTCTTGGTGTGGGTATTTTGGGATTCATCTTGCTTAGGACCCTCTGTACTTGTGTAACTTTTTTCTTCCCCAAATCAGTTTTCAGTCATTATTTCTTCAAATAGATTTTCTAATCCTTGCTGCTCTTCTTGTCCTTCTGGCAGCCCTATTATACGTATGTTACTTTGTTCTGTGTTGTCCCAAAGCTCCCTTATGCTCTTCTCCTGCTTTTTAATTTTTTTTTTTCTCCAGTTGCTGTTCAGATTGGGCTTGTCTTCTTACTCACTAATTCGGTCCTCTGCTTCTTCTAGTCTACTGTTGAAACCTTCCATCGTGTTTTTGATTGTAGCTATATCACTTTTTATTTCTTCCTGATTTTTGCATAGGTTGTTGATTTTCTTGTCCATCCGATGTATGAACTGTACAACCATTACTCTGAATTATTTTTCTGTTATGTTGTATGCTCCATTTCACTTATTTCCTTTCTTGGTGATTTCTCTTTTTCTTTCCTCTTGGGATTGTTTTGTTGTCTCCCCATTCTAACTATCACCAGAAGGTTCAATCACCCAGTTGGGGGGGGGGGGGCTGGGCCATGTGCAGTGGGAGCTTCGTGCCACCAGAGTGTCACTGAAAACCTCTGACACCAAGATGTGTGGCTGCCATGGATTGGTGGGAGCCGCGCTCACCCAGGATCTGAGTCACCAGTGCTCAGTACAGCTTCATGCGCGCACATAGTATCAGGAACCCCTCCTGCGCCATGCTGAAAAAGGTACCCCGCTGGTGTGTGCCGAAAATCAGAGTCCCTTAGCGCATGCCAGGAGTCAGAGTCCCCCAGCAGTGCCGAGAATCGAGTATTGGAGTCTTTGTTGCTTGGTGCAACCTCACGCTTAGAATCAGGGTCTCTGTGTGTGCATGTGCCGAGAATTGGAGTCACTGGCTCTTCGTGCACATGCATTGGGAATCAGGGGTCCCAGGCGTGCATGTTGAGAAACAGAGTCAAGTCACTGGTGCTCAGTGCTGCCTCTCATGCAGAGAATCAATGTCCCTGGTCTGCTTGGGGGACCGGGTTGCACAGCCGACATATGTCAGCAGGAGGTCCACTCCTGTGCTGTGGAAAAACAGACTGTCATGTGTGCTTGCCCAGAATCAAAGTCAGGTGACACTTCCACCCTGTGTGGGCATGGGGTCTGGTCATGAGAGTTGCTCTGTGGGAAACAGATTCCTAGTGTCATGCTCCTAGGCTCAAATTCAGGCAACGGAGCCAGAACTGCCCAGTGTGGGTGTGGTGTCTGGTCGCGCAATTGTGCTCTGTGGGAAAGAGATTCCCAGTGTCTGCGCTCCCAAGCTCAAATTCAGGCAGCGGAGCTGGAGCCGCCCTATGTGGGCAGGAGGCCTGATTGCAAGGGGCAGGTCCAGCAGTTCCTATGGCACTACAGGGAGCTTGTGGGAAGGGGGATGGGCTTTGTGACTCACAGAAATCTGCGGCCTGGATGTCTGGATTCTTGGTGTATGTGGATCTGCAGCTGTGGTCGCAGGTCTTTGTCCCTAGTGGTGTAGGGTTCCGTTTTGAGTCTGAGACCAGATTAGGTGGTAGTGAGGCTAGGATCCTAGCCTCAAACAGATGGCATGGTCCCTGTGCCTGCACTGGCCGCCCCCAGAGTGTCTGCGGTGGTAGCGGGGTTTTGCTGTCTAAGGCTGCCCGGTTTGGCAGCCCCTTGGAAGACCTGCAGGATCTAACTGTCCCTAGCTCACACATATATTCCACACACGCTGCTATTGCTCCCTCACTCTCTCTCACACTCTCCCTCCCTACCTTCTTACCAGTCGCCATCTTTTCACTCTGCAAATAGTAAGATTTTGTTCATTTTTATGTCTAAGTAATATTCTATTACATATATACACTGAGTGGCCAGATTATTATGACCACCCATCAGTACTTCGTTGGGCCACCTTTTGCCTTCAATACTGCAGTGATTCTTCTTGGCATTGACTCCATGAGATGTTGAAAGGTGATGCAAGGAATCTGACACCATGCCTGATGAATAGCACTGTCCAGTTCTGTGAGATTTGATGGTTGTGGAACCAGCTGCCTGATGGCTCTTTTAACTTCGTCCCACAAATGCTCAATTGGATTGAGATCTGGTGATTGTGGGGGCCACCTAAGCAAGGTAAAGTCTCCCTCATGTTCTTGAAACCACTCCTGCACAATACGAGCACCGTGGCATGGCGCATTGTCTTGTTGGAAGAAGCCATCTCCATTGGGATACTCCATCAACATGATAGGATGAACCTGATCAGCAACGATACTTAGGTATGTTGTGCTATTCAGACGTTGTTCCACACGAATTAAAGGGCCCAAATCATGCCAGGAAAACATGCCCCAAACCATAACACTGCCCCCACCAGCTTGAAGGGTTGTACTCAAAATATACCATAGGAATCTAAACTTTGACTATATCAGTCTAGGGTAAAATTGGTGTTGTGATATGTACTTTCCATTATAGTTGCAGTTCCGTCAAACCCATCTGTGGCATTAAGTGAGGACTTACTGTATACATGAACCATAACTGGAAATGAAATGGCAATGGCATAAACTCGAACAAAGTAGATTTTATACATGTGGAGTGTTATGTGTGATTACTCATCTACTATGTAGTAAACAGGCTTCAGTACTCAGCAGCTACTAGGAAGGATTTCATACCTAACTAACCCTTGAGTTTCCTTCCACAGGGGAAAGGCTTGATCTTGAGAAGGTTGGAAGCACAGTTTTGAGATCCCTTGGTAGTTTCTTTTCTGGGAGGAAAACTTGGGAGAAACAGATGTTTTTCTCATCATTTTTCGTATCAGCTCTTTGTTGGGAACACAAAGAGCGTGGGATGCTTTTCTTTTAAAAAATTATCTTTATTGTTGAAAGTATAACAGATGTCCCCATTTTCCTCCATTGACCCCCTCCACCCCACACCACTGCCCAGGTCTTCATGGCTTGTCTATGTCCATGGGTTATGCTTATCCTATATAATCCTATATAATAAAAGTGTAATATGCAAATCGACCAAACAGCAGAATGACAGGCAGAATGACCAGTTGCTATGACATGCACTGACCACCTGGGGGAAGACACTCAATGCAGGAGGTGCTCCCAAACTGTAGGCCCCTACAGGCAGCAGTGCCAGGCCAGCCAAGGCGGGTGCCAGCGGGGTCCATCGATTGCCCTGCCAGTCACCCCTCAGATTCGCCCTGATCACCGGCCAGGCCTAGGGACCTTAGACATGCACAAATTTCGTGCACCCAGCCTCCATTATGTATATAAGTTCTTTGGTAAATCTCTTCCCGCCCCCTTCTCCCCTCTTCCATCTGAGATTTGTCAGTCTGCTCCATGCTTCCATGTCTCTAGATCTATTTTTTTCGTCAGATTATTATATTCCTTAAATTCCACATATAAGTGAGAGCATGTGATACTTGTCTTTCTCTGATTGGTTTATTTCACTTAGCATAATATTCTCCAGGCCCCTCCATGCTGTCTCACAGGATGAAAGATCCTTCTTTCTTTTACAGCTGCCTATACTAATATTCCATTGTGTAAATGTAACACATCTTTTTTTTTTATCTAATCATCTACTGATGGACACTTGGACTGTTTCTGGATCTTAGTTATTTTAAATAGCACTGCTATGAACATAGGGGTGTATATATTCTTTTTCGTTGGTGCTTCAGGATTCTTAGGATATATTACAGGAAGTGTAATACAAATATTACTGAGTCAAATGTCCTATACATTTTTAATCTTATGAAGAAACTCCATACTGTTTTCCATAGTGGCTGTACCAGTGTACATTCCCATTAGCAATGCACCAGGGTTCCTTTTTATCCACAACCTTGCCAACATTTGTTTTTTGTTGATTTACTGATGATAGCTATTCTGACAGAGGTGAGGTAATATCTCATTATGATTTTAATTTGCAATTCTCTGATTATTAATAACATTGAGCATCTTTTCATATATCTATTGGCCATCTGTATGTCCTTTTTAAAGAAGTGTCTATTTAGGTCCTTCTCCCTTTTTAAATTCAATTGTATTTTTTTGGTGTTGAGTTGTATCAAATCTTTATAAAATTTGAATATTAACCCTTATCAAATCTATAATTGGTGAAAATGTTCTCCCATTTGGTGGGTTGCCTTTTCATTTTGTTGATCATTTTTATTACTGTGCAAAAACATTTTAGTTTGATGTAGTCCCACTTATTTATTTTTCTTTTGTTTCAGAATAAAGATATATCAGAATAAATATTACTAAGAGAAATGTTTGATACTGCCTGTTTATTTCTAGGATTTTTATGTTGTTGATCCTTACAGTTAAGTACTTGATCCATCTTGAGTTTATTCTTGTATATGGTGTAATCAGGTGGTCTAGTTGCATTTATTTGCACATATCGGTCCAGTTTTCCCAACACCATTTGCTAAATACATTATTTTTACCCCTTTTTATGTTCTTGTCTCCTTTGTTAAATATTAATTAACCATATAGGCATGGGTTTATTTATGTTTTTGTGAATGAAACCATGCTGTTTTCATTACTATGGCTTTGTAGTATAGTTTGACATCAGGTAATGGTATTCTTCCAACTTCATTCTTATTTCTCAAGATTTTGCCACAATACTGAATTCATTTATCAGATCTAGTAGTATTTTTTCTGAAATCTTTAGAGTTCTCTATATGCAATATCATGTCATCTGAAAATAATAACAGTTTTTCTTCTTCATTTCTAATTTTATAGATTTTATTTTACTTCTCCCTTTCAAATTTTGATTCATTTTATTTCATATTTTTGTCTGATTTCAGTGGCTAGGAATATCTGTACTATTTTGAGAAACACTGGTGAAAGTGGGCATTCCTGTGTTTTTCCCATTCTTAGGGAAAACACTTTTAGTTTTTCCCCATTGAGTATGATGTTAGCTGTGGGTTTGTCACATGTAGCCTTTATTATGTTGATATATGTTCCCTCTATTGACAGTTTGCTGAGAATTTTTATCCTAAATGTGTGCTGGATTTTGCCAAAATATTTTTCTCCATTTACTGATATGATTATATGATTTATATCCTTCATTTTGTTTATGTGATGTATCACATTAATTGATTTGTGGGTATTGTACCAATTTTGTATACCAGGAATAAATCCCACTTGATCATGGTGTATGATCTTTTTACTGTACTGCTAACATTTTGTTCAGGATTTTTTCATAATGTACTGCTGAATTTGTTTTGCTAACATTTTGTTCAGGACTTTTGCATCTATATTCATCAGGGTTATTTGCCTATAATTTTTTCTTTGTACTATCTTTACCTAATTTTAAAAGTAGGATAATGCTGACCAAATAAAATGATATTGGGAGTCATCCCTCCTCTCGAATTTCTTGGAATAGTTTGAAAACATATGTGCTAGGTTTTCTTTGAATATTTGGTATCATTAACTGTGTAGTCATCCTGTTCAGACTTTTGTTGTTGAAAGTTTTTTTTAAATTATAATTTATTGATTTTTTACAGAGAGGAAGGGAGAGAGATAGAGAGTTAGAAACATTGATGAGAGAGAAACATCGATCAGCTGCCTCCTGCACACCCCCTAGTGGGGATGTGCCCACAACCAAGGTACATGCCCTTGACCGGAATCAAACCTGGGACCCTTCAGTCCGCAGGCTGATGCTCTATCCACTGAGCCCAACCAATTAGGGCGAAAGTTTTTGAATTACTACTTCAATTCCATCAGTTGTAATCAGTCTGTTCAGATTTTCTGTTTTTTCTTGATTCAGTTTTTGGAGATTGTATATTTCTATAAATTTATCCATTTTGTTCAGATTGTCCAGTTTGTTGGCATATAGTTGTTTGTAATATTTTCTTATAATCCTTTGTATTTCTGTGGTCTCAGTAGTTACTTCTGTTTCATTTCTGATTTTATTTGGATTCTCTCTCTCTTTATGTTGATGAGTCTGGTTAAAGGTTTATCAGTACAGTGGGGCCTTGACTTACGAGTGTCCCGACTAACGAGTTTTTCGAGATACGAGCCGTCTCTCGGCCGATTTTTTGCTTTGAGTTGCGAGCTAAAATTCGGGTTATGAGCCAGCTTCAGATACCCCACCGCTAGTTGGCGCAGCGAACATCACAGTGAATGCCACAACATCAGCCCAGCATCACGTGTTTCACTCGTTCACTTTTTGATTTGACATACGAGTAATTTGAGTTATGAGCTCCATCACGGAACGAATTAAACTCGTAAGTCAAGGTCCCACTGTATTGCTTATCTTTTCAAAGAACCTGTTCTTATTTTCATTATTTCTTTGTTTTATTTTTTAGTCTCTATCCTAGTTCTGCTCTGATTATTATTATTATTTCCTTTCTTTTACTCACTTTGAGCTTTGTGCTTCTTTTTCTACTTCCTTTAAGTGTAAAGTTAGATTGTTTATTTGTTTTTACTTGGTTCTTGTGGTAGGCCAGTTCAGTAATGATGTAAGTTTCACTTTTAGGACTGCTTTCTCTATGTCCCATAGATTTTGGCTTGTGTTCTAATTTTCATTTCTCTCAAGGTATCTTTTGATTTCTTTTTTATCTCATTGTTAACCCATTAATTTTTTAGAAACGTGTTATTTAGCTTTCATATGTTTGTGTGTTTTTTAGGGTTTTTTCTTTTGTTATAATTGTTTTCTAGTTTTATATCATTGTCATTGGAGACAATTCTCGAAATGATTTCAATTTTCTTAAATTTATTGAGGCTTGTTTTATGGCCTATCATGTGGCCTATTCTGGAAAATGATTCATGTGCACTTGAAAAAAATGTATATCCTGAGCTTGTAAGGTGCAATGCTCTGAAAATATCAAATCCATATTGTGTAATGTCTTATATTTAGGTGTTCCTATGTTGGAGGCATAAATATTTACAAGGGTTATTTCCTCTTGTTGGATTGACCCATTTATTATTGTGTAATGATCTTCTTTGTCTCTTGCTGTAGCCTTTGTTATAAAGTCTATTTTGTCTGATACCAGTGTAAGTATTGCTATTCTGGCTTTTTCTGGTTTCTATTTGCATGAAACATATTTCTTCAACCCTTCATTTTCAGGTTTTATGTATCTTGTTCTGAGGTGGGTCTCTTGTAGACAGTGGGTCTTGATTGGAGCATTTAATTGATACTCATTTAAAATGTTTATTGATAGATACATACTTATTGCCATTTTAATCTTAATAAGTATTTCCCTCTTTTTTTCTTTTTAAAGAAGTCCCTTTAAAATTTATTGTAACATTAATTTGTTGGCGATAAACTTCTTTAGCTTTTTTTATGTTTGGGAAGCTGTTTATTTCTCCTTCCGTTTTAAATGATAGTCTTGCTGGGTAGAGTAGTAGAGTAGACTTGGTTGTATATCCTTGTCTTTTTTTAATCCTTTTGTATATTTTGTGCCAATCCCTTCTGGCCTGAATTGTTGCTGTTGAGACATCAGCTGAAAGTCTTACGGGAGTTCTCTTATAGGTAACTAACTATTTCTCTTGATGCTTTTAAGGTGCTCTCTTTGTCTTTAATATTTTCCATTTTAATTATGATGTGTCTTTGTGTGGGCCTCTTTGGATTCATCTTGTTTGGGACTCACTGTGCTTTCTGGACTTTTGTGTCTTTTTTCTTCACAGGTTAGGTAAGTTTTCAATCATTGTTTCTTCAAATAGTTTCTTAATCACTTGTTCTCTGTCTTCTTCTGGGAACACCTATGATGTGGGTTTTGTTATCCTTCACGTTGTCCCAGAGGTCCCTTAGACCAGTGGTTGGCAAACTGTGGCTCGCAAGTTACATGTGGCTCTTTGGCCCCTTGAGTGTGGCTCTTCCACAAAATACCACATGCAGGCGCGCACATACAGTGAGATTGAAACTTCATGGCCCATGCACAGAAGTCGGTATTTTGTGGAAGAGCCACACTCAAGGGGCCAAAGAGCCACATGTGGCTCACTAGCGCAGTTTGCCGACCACTGCCTTAGACATTTTTTTTTCTTTTCTTTTTTCTTTTTGTTGCTCTGGTTGGGTATTTTTTGCTATCTTGCACTCCAATTCAATAATTTGATCCTCTATTTCATGTAGCCTGCTGTTGATTTTTTCCAGTGTGTTCTTCATTTCAGATATTGTATTCTTCATTTCTGACTGGTTCTTTTTTATGATTTCTATCTCCATTTTTATGTTTCTGATCTCTTTGCTTAAGTTCTTACTGAATTCATTCATTCTTCTCCTAAATTCCTTGAACATCCTTATAACCATTCTTTTGAACTCTGTACCTGGCAAGCGTGATTGCCTCCATTACATTCAGTTCTTTTTCTGGGATTTTCTGTTTTTCTTTCATTTGGTTCATATTTATCTGTCTCTCCATTTTAGTTGCTCATCATATTTGTTTCTGTGTATCAGTTATAATTGCTCTGCCTTTCAATCTCTTTTTTTTTAATACAAACTTTGTTGTTGTTGTTGTTAATCCTCATCTAAGGATATTTTTCCCCATTGACTTAAAGAGAGTGGAAGAGAGGGGGAGAAACAGAGAGAGAGAGAAATCAATGTGGGAGACACACATTGATTGGTTGCCTAATGCATGTGCCCCACCCAGGGCCAGGGATCAAGCCTGCAACCAAGGTACATGCCCTTGAAAAGAATCAAGCCCAGGACCCTTCAGTCCACAGGATGACACTCTATCCACTGAGCTAAACCAGGTAGGGCTGTGCTTGTCATTCATGTGTTGGCTTTATATAGTAGGTTTCTTGTGGGGTCAGTCACACAATCTCTTGGATCTCCTGACCTGAGTGCTCCAGGAATGTTCCTTGTGTAGTTTATGTGAGCCTCTCTATTGTAGTTAAGTCTTAATTGCTGTTGGCCTGTTCATGTGTGGGGTTGACCTTCAAGCTGGCTGATTATGAGGATCAACCTCGACTATACTTTACAAGTTGCTGTGTTGGGACTGACCCCCTCCCCCACAAAGAAAAATTGCTCCAACAGTGTTTGGTACCTCAGGGGATCTTCCTTTGGGTGTTCCACTTTTGTTGACAATTGGGTTGTGCTCTGGTGTGGTCTGAAGCTTGCTACCAATTGTGTTTTTTTCTGGGGCCTCTTGGAAGAGACTTTATTTCAGGTCAATATCAGATACTGCTTGTAACCAGCCTTGGGCTACCTGTCTTGGTAAAGCAATCCTGTGTGTGGCTGACTCTTCTGGGCCTGGGTGTGCATGGGAGAGGCCAAGTTGTGTACCATGATAGGCCACCAAGAGCTCTGAGCCCAGCGAACAGATCAGCAAAAGGCATAAGGCACCCCGAGATAGACCTGCACCTGTTGGGTTTTCTCAAGAGCCTTTCCAAAAAATCTGTAGAGTGGGTCCAGGCTGCTTGCAGTTTGTAGTCTTCTTCACAAGGCATGAAGTTGGCAGGGAAGGGGCACTGGGAGTCAGGAGGACAGGGCTAATGGATGTCCTCTTGGAGGAAGATACTGTTCAGACATGCAGTGGGAGAGGAAATGGTCCATACTCTGGAACCATACAACTCAGTCTCTTGTTAATGTAAAAACATATAAACCTGCAAAAAATTTTTGTGAGTTTATTTGAGCCAAACTGTCAACAATTTCTGGGAAGCAGAATCTCAATGGATTGGAATAATTCTCCAGAGAATGGCAGTTTTACACCTATTTTTATACATTACAATCAAAGGAGGATACCTAGGTGGGTAACATGAAATCCATTGGTGATAGATTAGAGAGGCAGGAGAAAGCAAAGGGGGGAAGCCTCTGGGATTGAATACAAAGTAAAATGATAGATACATAATTCTTTTACTTAGGTGAGTACAGGATAGTTAACAGTCAACAATTAACATGATAACAATAACAATGAAGAAATTTGTGGTATCTTTCCTGGCACACAGGGCATTTGGTTGTGCCCTGAGGGGTCTGGAAAAAAGGGAAGTTACAAGTTACCTTGACATTTCAAGGATATGTTATCTATGTTATCATAGATCCAAAAAGACAAGAGGCTCAATTAAGATAAAGATTGACCTTGTCAGGGAAAATATCGGCCTAGGATGTGACTACCCATCATAACTGCTTTTAGTTAAAGTTTTAATTTCAGACCATCCTTTGTGGTTACTTTAGATCTTTGAGTTTGCAAGACTGCCATGCAAGCCTCCCCTGAGCTTATTAGGTTAGCATGTAGCCTTTTATTCATCCACACTCTGCTCCAGCCTCCAACAATCTCTCAGATCACCTGCATCTCCTCAAGTGCTTCCCAAAAAAGAGCACACCTTGGTTCCAGGGTAGATGTAGCCAGCAGATTTTTCTGAAGGGCACGAGATTGACAGTGTAAGGCCACTGGAATCTGAAGGATGATGATAGTGGGTCTCCGGTTGAGGGATAACACCAGCCAGGTATGCAGCAGTGGAAAAATGTCTCCTGCTCTATAGCCACACAACTCAATCTTTGCCCATCTTCAACAATTCCTAGCTTACCCCAAATCTCCTCAAGTGTTGCCCAAGACAGAGTGTACTGAGGGTCTGAGTCAGGTACTGACAGTAGACTTTTCTACAAGGTGTAATCTTGGCAGGGTAGGGCCACTGGGATTCAGGAGAATGGGGCTAGTAGATCTCCTGTTGGAGGACAACATTGGTCAGGCTGCAGGGGGCAATGATCCCCACTCCAGATCCACAAACTCAGTCTCTGCTTGAATGTCTATAAGAGTTTCCCAAGAAAGATTGCAATGTGGGTCCAGGATAGGTGCAGCCAGAAGACTTTTCTGCAGGATGTGAACTCTACAGGATGGGACCATTAGGATTCAGAAGAATGGGGCTAATGAATGCTCTGTTGGAGGATAGTGCCAGTGAGGTTCATCAGGGGAGTAATGGTCTTCACTACAGGGCCATACAACTGAGTTTCTGTCCAAGTCTCTGACAATCCCTGAGACTGCCCAGATCTCCTTAAGTGTTTCTCAAGACAAATCATACCATGGGTGAGGCCAGCAGACATGTCTGTGGGGCATGAACTTGGCAGGGCAGGGCCACTGGAAGTTGAGAAGATGGGGTTAGTGCACTCCCTCAGGCTGGTGCTATATGGAGAGTAGTGCTTGGCCCAGGAAAGATGGTATCTGTGGGCAGTGTGGAATAGAGACTCAGCACAAGGATCTTTGCGTCTGACCCTCTGGTTCATTCTGCAGGTCCATATAACCCAGATCTTCTCTGTATGACTCCAGTTTTCTCTGAGTCACCTTCCTTCCACCAGAGTCATGGGTGAGTGACCCAGAACAATATTTTGTGTGGTGGCCCTTTAAGAGGGTGCCTGGGCCCGGCCAGTGTGGCTAGTGGTTGAGCATCAACCTATGAACCAGGTTACCAGTTTGATTCCCGGTCACAGGACACACAGCCTTATTGTGTACTCAATCCTCCAGTATGGGGTGTGCAAGGAGGCAGCCAATCAATGTCCGTCTCTCATCAATGTTTCTATCTCTCTATCCCTCTTCCTACATCTCTCTCTAAAATCAATAAAAACATATTTTTTTAAAAAGAGGGAGCCTGGGTTTCTAGGAGTGTCCAGTCTCTTCCTGGCAAACAGAGTCCCTGCTGTTTTTTATAGTCATACTAGAGGCCCGGTGCATGGATCTGTGCACCAGTGGGGTCCCTCAGCCTGGCCTGTGCCCTCTCACAAACCTCGAGGGATGTCGGACTACCAGTTTTGGCCCAATCTGCAGGGATCTAGCTGAAACCGGCAGTCCAACATCCCCCAAGGGAGGTAGTAGTGCGCGAAGCAGCAGGCGGCCGATGAGGAGCCCGAGTCCAGGCTGGGCACCACGCCACTCCCGCTCATCCCAGCCCCGATGGACCTGTTGCCTCCACTGCTCTGCTTAGTAGCGCGCTGCTGCAGTTGTGCTCACCAGCTGTGAGCCTGGCATCTGGCACATCAGTCAGCTAAGCGGCATTCCCACTATGGGAGTGCACTGACAACTGGGGGGCAGCTCCTGCATTGAACGTCTGCCCCCTGGTGGTCAATGTGCATCATAGTGACCAGCTGGTTGTCTGGTAGTTCAGTCGTTCGGTTGTTCGGTTGCTTAGACTTTTACATATATAGATTATGTTGGCTCTTCTTTTTAGCTCTGGTGCTTTGTGTAGGGGAGCCCAACATGAGGTTGAGAACTCTGAGAAATATCACTCCTCAGGGGGAAACTTTGCAGTTGAGATATCCCTTTGGATTCTCACAGGCTGCAAATGGAAGTGGGGCAAGCCCTTTCCATGTCTCTGCCTTTTCTACCAGTCTCTGTGGCTTTTTCTGTAGATCCTTGGTTGTCAAAAGACTTTTGTCCAGCTAATCTTTAGTTAGTTATTCAGGTTGACTGATCTTTATAATTTAGTTGCAAATTTGGTTTGACACTGGGAGGAGGCGATTGTAGTTTCTACCTACTCCTCATCCTTTTTGGATCCCCTGTTTTGGTTTTTAATATAGTGAAATAAATGTATTGCATTTCTAATATTAAACCTTCATGAATATTATACCACTTCTTATCTTTTTTCCTGTGTATGTGATGTGGTATTTTTCTCTTACTGCCTTTAAGGTTTTTACTTTATCACTGATATTTTAACAGTTTGATTAAGCCTCCCTGTACTCATGCCTCATCTGGTAGGCAGCCTCTAGAAATAGCTCCCAATGGTTTCTATTGATGATATTCATGTTCTTGTGCAATTCTCTCTGCTAGATTTTAAACTAGATCTAGTGACTCACTTTTAACAAACTGAATATGACAACACTGATAAAATGTTGCTTTTTAAACGAGGTTACATAAAGACTGACTTTTGCCTTTGGTGCTTCTCTGACTTGCTGACTCACTCATTTGCTCTGGGGGAAGAAAGTTGCCATGCCATGAGTGTCCCTATAGAGCAGCGGTTCTCAACCTGTGGGTAGCGACCCCTTTGGGGGTCGAACGACCCTTTCACAGGGGTTGCCTAAGACCATCGGAAAACACATATATAATTACATATTGTTTCGTGATTAAT
>NW_005370679.1:210298-211899 GCF_000412655.1 Myotis brandtii
CATATCAGATATTTACATTACGATTCATAACAGTAGCAAAATTACAGTTATGAAGTAGCAACAAAAATAATTTTGTTTGGGGGTCACCACAACATGAGGAACTGTATTAAAGGGTCATGGCATTAGGAAGGTTGAGAACCACTGCTATAGAGAATCATGTATAAAAATGAGCTGATGCTTCAGGCCAGCAATCAGAAACGACCTGAGTCCTTCAATATCTGTGTGAATGAACTTTGGAGAGGACCCATCTCCATTCAAACTGTGATATTACTGCAGGTCTGATGACACCTTGATTGCAAACCTGTGAAAACCATGAGTCAGAATTACAAAGTAAACTGCACATTGCATCATAATCCAAAGAAACTTTAAGATAATAAACATTTCCTATTTTAAGTTGTTATTTTAGGATGAAAATTATAGTTAAGCAAGGCATTAGTAATGCATGTAAACTTGTTATAATTTCCTCATGTTTATTTTTATTGTTGATTTTGAACTATTTGGATCAGTAGCTTTATAGTTTACCTCAAATTTGGCAGGTTTTTTTTTCAAATACTTTTTTTTTTCTTTAACCTCTTCCTGTTCTTTGAAAACTCCAACCACATACATATTAAGCCACTTGAAATTTTCCTAAAGTTCATTTTCTGTTCTTTATACTTTTTATTTTTTATTTTATATAATATTTATTGCTATCTCTTCAAGATCATGACTCTTTTATAATTAAATTTGTTGTTAATAATTTACAGTATATTTTTCATTGCAGTCATGTTTTTCATCTCTGCAAGTTTGATTTGTTTCTTTTTAAAATCTGTCAGGTCTGTATATAATACAGTTATAACAAATACTTTATTGTTTTAACTTAGTGAGGTATAATTGACAAAATAGCAACATATTTAAAGTGCTTATGATCACTTGATATACATACACATTAATAAAGGATTTCCTCCATTGAGTTAATTAACACATCTATCATGTCATATATTTACTTTCTGGTAAGAAAAAAAAACCTAAGTTCCAGACAATAAGATATCACCTCACATCTCTCAGATTGGCTACTGTCAACAAATCAACCGACAAGCGCAGACGAGGATGTGGAGAAAGGGAACCCTAGTACACTGCTGGTGGGAATGCAGACTGGTGCAACGATTATAGAAAACAGTATGGAGTTTACTAAAACAATTAAATATGGAACTGCCATTTGACCCAGTGACCCCACTTCTAGAAATATATCCTAAGAAACCTGAAACACCAATCAAAAATAATGTATTCACCCCTATGTTCATAGCATCACAATTTACAATAGCTAAGATCTGGAAACAGACCACGTGTCCATCAGTAGACCAGTGGATAAAAAAGTTGTGGTACATTTACACCATGGAAAACTATGCAGCAGTAAAAAAGAAGACTATCTTACCATTTGAGACAGCATGGAGGGATGTGGAGAGTATCATGCTAAGTGAAGTAAGTCAGTCAGAGAAAGACAAGTATCACATGATCACACTCATATATGAAATCTAAGTAACACAATAAACTGATGAACAGAGTGGATCCAGAATCATGGAAGCATGGAACAGAGTGTGAAATCTCAGAGGGAAGGTGGGGGG
>NW_005370679.1:212273-225686 GCF_000412655.1 Myotis brandtii
CCTGGGGTAGGGGTAAGGGTGGGCTGGAGGGGGTCAATGGGGGATAAAAGGTAAAAGGGGACATATGTAATACTTTCAACAATAAAAAATTATTAAAAATAAAATAAGAAATGAAGGAGAAGTAACTATTGATACCACAGAAATAGAAAGGATTATAATAGAATATTATAAACAACTACATGCCAAAAAATTGGACAATCTGAATGAAATGGATAAATTCCTAGAAACATACTATCTCCCAAAACTGAATAAAAAAGAAACAGAAAATCTGAACAGACTGATTACAACTAATCAAATTGAAGCAGTATTCCAAAAATTTTCAACAAACAAAAGTCCTGAACTGGATGGCTTCAGAGGTTCATTGTACCAAACTTTAAAGAAGTAACACCTATACTTCTCATACAATTCCAAAAAATTCACAAGGAGGAATGACAATCAAGCTTATTTTGTGAGGCCAGAATTACCTTAATTCCAAAACCAGATAAAGTCACTACAAAGAAAGGCAAGTATAAGCCAATATCCCTGATGAACATAGATGCAAAAATCTTCAACAAAATATTAGCAAACCAAATTTAGGAATACATAAAAAATATTATACACAATGAGATGTTTCTGTCTCACATCTTACCCCTCTATCCCTTCCTCTCTCTAAAATCAATAAAATATAAAATAAAAATATTCCTATGATGCCAAGTTGGTATAATATACACAAATCAATAAATGTGATACACCACATAAATAAAATGAATGGATGAAGGATATAAATCATATGATCATATCAATAGAACCAAAAAAAATGTTTGACAAAATCCAGCACCCATTTAGGATAAAAATTCTCAGCAAATTGGGAATAGAGGGAATATATATCAACATAATAAAGGCCATATATTTGAAAGCCACAGCTAACAACACACTCAATGGGAAAAATTAAAAGTGTTTTTTCTTAAGATCAGGAACAAGACAGGGATGTCTGCTTTCACCAATGTTATTTAACATTGTACTAGAAGTCCTAGCCACAGTGATCAGACAAGAAGAAACAATCCAAATTGGAAAGGAGGAAGTAAAACTGTCATTATTTTCAGATGACACAGTATTGTACATAGAGAACCTTAAAGACTCCATGAAAAAACAAACAAACAAACATGACTAGAATGGATAAATGAATTCAATAAAGTAGCAGAATAAAAATATAAGTATCCAGAAATGGTTGCATTTTTATGCAACGATAATAAGCTATCATGAAAAGAAACTAAATAAACAATGCTATTTAAAATTTCATTTAAAATTTACATTCCTAGGAACAAATTTAACCAAGGAGGTAAAAGAACTATACTCAGAAAATTATAAGACAATGAAGAAAGAAATTTAGGAAGATATAAATAAATGGAATAATATATTGTATTCATGGATAGGAAGAATTAACATTGTTAAAATGTTGATAATGCATAAAGCAATCTAAAGATTCAATTCAATTCCTATCAAAATACAAATAACCTATTTCACAGAACTAGAAAAAAATCATCCAAAAATGTGTGTGTTACCACAAAAGATCTAGAATAGCCAGAGCCATCTTGGGAAAGAAGAATAAAGTTGGAAAAATCATACTCCCTGATATTAAAGTATAGTACAAGGCCATAGTTATTAAAACATCATGGTACTGGCATAAAATCAGACATCTAGATTAATGGGATAGAATAGAGTTCAGAAATAAACCTGAGCCTCTCTGGTCAATTAATATTTGACAAAGGAGAGAAGACCATACAATAGTATAAATACAGTACATTCAATAAATGTTGGGGAAATTGGACAGTTACATGCAAAAAAAATGAGACTAGACCACCTTACAACACTATATACAAGAATAAACTTAAAATGGATTAAATACTTAAATGTAAGGCTAGAAATCATAAAAATCTTCTATTAGAAGAAAACACAGTCAATAAAATCTCAGACCTTTTCCTTTGTAATATATTTCTGATATATTTCCTCAGGCAAGGGAAACAAAGGAAAAAAGAAAAAAGGAATGGAGCTACATCAAATTAAAAATTTTTAGCTCAGCAAAAGAAACCATCAACAAAATGAAAAGACAATCCACTGAATGGGATAACATATTTGCTAATGATACATCTGATAAGCGTTTGATATTTTAAATTTATAAAGAACTTATGTAACTCAATACCAACACACAAAAAAACAAAAAACAAAACAAAACACACACACACACACACACACACACACACACACACAATCTAATTAAAAATGTGCAAAGGACCTATAGAAAGAGTTCTCCAAAGATGGCCAATAGACATAGGAAAAGATGTTCAACATCACTAATCATCAGAGAAATACATATTAAAACCACAATGAAATATCACCTCACATCTGCCAGAATATCTGTCATCAATAAAACAACCAACACCAAGTGCTGGAGATGATGTTGAGAAAAGGGAACACTTGTGCACTGTTGGTAGGAATGCAGATTGGTGCAGCCACAATGAAAAACAGTATGGACATTTCTCAAAAAATTAAAAATGGAACTGTGTTATGACACAGCAGTTCCACTTCTAGGTGTATATCCAAAGAAATCCAAAATACTAATTTAAATAAAATTGCACCCCTATATTCATTGCAGCATTGTTTACAATAGCCAAGCTATAGAACCAACCCAAGCAAACATCAATAGATGAGTAGATACAAAGTGGTGTGGAATATAACTTGGCCATAAAAAGAACAAAATCATAGCATTTGCAACAGCATGGGTGGACCTAGAAGGAATTATGTTAAGTGAAATAAGTCAGTCTGGGAAAGACAAATGCCATATGATTTCACTTTCATGTGAAGTCTAAAAAACAATATAAATGAACAAACAAAACAGAAACAGACTTACAGATACAGAGTACAGACTGATGGTTGCCAAGGGGGGTTAGGGACCTGAGTGAAACAGGTGAAAGGATTGAGAAGTATAGATTAGTAGTTACAAAATAGTCAAGGGAATGCAAACTACAGCATAGGAAACATCTATATATATAAGCGACCGGACAACCAGCTGACCATCTGACCATCCGGTAGCTATGACATGCAGTGACCACCAGGGGCAGATGCTCCGACTGGTAGCTATGACACTCACTGACCACCAGGGGGCAGACACTCAATGCAGGAGCTGCAGAGCTGCTGTGACTTGGCAGCTGCGGTTCTTGAGTGACACACCCAGAACCAGAGAGGAGGGAGTCCGATTCCGGGATGCGTCACCAGAGAACTGCCCTCTCGCAATCCTGGACTGCAGATGTTGGAGAGTCAGTTTCTGCCCAATCCCCAAAGGCCAGGCCAAGGGACCCCATCGGTGCACAAATCCATGCACCGGGCCTCTAGTGGTTAATAATCCTAATATATAAAGAGCCAGGATCAGTCACAACCTAAATAACCAGATGCACAACCGAACACCAGGCTAGGGAGCTGAGGGAGCGGGATCTGTGGGCCCCCGGCCACCTGTGGTGTGGTGGCAGAAGGAGGGAGCTGTGGGCCCAAACGACCAAAGAACCACTCAGACTCTCATGGCGTGGCGGTGTGGGGCCACAGAGGCTGAGGAGCCTCCCAGGGCAGGGTGTGAGTGTGGAGGTTCACACGGCAGGGGCCACGGAGGTGGAGGAGCGACGCTGGGCAGCGGACATTGCCCTGATTGCAGCTAGGCCTAGGGACCCTAACCACACAAGATTTAATTGTGAGCTGGGCCTCTAGTATTGTAATAAATATGTATGGTGAAATTTGGGTACTTGAAATACCAGGGAGCCCTGGCCGGTATTGCTTGGTGGTTAGAGCATCGGTCCAAGTACCCAAGGGTTGTGAGTTCGATTCCTAGTCAAGGGCACGTACCTGGCTGTGGTTCACTCCCTACCCCTGGTAGGGGTGCTTGTGAGAGAAACCAATCAGTGTGTCTCTCTTATCTCTCTCTCTCTCTCTCTCTCTCTCTAGTCTTTCCCCCCTCCTTCCCTTACACTTTGTCTGAAAAGCAATGGAAAAAATATCCTCAGGTGAGGATTAGCAATAAGTAAATAAATAAATAAATAAATAAGCAAATAAAACAAATACCAGGGGAAACATTTTGTAAAGTACATGATTGTCTAACCACACCTTAACATAATACAAAATCATATTGAATGTAATATGTTATTTAAATGTTTTTAAAAATTAAAAAGAAGTTAAAAAAACTATTAAGTTTGTGATAACATTTTTGTGCCACATTAGGTAACTAATATAGACTAGAAAGAGTGTATAAAATTGTAAGCACTTCAAGTCATCTTGACTAGAAATCTCAGTTAATAACTTTTAAAAATATTAATAAATTCATAAAAACAGTAGTGTATATTATAAAACAAGATGCAAAATTTAAAATAAATATTTAATTAGAACAATACAATGTTGTTAATGAGTCGGGCAGAGTAAATACATTTATTTGGCATTATTAAATACCTTGCATGAGTTAGTCACTGTGTTGCAGTCTCATTTCAATTAATTCAAGCCCTTTTCTCAATGCTTTCATCACAATATAATAATGGCATTGAACTTGTAAATTTTTGAGAATGTAACTGTTTCCAAATTTATTATTCAGATAAGACTGAATATTTTTCACATAGAACTACTTTATAATACTAAAACTGTCATGTCTTATAAGATTTTATTTTTCTCTGAAGAGAAATACATTATGTGAGTATAAATACAACACACATAGTAATAAAGGATTTTTATGTACATTTTAAATTAGGATTTTTAATGCCATTGAAGTGAAGAGGAATAATCTCATCTCTGGGAAAATTGGTTATATTATATTGACCTTTGAAGTCACTATATATGTCATGACATAATAAATATAAACCTTCCTGAAAGGATATTGAGATGTTAAGTATGTTTTGTTTCAAACTCCAATGAAATAAGATAGTGACATTTAGCTATAATTGTTTAAAATGAAGAAAAATTTTCTACAATCATTAATTTTTATGTTATGGATGCTGACATAAATTAGTGTTACTGATCCTGATGAATAAGTTTTTCAAATCTGCCACCAAATCTCGTCAAGTTTGCCTTCAAAGTAAAACTAATCTCTGAATAGTTCTCATCAGCTCCATTATGACATATCACCCTCATCCTATCATCATATCTCTCCTGAACTTCTGCAATAGCCTTTTAACTGGGCTCCCTTCATTCACTCATTTCTCAGCAGTTTATTCTATGTATAATAACTACAAATTCTCTTAAAACTTCAGTCAGACAATGTGCCTTCTGCTAAAATCTTGCAGTACCATTCCATTCACTCAGATTAAGTAAACAATCAATGTCTCAATGAATATGCTATATACTGTGTTTTATTTCACCCTGCAAAATTTAACTATCATTATGTCTTTGATCTCTTCTTTCTTTTTATTGGTCTTGTTTTACCTGTTTTTGCTCAAACAATCTAAGCATCCTCCTTCATAACTTCTGCACTTGCTGTTTCCTCTACCTGGAATGTTCTTTTCTATAGATATATTTATGTCTTGACCCCCTGTATCCCTCAAGACTTGGCTCAAATGTCACCTTGCTTTATCATTAAAGTGGTAATCACCCCACTTTTAGTCCAGCACACCATTTATCTTCCCTGCTTTTTTTCTTCATAACAATTATCAGTATCTAAAAGAAATTTTTTTTTTGCTGGAATGAATAATGTATACTACCATAAAGAAACAATTACTGAAAATGATTTAATTAGTATCCAATGCCAATTTTGCCATAAAAATGCACAGAGAGGCAATTGCCAATATGTTATTAAAAGTAAGTATGTATAGGCCAAAATAAAATTTTGTTCATAATTTCACCATAGTATCTATGGATACCAAGTTATGCTTTATGATGAAATAGCATATATAATGCAATTGCTAAAATTTAGGCCTCTGGAATTGACAAACCCAATAGTAAATTTAACTCCATATTTACCAGTCTTTGAAATATTTAACCTGCCTGAATATCAGTATTCTTATCTGTAAAATTGTCATTAAAACAGTAGCAACATCATTCAGATACTGTCAGAATTAAATAAGACAATGTAAGTTAAACATGAAGTATAGTGACCATAATATAGCATGTACTCCATAAATGTTAGCTCTTTGTAGTAATATGAAATATCACATTTTCAAAAGTCAATGGACACCATTTAGTATATTACTTAATTGTATGGACTCAGACATTGGACATACATGGATTTGCATCTCAGCTCCCACATTCACCAGCTGCGTGACTGTGGGTACATTACTTGGCTTCTTTTTTTAAAATTAAAGTATGGTTGACATACAATTTAGTTTCAGGTGTATACATGGTGATTTGACATTTATATAACTTAAAATATGCTCACCATGATAAATCTAATAACCATTTGTCTCTGTATGAAATTATTACAATATTACAGAGTATCTTAACTGTGGTATTATGTGTATATTACATCCCCATGACTTATTTGTTTTACCTTTTAATCCTTTTCACCCATCCACCTCACATTCCACACTGGCAACCATCAGTTTTGTCTCTGTATCAATTAGTCAGTTTAGTCTATTTTTGTTTTGTTCTGTTTGTTTGTTTTGCATCTGTAGATTCCACATATGTGTGAAATCATATGGTATTTGTCATTCTGTAACATTTTTTTTCTTTTGTTTACATTACCTGAGAAGATATATCAGAAAAAAAAAATGTTGCTATAAGAAATGTCCAAGATTTTACTGCCTATGTTTTCTTCTAGGATTTTAATGGTTTTAAGTCTAACATTTAAGCCTTTAATCAACTTTGAGTTTATTCTTGTGTATGGTGTAAGAAAAGTGGTCTAGTTTCACTTTTTTGTGTCTGTCCAATTTTCCCCAAAACCACTTATTGAATAGAATACCCCATTATATGTTCTTGCCACCTTTATTGAACATAAAGGTGCCACTTTATATCTAGATTATCTATTCTGTTCTAATTATCTACATGTCTGTTTTTATGCCAGTACCATACTGTATTGATTACTATGGCCTCATAGTAGTATATTTTGATATCAGGTAGCATGATTCCTTCAAATTTGTTCTTTTTTTTCCCAAGACTGCTGTAGGTATTTGGGGTTTTTTTATGGTTCCATAAAAAATTTAGGGGTAGTTTAATAGGAACTGGGTTGAATCTATAGATTGCTTTGGGTAGTATGGGCATTTTAATGATGTTAATTCTTCTTATCCATTAACACAGTATATGCTTCCACTTATTTGTGTCTTCTTCAGTTTTTTTTCTTCAGTTTCTTATAATTTTCTGTGTACAGATCTTTGACCTCCTTGTTTAAATTTATTTCTAGGTATTTTTGAAGCAATTATAAATGAGATTGCATTATTAACTTCCCTTTCTGATAGTTCGTTTTTGGTGTATAGAAATACAGCTGATTTTTTGACAATTACCTAAAAAAAAATGAAACTGCATTTTGACCCAGCAGTTCCATATCTGAGAATTTATCTGAAGAAATCCAAAACACTAACTTAAAAGAATATACGCATCCCTGTTCACTGCAACATTGTTTACAATAGCCAAGATTTGGAAGTAGCCCAAGTCCCCTCTGTAGATGAGTGGATAAAAAAGCTGTGGTACATTACACAATGGAACACTACTCAGCCATAAAAAAAATAAGGGAATTTTAGCTTTTGTAACAGCATAGATGGACATGGGGAGTACTATGCTAAGTGAAATAAGTCATTCAGAGGAAGACTAATAACACATGATTTCACCTATATGTGGAACATAATGAACAAAATTGTCTAAGAAACAAATTAGAAACAAACTTATAGCTGTCAGAGGAGAAGGGGTAAGGGTGCTGGGTGAAAGAGGGGAAGAGATTAAGCAAAAATAAATAAATAAATAAAATCCACAAAAAACCTCATAGACAGATAGTGGTATGGTCATTATCAGAGGAAAATGGGAGTCGGGGGAGGCAAGAGAGGGTACTGGGGGGATAAATGCTGATAGAAAGATACATGACTTTGGGTGGTAAACACACACTACAATATACAGATGATATATTATAGAATTGTACACCTGAAACCTATATAATTTTATTAACAAATGTGACACCAATAAATTCAATAAAAAGCTAATTATGGGTTTTTCCTTTTGATCTTCAGTAGCTTAATTTTAAAGGTATAGATACTGATAAGTTCAGAAGAGGAGGTGGTGGGTTGATTCAGAGGAAGAGGAAGTTCCAAAGGCAGAACATGAGACAAAGGAGTTGAGGGAGAGGAACGTGATAGAGCAGGGGCAGAGGGACATGAGACTTTGGGAATTATTTTGTCCTTCAGTTGTTTGTTTGCCTCAGTAAATCTTAAAATTTTATTTTGCAAAGAAGTAATTTTTGACTCCTTTGTATGTTTGGAAGTCTCAAAATACCTATCAAAATAGGCATTATATGCAGTTTTAGCAATTTTAGAGATATGGTTGTTTAGTTTTAAGAAAAGGAAGTTTGGAGATTTTAAGTTTCCCATAATAACCATTGGTATTCTAAATTCCTTTTAGTTTAATCAGTCTATTTAGTTAGAGATGTGCATGAGAGGGGACCATGGTTTTTTGTTTTGTTTTGTTTTCTATACATATTTTTTAAATATATTTTTATTGATTTCAGAGAGAAAAGGAGAGGAAGATGTAGAAACATCAATGATGAGAATCATTGACTGGTTGCCTCCTGCATTTCCCCCACTGGGAATTAAGCCCACAACCCGGGCAAGTGCCCTTGACCAGAATCGAACCTGACACCCTTCAGTCCCCAAGTGGATGCTCTATTCACTGAGCAAAACCAACTAGGGCTTATGACTTTATCAGTCTTCTATCTATCTATCTATCTATCTATCTATCTATCTATCTATCTATCTATCTATCTATCTATCTATCTATCTATCTATCTTATTGACTGTTTTACAGATGCCCCCTCTTCCCCCACACCTTTGCCTCCCTCCACCCAGCCCCCATACCTCCTAGGCCTTCACCACATTATTGTCTGTATCCATGGGATATATATATATATATATATATGTTGATTGGTATTCTAAATTCCTTTTTTGTTAAATCAGTCCATTTAGTTAGAGATGTGCATGAGGCAGGGATCATGGTTTTTAAACATGATATTGCCAGCGGTCACTGTGGGTGGAGTGCTCTGAAAATATTTCGATAACTTAGATCCCATTTTTCAGTTTTGTTTTGTTTTTCCCCTAGAGGAAGGTCTCAAATAGCCTGAAGACAAAATACCAGGCAGTTTTAGCAGTGGAACTGTCTGATCCCAGAAGATTCAGGCTGAAGGCTGAACAGCACAGTTCCAAGGAATAGTCTGATCCTGAGTTAGTCAGGTCGAAGATTGAGTATCATAGTTCCAGAGGAACAGCCAGATCTCAAAGGAGACAGGTCATATGCCAAATGAGTACACACAGACAAACAAGGCCCTTACCAGAAAATGATGAAGCCTTTTTATATATCCTGAATATAATCTCAAGAACTTAAAAATGCAGAAAGAGTGGAAGCTCAGATCCAGGAGAAAACTTAACTCTCAAAATCCAGGATTGGTGAAAAGCAGTGAGCTTAATGGGCTCTGTGGGTGCCTAACCAGTTTGTTCACCAGCCTCAGAGTTATGGGGAAGGGGGGTGTTTGTTTGTTTTTGTGTTTTTTTTTGATAACTGTATGCATGAGCCACCACATATGTTGACCTTAAACAAAAAAGTCAGCTCTAGCTGATTTGGCTCAGCGGATAGAGCGTCGGCCTGCTGAATGAAAGGTCCCAGGTTCGATTCCAGTCAAGGGCATGTACCTTGGTTGCGGGCACATCCCCAGTAGGGGGTGTCCAAGAGGCAGCTGATCGATGTTTCTCTCTCATCGATGTTTCTAGTTCTCTATGCCTCTCCCTTCCTCCCTGTGAAAAATCAATAAAATATATTTTTTAAAAAAGTCAGCCAGATATTTCTGTAGCAAAATGGGTTTATAGGGAAACAACAAAGTATTGCAATCCAGAACATACAACCATGGCTGGCCATGCACAAGTCCACTAAAACAAGGAGAGGAATCTGTTTTATAGAGGAAAAGAGGAAATTGGGAGGGCTATTACAAATGAAGAGTTCTCTGTTGTACTTTGTCATTAACATAGGGCTTGAGAGCACCCCCTTCTCACCTCCCTACTTCATTTTAAATGAGGTTTCTGTTTACTAATTTTTTAAAATTATTTTTGTTGTTGTAAGTATTACAAATGTCCCCCTTTCCCCACCCATTGACCCCTCCTCCCTGCCCCTGCCCCCTTCCCAGGCCTTCACCCCCTATTGTCTGTGTCCATCAGTATTCATATATGCATATAAGTTCTTTGGTTAATCTCTTCTTACTTCTACCTCTCCCCTCTGAGATTCCTCAATCTATTGCATGCTTCCAGGTCTCTGATCTATCAGTTTATTTTGTTCATTAGATTCCACATATAAGTGAGATCATGTGTTATTTGTTTATCTCTGACTGGCTTATTTCACTTAGCATAGTACTCTCCAGGTCCCTCCATGTTGTCGCAAAGGGTAAGAGATCCTTTTTTTTTTTTTTTATAGCCACATACTATGCCATTGTGTAAATGTACCACAGCTTTCTATTCACTCATCTACTGATGGGCACTTGGGCTGTTTCCAGATCTTATGTATTGAAAATAACGTTGCTATGACCATAGGGATGCATATGTTCTTTCTAATTGGTATTTCAGGATTCTTAGGATATATTCCTATGAGTGGGATCACTGGGTCAATTGGCAGTTACGTTTTTAATATTTTGAGGAAACTCCACACTGTTTTCCATAGTTATTGTACCAGTCTG
Organism: Myotis brandtii; assembly: GCF_000412655.1. Lineage (NCBI taxonomy): Eukaryota > Metazoa > Chordata > Mammalia > Chiroptera > Vespertilionidae > Myotis > Myotis brandtii. Next base: position 223,129 of record NW_005370679.1, read on the forward strand.
CATTCCCACCAACAGTGTATGAGGGATTCTTTTCCTTCACATCTTTCCAGCATTTGTTTGTTGATTATTGCTGTTGATAAACATTCTGGCAGGTGTGAGGTATAAGGTATGAGGTGGCACCTCATTGTCATTTTAATATGCATCTCTCTGATGATTAGTGGTTTAAGCATTTTTTCATATTAATTAATTTACATACAATATGATAATCTTTTTTTGTATGGTGACTGGTAGTTTGTTATGAAGCACTCTTATGTCTATAAAACCCTTTTATTTATATAGTATGTAAAATCAGCATCTACAGAGCTGTCTCGCATCTATGGGGCTATCTAGAAAAATTTACTTCCATACATTATTAAAACAGGAAAGAGGGCATATACAGAACACTTTCCCTGACCATGACCTTTTCCAGGAATGTTTCTACTTCCATTTTTTTTCCTGGAGTTTTAATCAATAAATTTGTTCTTTTGTGTCAAAGATCACCTGTTGCTTGTGGGCATCTTTTTAACTGCAAATATCTGTGGGAAAGAAAAAGTAGTGAGTTAGACATCTTTTTCTTTGGATGAATTGATAGGATTTTTCTAAGTAGTGGTCATCTAGGGTTCACCTGGCCTTGGAGAAAGCAGAAAGAAGAAGGAAAATACTCATGTAAAAAATAGCTTCTCATTGAATGCATCAGTAGTTTTACACTTTAAGTGTAAGACATTTGTTCTTCACTATCAAATTTCTGTATTTGACCATAGCACCTACTTCAAATCTGATTCTATTTTAAAATCACCATAAAGTTGTTTGAGCATATCCTTTCTTTCTATCCTCACTCCTAAAACTTGTCTACTTAATGAATATTCATCTAATAAGATGTGACTATAATTGAATTCCTGCGTACTTTCAGAAAAATACAACAGATTTTCTGACTACTATCTTGTTAAACCAGGGATCAAACACACAGTGCCCCCACAAATATATGTACACAGAGCTTACCTTATGGCTCAAGAGCCCATATTAATAATTCATTGTTTTTGTAGCAAGTGAATCCTTGTCACCTATGATCAGTAAAGTATTATTTAAAAGCATCAAGCAGCACACATCTATGGATTCATTTATTTTGTTATCACCCTGAAGATAGCAGATAAGCTGATTAACTGCTGGCTACTATATTGCCAATAATAAAAAGATTATCATTACTTTTTTGGTTCACAGGAAATTAGAAGTATGCAGGCACAATTTAAAGGCAGCCTAAAGCTATATAAAAACAAACAAATAAATAAACAAAAACTGATAATGTTATAACTCATTTCCCTCCACTTTTCAAAATACCAGGACAATGCAGAAATGCAAGCTAGATGTTTGTATATGCTAGTTTAAAACATCTTCTAAATGCAGAGCAAGATCTAAAGGTATATTAGGTATACTCACTCATTATGCCCAACATTTAAAGTCAAAGTAAACCTTATTTCTTTATTAAGAGTAACTCACACTGGCCAGTGTGCCTCAGTTGGTTAGAGCATTATCCCATACACCAAAAAGTGGCAGGTTTGATTTCCAGTCAGGACACATACCCAAGTTGCAGGTTTGATCCCTAGTCGGGGTGCATCCACAAGACAACTGGTTGATTTTCTCTCATTCTTCCTCTCCCTTCCTCTCTCTCTAAAAGGTCAATAAAAAAACATATCCTTGTGTGAGGATTAAAAATAAATAATATAAATCAATAAATTAGCATTTCAATAAAAAGAGTAACTGGAAAAACCATGATCTCAAAAACAATATTTATGCATGTGACTGACTATGGGCTAATAATGATTAATGAGAATTATCCTTACAATGGTGCCATCTTTCAAGAATATGTTTCTTAACAGCTTATACTAATATAATGTTACCAAAGTTGGATTTAGTTCTTGGAAATGGGATATTTACCTACATGGTAAGATTTAACAGGGCCAGAAAGGAAGCCTGTGTTTATGCTTCATGTGGTATTGTGTTTTATAAGAAGAAATACTAGTATATACTAGTATTAGGTCTTCACCCTGTTTCTGGCACGAAGCTCCTAAAACTTGGACTTTCTTAAGAGATAAAAGCAAACAAGAAAGGTGTTTTGTTATGTTATGAGGTGACTTTGAGGCAACTAAGGAAGGAGTGGCTGGTGCCTGAAGCACAAATCATGTGATTAGAAGGTGGAAACTTTCAGTCTCACCTTTATGATTTCTGGGGAGTGATAGAAGCTGGAGGATGAATTAATCATCAACAGCCAATGATTTTATCAATCATGCCTGTGTAATGAAGTCTCCACTTCAAGTTTATCACTTATTGGTGAGCAAGTGGAGATGTGGGATAGAGCCACACTCAGAGGGTGTGGAAGCTCTGAACCCTTCCCCCATACCTTATCCTATGCATTTCTTTTATCTGGTTGTTCCTGAATTATATCATTTTATAATAAACTAGAGGCCCTGTGCACAAAAATTTGTGCACTCGGGGGGGAGAGGGGGTCCCTCAGCCCATCCTGTGCCCTCTCGCAGTCTGGGACCCCTCAGGAGATAATGACCTGCTGGCTTAGGCCTGCTCCC
>NW_005370679.1:226412-231241 GCF_000412655.1 Myotis brandtii
CAGGTTTCTGGGGTTTTGTTTAGCTTCTATATTTGCAACATAGTTGCTTAGAGTTGCAGCTGAGAGGCCGGCAAGTCAGGCGGGGAACGTTGGAGTCTGCAGTCACTGGAGCAAGCAAGCCTCCCTGTTCGCTTCAGTGCATGGCTGCCAGCTGCCATCTTGGCTGGCAGTTAATTTGCATATCACCATGATTAGCCAATGGGAAGGGTAGCGGATGTACAGCTAATTACCATGTTTCTCTTTTATTAGATAGGATTGGTAATCAAGTAAAATGTTTCTTTAAGTTCTGTTTGATGCTATAGCAAATTAATCAAAATTAAAGAGGGGGTCATAGGAAACTCTAGTTTATAGCCAGTCAATCAGAAGCACAGGTGACAACCTGAACTGGTGATTGGCATCTGAAATGGGAACTGTCTTCACTTTTTTTAAGATTGTAGGACTGAGCCCTTAACCTGTGGCATCTCAAATTTGAATTGAATTGTAAGACATCCAGCTGGTTTCTAATAGTTGCTTGGAGGTGTTGGAAAACCCACACATTGAAATTGGTATCAGAATACTTACCTTCAAATATAATACAACTACTATCGACCTAATATATGTGATTAAGCTATTGAGTCATCAGGAGTCCTTAGTTTAAATAAAAAACTCCATTAAAAACTATAATAAACACCTATTTGTGGTCCTAGTCATTTAGAGCCATTTGATCAATTTGTGTCCAAAACAAAAAACAAATCTCTCTGTAATTGTCGACTGCATCCTAAATGCCTCTGTAAGTAACACTTGTTTATGGAATTATCAAGACCTATGACCTACTTTCTCTGCTGGGGTTTCAACATTGTTGCCAATAAACCTTGTACTTCTTATTTTTAAAAGATGTTTGTTATTTATTTTTAGGAGAGAGGAAGGGAGAGGGAAAGAGAGAGAGAAATACCATGTGAGAGTGAAGCGAGACAATGCCCTGACTGGGAATTGAACAAGCAACCTTTTGGTGCATGGGACGATGCCCAACCAACTGAGCCACACTGGCCAAGGCTAAATCTTATATTTCTTGAAGGTGTTAATGCTTTCTATAAGAAAAGCGTTACATTTAAAATCTTAGTTAAGGACTGATAAAATACTATGACAGTGGAACCAAACTAAGGTCAGGAAGGTAAAATCAATGAATGAGCGCCAGAAGTTCCTGGCCTAACCTGAAGGAAATCTCACTCAGACCTTCATGATGGGCTCTTTGTAAGTCCCAGTGTCAGCATGGGCCAGGCCTGTTAGCTGCCAGGAGCCACTGGGGTTGTGGAGGAGAACAGGACGCTGAGGGTCACAAGGAGCAGGAACCACGGACACAGGGCTGCCCTGCTGATGTGTCTCTAGTCGTGGAAGCCTTCGTTTCACAGGTCACAGCTGCAGAGCTTTTTCTAAAAATGCTACAGTACATCAGCAATGAAAGGGGAACAAATTTTGCTTTCTGACAATACAGCTTCTCTTGCTGTGCAGCCCTTTTTGCAAATGTGTAATCTGCCTATCAAATTGGTTTTTAAGGCAAATGCAGACTATATGTCCCATCTGGTAAAGTAACTTTTATTCATGTAGGAATTCAAATAGTATCAGAACTTGGGTCAAAAGTCCAATTTGTTAAAGCCAAGGGCCATTCTGTTAGTGATGGGATTGGATGAAGTCCAAAAAAGCAGAAATTCAAGCCTACGTGGAATTAGTCAGCAATATGCTGTTGACTGCAGAGTTGTGCCTTCAGTGGTATGATGAAGCTACAGTAGGGGAGATCCCACATGCTAGGTTTGGATCTGCTTAGCTTGACCTCTGAATCATATTTTGACCTATTAAAATAGGTTGTTTTTTTAAAACGGCATCTTCTTTATTTTGCATACTTTAATTTCAGAACAAAATAAAAAAAAAAACCACAATACATAACACATCCAAAACTATGTCAAATATGAGAAGAGAGGGCTTGAGGCCACTGTAACCTGCCTTAGGAAAAGACAGGAGAGGGGAAAAGCCACTAAATATCAGAGGAAACCAGGTGGGCTAGGGCCACGCAGGGCTGCTGGGGGAGCCATGAAGACTACACAGAGGACGCAAGGTCTGCAGGTAGAAACTCCTAATCTACTTCTTCCATGCGAGAGGCATCCTCATCACCCTCAAGGGGGGGTGGGATATCATCAGGAACAGCAGCACTGGGTTATTCTGCTGTCACTTCATCTTCATCAATGCCTAGGCCTAGCTTGATCATGCGGTAGATGCGGTTGGAGTGGGTCTGGGGATCCTCAAGTGAAAAGCCAGAAGAGAGCAGTGCAGTTTCAAACAGCAACACCACAAGGTCCTTGACAGCTTTGTCATTCTTGTCTGCCTCTGCCTTCTGGCACAGAATCTCCACAATGGGGTGGTCTGGGTTGATCTCCAGGTGCTTTTTGGCCATCATGTAGCCCATTGTAGAGTTATCCCTAAGTGCCTGGGCTTTCATGATACGTTCCATGTTAGCTGTCCAGCCGTAGGTGCTGGTCACAATGCAGCAGGGTGAAGACACAAGCCTATTGGAGATTGTCACCTATGGACAGTCACAAAAACCTTCGGTTTATATTAAATTGCATTACCACTTTAAGGTAAAAGTTACGCGTATTTTAAGTTTTATCATCAGAAAAAAAATGCTCAATCTTTGCCAAATTTTAAGTAAATAGCAGCCTTAAACCTGCTTGCTTAAGAGAGCAAGAGGTATGATGACTAAATTAAGTTGCTTAAAATTACTAATTGTGTAGCAACACAAGATTCTGAGGGAAACAGCCTTGAAGGCATTTATTACAAAATACATCAGTCCCAAAATTGGCTTACCTTCTCAACCTTCTTATCCAAGATTTCTTTCATAAGTTTGCAGAGGTTCTCAAACTTGGCCTTGCTCTCTTCCATTTTCTTTTTCTCCTCTTCATCCTCAGGTAGCTCCAGGCCCTCCTTGGTAACTGAGACCAAGCTTTTTTCATCAAACTCCTTGAGCTGCTGCACACAGTACTCATCGATAGGCTCTGTCATATATACTACCTCGAAGCCCCGCTTCCGCACTCGCTCCACAAAAGCAGAGTTAGCAACTCACTCTTTGCTCTCACCAGTGATATAATAGATTGATTACTGGGTCTCCTTCATGAGAGAGACATATTCTGAGAGAGAGGTCATTTCATCTCCAGACTGGGAGGTGTGATAGCACAAAAGCTCAGAAAGGCGTCGCCGATTAGTCGAGTCCTCGTGGATTCCAAGCTTTAGGTTTTTAGAGAACGCCTCGTAGAATTTCTTATAGTTCTCCTTATCTTCCACCAGCTGAGAGAAGAGCTCAAGGCACTTCTTTTTTTTTTTTTAAATATATTTTTATTGATTTTTTACAGAGAGGAAGGGAGAGAGATAGAGAGTTAGAAACATCGATCAGCCGCCTCCTGCACATCTCCCACTGGGGATGTGCCCGCAACCCAGGCACATGCCCTTGACCGGAATCGAACCTGGGACCCTTCAGTCCGCAGGCCGACGCTCTATCCACTGAGCCAAACCGGTTTCGGCTCAAGGCACTTCTTAACAATATTTTTATGAATGACCTTCAAGATTTTACTCTGCTGGAGCATTTCTCAGGAAATGTTCAGGGGCATGTCCTCAGAGTCAACCACACCTCAGATAAAGTTGAGATACTCTGGTATCAGCTCATCACAGCTGTCCATTATGAACACACGGTGGACATAGAGTTTGATGTTATTCTTCTCCTTGTTCTCAAAGAGGTCAAAGGGAGCCTGACGGAGGATGAACAGCAATGCCCTGAATTCCAGTTGATCTTCTACAGAGAAGTGCTTGACTGCCAAGTGGTCTTCCCAGTCATTGGTAAGACTCTTATAGAACTCTCCATATTCCTCCTCGGTGATGTAAGATGAAAGCTATTGGATGGGGTAACAAGACTTTGGACCATGTTTTAGAAGGTGTTGACTAGTACTGTCAAGCTTTCTCAAAGACTGAGAACACAACCATATTCTTTCAAAAAGCAGCCCTACTGAACTAGATGCACTGGTATTTGGCCATCTGTACACCATTCTTCCCACACTGATGAACTTTCTGAGAAGGTGAAAAACTATAGCAACCTTCTTGCTTTTTGTAGAAGAATTGAACAGCACTGTTTTGAAGATCATAGTAAAGGCAGCTCATCTATCAGATTATCTTAGAGTTATGTGTTAGTTTAGTTATTATTTTTAAACATGTTAACTTTGGAAATATGTGTTGTCTGAATGATATGATAATGGTATCAGAATTTTAAAACAAAACACTGCTTTCTGAAACCTCAAAACAAGTTACATAATGCACTTTATAGATGTATTTTATACTGTTTATGCACACATTGAAATAATTCTGAATGACTGAATTTGATATGTTATACTCTATATCTTGATTTTTTTGTTTTCTTAAAACTTGTGAGCTAGACCAAGATGGTGGCATAGGTAAACACCGGAGTTTGCTGCCTCGAACAACCACTTCAAAAATACAACTAAAAGATGGAACGGACATCATCCAGAACCACAGGAAGGCTGGCTGAGTGGAAATTCTACAACTAGAAGGAAAGAGAAAAGCATACAGAGACTCAGAGGAGACGCAGTGCGGAAGTGAAATACTGAGGTGAGGAGGTGCATGTGGAGCGGGCTGGCGGCTGAGGGCTCAGTTGTCGTTTTCAATCGGGAGGGAGTCTCAGGCTCTGAGCTCAAGTTCCTGGTGAGTCTATAGGGACCCAGACTCATACGGGAGAAGCAGGACTGTCTGGCATCAGTCGGAACCCGAGGGCAGCTTTCTCTCCGAGGGGCTTGCAG
>NW_005370679.1:231467-234513 GCF_000412655.1 Myotis brandtii
CAAATCCTCCCAGTGTTACCTACAACAATCAAGGCTTAACTACAACAAGACTGCGCACAAAGACCACTAGGGGGTGTACCAAGAAAGCGTAAAAAATGCGGAGACAAAGAAACAGGACAAAACTATCAAGGGAGGATATTGAGTTCAGAACCACACTTTTGAGGTCTCTCAAGAGGCTTCTAGAGTCTGTCGATAAACTTGATGAGATGTACAGGAAATCTAATGAGACCCTCGATGGTGTGATAAAGGACCATCTAGAAAGTAAGCATACACTGACTGAAATAAAGAATATTATACAGACTCCCAACAGCAGACCAGAGGAGCGCAAGAATCAAGTCAAAGATTCGAAATGCGAAGAAGCGAGAAACACCCAACCGGAAAAGCAAAATGAAAAAAGAACCCAAAAATACGAAGATAGTGTAAGGAGCCTCTGGGACAGCTTCAAACGTACCAACATCAGAATTATAGGGGTACCAGAAGATGAGAGAGAGCAAGATATTGAAAACCTATTTGAAGAAATAATGACAGAAAACTTCCCCTACCTGGTGAAAGAAATAGACTTACAAGTCCAGGAAGCGCAGAGAACCCCAAACAAAAGGAATCCAAAGAGGACCACACCAAGACACATCATAATTAAAATGCCAAGAGCAAAAGACAAAGAGAGAATCTTAAAAGCAGCAAGAGAAAAAAAGTCAGTTACCTATAAGGGAGTACCCATACGACTGTCAGCTGATTTCTCAACAGAAACTTTGCAGGCCAGAAGGGAGTGGCAAGAAATATTCAAAGTGATGAATAGCAAGAACCTACAACCAAGATTACTTTATCCAGCAAAGCTATCATTCAGAATTGAAGGTCAGATAAAGAGCTTCACAGATAAGGAAAAGCTAAAGGAGTTCATCACCACCAAACCAGTATTATATGAAATGCTGAAAGGTATCCTTTAAGAAGAGGAAGAAGAAGAAAAAGGTAAAGATACAAATTATGAACAACAAATACACATCTATCAACAAGTGAATCTAAAAATCAAGTGAATAAATAATCTGATGAACAGTATGAACTGGTGATTATAATAGAATCAGGGACATAGAAAGGGAATGGACTGACTATTCTTGGCGGGGGAAAGGGTTGTGGGGGGTGCTGGAAGAGATTGGACAATAATCTTGCACCTATGGATGAGGACAGTGGGTGGGGAGTGAGGGCGGAGGGGGGGGTGGGAACTGGGTGGAGGGGAGTTATGGTGGGAAAAAAGAGGAACCAATGTAATAATCTGAACAATAAAGATTTAATTCAAAAAAAAACTTGTATGCATGTAAAAATAAACCTTAAACAACTGTTAAAAATAAAAATAAAATAAATGAATAAACCTGGCTATATATGAGACAGTATGGTGTGGTAAAGTATATATGACAAACTTGAAAATATGATATGTCTAAAGACAGTAAAATATTTTTAAATGCTAAATAAGATGAACAAAATATGTCTGCAAGAGGCCCACACTTGAAACCACTGCCTGCATTCAACTGTGTTGGTTTGTCTTCCAGTATGACAGACTGCAGCTCCCTGGGATTCAACACATAATTAACAAATAGTCCTTGGGTATTATTGTGAGGTGATCCTTTCTGAGTATTTTTAACATCTGTCCTTACAAAAATCTTTCTAATTTTCTCAGTAAGACATAGTCACTCTCTTCTCTGTGCCCCTAAAATGATTTGTGTATATTTATTTTATGGCACCTATCATCTTATGCTGTAATGGTTTGTTGGAATGTCTTTCTCCTTCACTGGACCATGAGCACCTTAAGGCCAAAGGCTAGTGCTTATTCTACTGTGAAAGCTCAACACCCAGGATTTTATTAGTATTCACATATTTGTCTTTCATGAATGTTCAGCTTCTTCTTGGGTATAAATACTAAAGAAGGAGGAGATGCAGATTTTAGATTTTATTTTTACTGTATTTTGAAAGCTTACATTTAATACAAAGGAGGTTGAGCATTTCTCAGGGAATATTTCGACTGTAGCTTGATGAATTGCTCTGCTTTCCACCAGGGATTTAGATGTTTATTTTTAAAATTTTTATTAATCCTCACCCCAGGATAGTTTTCCATTGATTTTTAGAGAGTGGAAGGGAGGGGGAGAGACAGAGAGGGACATTGGTGTGAGAGAGACACATCAGTTATTTGCCTCCCACATACACCTTACCGAGCCAGGGATCTAGCCTGCAACTGAGGTACATGACCTTTACTGGAATTGAACCTGGGACCATTCAGTCCATGGGCCGATACTCTATCCACTGAGCCAAACCAGCTAGGGTAGGATGTACATGTTTAAAGAAAAAAAATCTGGAATCAGAATTCTAAAGCTGATAAATAGTATGGAAGATTCAGAGGCACATTTGTGGTATTTGAAAGAAATACTCATCAATCAAAAAAGTTTTTGGCATAACACCATTATTTCATCATAAATATATGGCAAGGAATTAGATTTCAGTAAAATTCATATTAGTTAAATCTAATATATTTCTGAGGGTACAGTAGACTGTTTGAAAAGATTTAGGAAATGGGTAACTTGTTGAACACTCAGATCATACCTCTTGAATGGAGTACTCATTTCAATAGTAATAATACTCTGACATTTTACCTGTATCCAAGTTAAACTGTTCCAGTATTATCATCTCTGTGATTAATTATGCTTAATTATTTAATATAATATTTAAAAGAATTTATGGAACATGTATGTTAGGACTCTTTTTCTAAAATATGACATTTTTAAGGCAATCTAATTAGTTACCACTAAAAAAAAGGGCATGATTTTCTTATAGACTATTAGAGACACAAAGGTTTGCCTTGCATATAAATCCTATGAATCACTAGTCCAGGATGAAAGAACTGTTGGAGCTGAAAATGACAGTAGTAAATTTAGACTTTAGAACTTACAAAATCATTCCTGAGAGGGGACAAAGGAATGGCTTTCAACACTGTAACATTAGGTAGTGATTCCCTTTAGTTCCTATTATGTATTGAACACCTTCTAGTTGATTAACATTTTAG
>NW_005370679.1:235796-241891 GCF_000412655.1 Myotis brandtii
GATCAATGATTCTCTCTCATCATTGATCTCTCTCTCCCTCTCCCTTCCTCTCTGAAATCAATAAAGAAATATATTAAAAATAAATAAATAAACAATGCTCCTGAATTTGTAGTCAGTGAAAACTGGAAAGAAAGCAAAAAACAAAATATGTAAAGATTAGAATAGGAAAGAAGTTATTATTATACTATGTAGATATTTTAAATTCAGAAAATTAAAAAATCCAATTAAAATATTAAAAGTGAGGGATTATAGTATTTTTTTTCTTTTAATCTTTATTGTTGAAAGTATTACATAGGTCTTCCTTTTTCCCCCATTAATCTCTTCCAGCCTGGTCCTGTCCCCTCCCCCCCACCTCACCACCCCATTGTCTGTGTCCATGGGTTATGCATATATGCATACAAGTTCATTGGTTGATCTCTTCCCACCCACCCTTCCCTGACTTCCCTCTAAGGTTCAACAGTCTGTTTATGCTTCTATGACTCTGGGTCTATTTTTGATCATCAGTGTATTTGGTTCATTAGATTCCACAAATGAGTGAGATCATGTGATACTTACCTTTCTCTGACTGGCTTATTTCTCTCAGCATAATACTCTCCAGACCCAGTAGTTTTCTTTTAAAAAATCTTCCTCATTTTCCACCATCTCAGTAAATACCACTAACACCCACTTAGTTACTAAAAATACAAATCTTTGTTATTCCTTTTCCTCTGTTCCCTCCCCAGAATATCCATCCCATCAATAAATCTTGATAGTTCTTTCTCCAACATGTATTATAGTAGAAGTTTTTAAAACTTATCTCCACTTAACCAACTTGCCAAATTACTGGCTACCCTTTATTCACACTGTAGATAATTTTGACTATAAATAAGTTGTTTTTAGTGACATCAATGTCAAATTTTTAGAAAAACTCCACAGATACAAGTCTCTACAAACGATATTGAAACATATAATGTTACTAACCAATGTCACAACAATAATTTAATAAAAAATAAAGATAAATGATATTGAGTTAGAGAGATGACTACGATTATAAATAATTAAGAAAAGTTTCTAAATTTGTACATGAATTCTGCACTTTCACTGCAGGGGTGATCACAATGATTTATATAAAATGATATTTATTATAATAATGTCTATTTATAAATAAAAAATATTTCAACTATACAGGAAACTAAAGAGAGTAATATAATCAAAACTTATGTAATCATCACTTCTATGAGATAAATGTTAATATTTTGTCATATTAGCTTTAAATAATAAAAAATAACAAATAAGCTAAAATCCACCCCTCCCATCTGCTTTCCTTTCTCTTTCAGTAAGGTAACCACTGTACTGAATTTAGTATTTATAGTTGTTTTTCTTTCATCAAACATGTATATATCCAGAAACATTATATAACATTGATTTGCAGGCTTGAAATTTGAAAGCAAATGACAACATACCATAACTTATTCTACAACTTTCTTTTTATGTTTCTGAGATTTAACTATGTGAGTCAACTAATTTTAAATGATGTCTGGTGACTCATTTTAATAATATACCACAATTTATCTATTTTCCTATTGATTATTTGTTTCTAATTTGTCCCTATAAAAAATGCTCCTATGAATATAGTTGCTGACCTTTTCCTTTTTGAAATTTTCTTTTGATACTTATAATCCCTTCAAAATTATTAATGGTTTCTTTTCATTCTGTTGTACTGAATTCACCACTACTCAGACTGAATATGATGGGACTCAGTCCTTGGATACCTTTTCTTTTTCTGGGCTCAGTCTTGGGACATTTTTCCCTCTATATATTTTTCTCCCTAGACATTCTCATTAATTTAGATAACTGTATATATTCATAAAGTGATTATTATTACTATGTGGGCCTCTCTATTCAAAATCTGCCATCTGAGCTCAGATCTGAATAAGCATAGGCTTATTGGGCATGTCTAATTGCATGACTGATAGCCAGCTCAGAATTAGCAGGCTAAAAGGAAACTATGGATTCCTTCTCACCAAATAAGAAAATAAAAATTCTTTCACAATCTCCACCATCTCAATAAATACCAATATCCACTTAGTTACTAAAGGAAGAAATCTTTGAGTCATCATTGACCTTTCCTTTTCCTCTGTTCTCTCCCCAGAGCATCCATTCCTCCAGTAAATCTTATCAGTTCTATTTCCACCATGTGTCTTACATCTGCCCTGCTTGCTCCATCATTACTGTTACCATCTTAATCCATCAATGTTATCACACTCACTATTGTTTCCTAACTGATATCTTTGCCATAAAATATTATTAATTATTTTGTTATATTTATCTTCACATATAAGTGCAATCCATTAAAGAAGAAACATTGTAGGGGTTTAATAATATTTTTGTATTTTCAAATGAATGAATTTGGTTTTGAATGAATGGATGAATGAACATGGCTATGTTGTAGGAAGAGTAAGATGTATAGTTTGATATCCTATAGAACATTTCTCAGTTCTCCCTTATTATATTTAATTTATTCAGCTTTTCCTTTTGATTTTATTATAATCAGACTTAATATTAATCTCTCAGTAAAATGTTTTTTTGACAATTATTTTATAACAAATGTCTTAGTTCTTCAGCATTCAGCTTCCACTCTACAATCTATTGTTTTCTACATTCTGAAGCTCCTATGGAGCAACAGTCACTGCCCTATATTCACCTCCTTCCTTTCCTTTCCATGTCCTGTATAATTTGCATCCAAGTTATGATATCATTATGCCTCATTTATTTCCGTTCACAGAGTACTCATATCAAATCCAGCTTATGCTAGCTTACTTTTTTCTTTATTCTCCTACACATATTGATGATTGCATGGTCTCCTTCCAAGACATTTCTCCCAATTCTTTGTTGAAGTTCTTTTGGTGCTTAGAATCAACACTGTAAAGTGCACTCTACAAGTATGATGTACTTTGTATACTAGTGAAAACATTAAGGATCAAAAAAAAAAAAGAAAGAAAGAAAAAGTTATTTTTTCAAGGCCACACTGCCAGGGAAAACCCAGATTCACTCTCTCTTTTTAGAGGAAAATATTAATATACTGAATTTCATAATGCTCTGTCTCAGGTAATATGAACTTTGGTCTTGAAACTTGGAAGTTAACATTGGGCACTTCGGGTCCTTGGAATTAGGCAAGTTACTTCAGGTGAGGAGTGCTTTTGGAATTTCTACTATCATTTTTGTTTCAGAGAATAAGGCTAACCTTATATGAATAATGTGCCTGAGGATTTGCTTTAGATTTTAATAGTTTCCGGGCTCTTTGAGGAAGGTTGAATTCAAGCTTTTCTTCTAACCTTTGGAAACAAGTCTATTTCTCTAAGTAGGGGTTATTTAATACCTTTTGTATTAATGATCCCTTTGGCACTCTGGTGAATCCTGTGGAATTCTCATCAGTGTGATGCTTTAAAATGCATAAAAAATAAACAGAATTAGAAAATAAATCAATTATATTGAAATGCAATTGTGAAATATTTTTAAATTTATGATACAATTGTGATACAAGAAATATCTCCTTTTGTTGTTAACCCATTGAATAACAAAGTCAAATAACTAACATAGATTTGGGGTAATGATGTGTATAAATGACATTTCATGATATTTCATGAAACAACAGCAATGCAATCTGAATATATCTGTTATTGCTATTGGTGATAAAGTCAGAGGACTACTACTACTGTGATTTGTTGTTTACATCCACATTTTAGGGAGATGCTAAAGCTTAGGTTAGTGGAAGAATATAATTTTTTTCTATTCAAGTTCACATATGTTTGAATTTCCTTATATTAAAAAACCATCTTCAGAGGTCTACAAAATTAGCTCCCAGAAGACTGACTCAACCACATCTCTGCTGGTGACAGGACTAATCTCCACATGAGAAAAGAGAGAAATCAGACTCAATATATTGCTTTTAATTGCTTTCATAGAAGATAATCTATAGAGAAATGAAAAAAGACATTGTGACACAAATGTTGTGATAGAATCTCTCTGACTTTCAATACAGTATCAATTTTATTTCCTTGAGGATGGGAAAGCTATAGTAAGCAGGAAGCCTGCTTAGAAATGAGAGGTAATCAAATTCTTAATCAAACTAACTTCCTACTTTCCCAGAAATACTAATTACATGCAAGGATGCAAACACCATGGAGTTGTAATAAAATTCTATATTCAATTAGAAGAATAAGTGTTCTAATTTCTAGCAATCTATATATCAAGAAGATTTTTTTTAAAAATCAGAAAACACTTTCATATAATAGTTTGCATTTTTTTTCAATTAAAATGTTAATGGAAATTGGCAAATGTTGTTTTTTAATATCCAGATTATGTCTCTAATTAACAGGTAGTAATATTCCACTCAGCATCCAAATCTGCTATTCCAAGTGCTAGAACCAGAAAAGCTAATGCCTAACAAAAACACTAACTTGTACAAGGGTAACTATAGAGTTTCATGACTTACATGTTTATCTAAATTTATAAATTTTTGTACAAGTTCTCTTTAGGGGAAAGATATAATTTTAACTTAATTATTCTATTTAACAAAATCCTGGTAGGATACAGCAGAGGGGGTTTTGATATTGATCATAAATTGAGAACTCCTTATTTTTCTGCAATTTTATAATTACTTTTATTCAAACATTTTAAGAAAGTATGCACTTAGGAAAAGGTGGGGAGTTAATTTCTAAATATGCAACAATCTTTTAAAAACAATTTAAATATCAATTATTTGGAGTAGTAATAAGCATATGTTATATTTCATTTGCTGACCTCAAAATAAAGGTAAAATAGCTTGGAAAAAAACAGAGTTTTTATATGTGTTCATTTTCACTTCATTTTTTTCAGGTCACCCTCATTTTACTCACAATGATCAATAAGCAGAACATAGTTACCTGTTTCACACAGATAATTCCTGTCCTCATAGTCTTGATATGAGATTTTAATTTGAAATTGGTTAAGGGTTTCTTCACTTTTTATAGATAACTATGGTATAGCTTCATTTTCTGTTGACCTATTGTCCGTGGTTCCTAGAAGTTAAATCCCCTATCAAGTAGCATGGTGTAGCACAGTGTTTCTCAGGATGCTTAGATAGATAATGTAAACACATTTTCCATGACCATAGAAATTTAGACAAGTATCTATAAAGTTCATTGATTTCATTATTGAGAAACTTAGATTTTTAGTATGCTAAACTAATTGTACTTTCTTCAAAAAAAGAAATATATTCACCTCTTTTCCTATACTTACTCAGAATGAAAAATATTTGTTCAGAGTACTTCATGGAACTTTTAGGGTAGTGTTTTTAGCAAGGTGTAGTGGTTAAAGGCACATAGCCAGAAATTACAATGTCTAGGTTTGAATTCTCATTCTCCTATTATCAGCAATGGTAGATTGAGGTGCAAACTAAGTATGATGATAATATTTACCTAATTGTGTTGTTGTGAGAATGACATGAGTTAATATATGCAAAGTTCCTAATATATAATAAGTGCACAGTGAAATTATTATTATTTTTAGTATTATTATTACTATTGGGAACTCACTTTTTAAAAGGTTTAAAAGCCTTAGCCAGCTTTACTCAGTGGTTAGAGCATTGGCCTGCAGACTGAAGGGTCTCAGGTTCAATTCCAGTCAAAGGCACGTATCTTGGTTGCAGGCTCTATCCCCAGGCCTGGTCAGGGCGTGTGTGAGAGGTAACCAGTCGAAATGACGCTCTCACATTGATGTTTCTCTCTCTCTGTGTTTCCTCCTCCCTTCCACTCTCTCTAAAAATCAATGAAAAAAATATCCTCAGGTGAGGATTAACAACAACAACAACAAAAATAGGCTGCAAAGAGCATTATATTCTAATATAGGATGTACAAGTTATAGTTGAGGCCGTGACACTATCTATGTGATTTTGGACAGTATTTAATTTTTTGAATATCCTATCTAATAAAAGAGAAACCTGGTAATTAGCCATACCTCCGCTACCCATCCCATTGGCTAATCAGGGCGATATGCAAATTAACTGCCAGCCAAGATGGCGGCCGGCAGCCAGGCAGCTTGAAGCGAACATGAGGCTTGCTTGCTTCAGTGACGGA
>NW_005370679.1:243205-262996 GCF_000412655.1 Myotis brandtii
GCGCCCCAACTCCCCAATCAGCCCTGCTCTGAGCCCGACCAGGGGCTGCACCTAGGGATTGGGCCTGCCCTCTGCCACCCGGGAGCAGGCCTAAGCCAGCAGGTCATTATCTCCCAAAGTGTCCCAGACTGTGAGAGGGCACAGGCCGGGCTGAGGGACCCCCCCTCCCCCCCGAGTGCACAAATTTTTGTGCACCAGGCCTCTAGTATAATATATTGTATTAAGAGAATAAAACACATGATCATCTCAATAGATACAGGAAAATCTTTTGATCAAAACTATATACCCATTCATGCTAAAAAACAAGCAAACAAACAACCCACAAACTTAACAAACTAGGAACTTTCTCAGTCTAATAAGTGACATTTTCAAAAATCTCACATCTAACATCATACTTAACTAGAGGCCCGGTGCACAAAATTCATGCACTGGAGGAGGGGGGAAGGGTGTCCTGTAGCCCAGCCTGCATCCTCTGCAATCTGGGATTCCTTGAGGGATGTCCAACTGCCAGTTTAGGCCCAATCCCTAAACCGGCAGTTGGACATCTCTCTCACATTCTGGGACTGCTGGCTCCCAACCACTTGCCTGCCTGCCTGCCTGCCTGATTGCCCTTAACCGCTTCTACCTGACAGCCTGCTTCTGCCTGACAGCCTGATCATCCCAAACTGCCCTCCCCTGCAGGTCCCATCACCCCCAACTGCCCTCCCCTGCCAGCCCAATTGCCCCCAACCTCCTTCCCCTGCCGGCCTGGTTGCCCCTAACTGCCCTCCCCTGCCCTCCCCTGCCAACCTGCTTGCCCCTAACTGCCCTCTCCTGCCAGCCTGGTCCCCCCAACTGCCCTCCCCTGCCGGCCTTGTCACCCCTAACTGCCCTCCCCTGCAGGCCTGGTCCCCCCCAATTGCCCTCTCCTGCAGGTCATCTTGTGGCCACATGGGGGTGGCCATCTTTTGCAAGGGCATGATGGTCAATTTGCATATTACCTCTTTGGGGGAAGGGTGTCCTGTAGCCCAGCCTGCATCCTCTGCAATCTGGGATTCCTTGAGGGATGTCCAACTGCCAGTTTAGGCCCAATCCCTAAACCGGCAGTTGGACATCTCTCTCACATTCTGGGACTGCTGGCTCCCAACCACTTGCCTGCCTGCCTGCCTGCCTGATTGCCCTTAACCGCTTCTGCCTGACAGCCTGATCATCCCAAACTGCCCTCCCCTGCAGGTCCCATCACCCCCAACTGCCCTCCCCTGCCAGCCCAATTGCCCCCAACCTCCTTCCCCTGCCGGCCTGGTTGCCCCTAACTGCCCTCCCCTGCCCTCCCCTGCCAACCTGCTTGCCCCTAACTGCCCTCTCCTGCCAGCCTGGTCCCCCCAACTGCCCTCCCCTGCCGGCCTTGTCACCCCTAACTGCCCTCCCCTGCAGGCCTGGTCCCCCCCAATTGCCCTCTCCTGCAGGTCATCTTGTGGCCACATGGGGGTGGCCATCTTTTGCAAGGGCATGATGGTCAATTTGCATATTACCTCTTTATTATATAAGATGGTAAAGACTAAAAGTTTTCCCAATAAGAGGAAAAACCAAGATTTTCCATTATCACCAATTCACTTCAACATTGTAGTAGAGGTTCTAACAAGGGAGATTAGACAAGAAAATAAAGTAAAAGATGTTCATATTGAAAAAGAAGTAAAACTGTATCCACAAACATGAAAAGCAGATGTAGCCATACTTTTATTTGGAAAAAAAAAATAGATTTCAAGATAACAAAGGTAACAAGAGTCAAACAAATGGAAGAAAAAACCTTGTCAATAAATGGTGCTGGAAAAATTGGAAAGCTACATGCAAGAGAATGAAACTAGATTACAGTTTGTATCCATGTACAAAAATTAATTCAAAATGGATCTAAAATGTAAATATAAGATCTGAACCAATAAATTACATAGAAGAAAACATAGGCACTAACTTATGGACTTATAGAGAATATTTTATGAGTTTGACCCAAATGCAAGAGAAGTAAAGCCAAAAATACATGAATGGGACTATATAAAACAACAACAACAACAACAACAAATTTCTGCACAGCAAAAGAAACCCTCAGCCAAATAAAAAGGCAACCAACCAAATGAGAGATAATATCAAGGGATTAATATAAAAAAATATAAAGAACTCATACAACTCAACACCAAATTAAGAAACAATTCAATTAAAAAAAAGGCAGAGGACATGAACAAACACTTCTCTCAAGAAGACATACAAATGGTCAACACATATAGGAAAAGATGTTCAACTTCAATAGCTATTAGAGAAATCCAAATCAAAACTACAATGAGATACCATCTCACACCTGTTAGAATTGATATTATCAACAAAAGAGGTAATAACAACTGTTGGAGCAGTTGTGAAGGAAAATAAACCCACATTCATTGCTGGTGGGAATATAAACTGGTACAGCCACTAGAGAAAAGAGCATGACAAATCTTCAAAAATTTAGCATAAAGTTGCCATGCGACCTAGCAATCCCTCTTCTGGGTATCTACTCATAAATTTAAAAACTTTTATTTGCAATGATATGTGCACTCTATGTTCATTGTAGCATTATTCATGGTGGCCAAGACATGGAAACAACCAATGTGCCCTTTGATAGAGGATTGGAGAAAGAAGATGTGGTACATATTTACAATACAAATACTACTCAGCCAAAAGAAAAGATTAAATACTGCCATTAGGAACAACATGGATGGACTTTGAGAATATTATGCTAAGCAAAATAAGTTAGTCAGAAAAGACTAAGACATATAATTTCACTCATATGTGGGATATAAAATTGAAACTAATAGACATAGACAACAGTTTGGTTGTTACCATAGGCAAAGAGGCAGAGAGGGTAGTAATGTGTAAAAGGGGGCAAATATATGGTGACAGAGAAGATTTGACTTTTGGGTGGTGCACACACAATACAATATACAGATTATGTATCATAGAAATGTATACTTGAATTCTATGTGGCCCTAATGACCAGTGTCAAAATTAAAACTTTTTCTCATCAAATGACACCATCAAGAATATAAAAATGCAATGCAGAAATTAGCAGGAAATATTTGTGATTCATATGTTAAATAAGGGATTTGTATTCAAAATATATAAACTATTACACTGCAATATTAAAAAGGTAAATATTCCAATAATACATTAAACTGAAGATATACATATCCTATATAATAAAGCCTAATATGCTAAGTGTCCAGTCATCTGGTCAGCTGTTCAACCAATCAAAGCATAATATGCTAATGATATGCTAAGGCCACTCAACTGCTAGCTAAGACGTGCACTGACCACCAGGGGGCAAACACTCAACCAGTCAACCAGTTGCTATGACATGCACTGACCACCAGGGGGCAGGCACTCTGACTGGTAGGTGAGCTTGCTGCTGGGATCCAGCTGATCAGGACTGAGAGAGAGGGCTGGACATGCCCTGGAGCCCTCCTGTGGTCCCTCCCTGACTGGACAACCTCCTATGTCCCTCCCCGGCCCTGATCATGTACTGGTGGGGTCCCTCGGCCTGGCCTGCACCCTCTCGCTTTCTGGAATCCCACAGGCCAGGCTGAGGGACCTCTCTGGTGCACAAATTTGTGCACCAGGCCTCAGGTATATACATATATATGTAATGATATATATATACATATTGAGAGCACAGAAAAGGGAGTCAAGAGGAAGTTTGACTTTTCAAGAGAGTCAAGAATATTTTAATAAATGAATTGATTATTGAATTGCCCTTATCCTTCCTACTCCTTAAAGCAATGAGAGTAATACTTGACCCATGTGACATTATTGTTAACAATTAAATGAGCATAAAAGCTGATGGTGTGTGACATAAGTAATGCATTTGTAAAATTTAGGGAGACGTTAAAGACTTTATTGATATTACTCCACTTTGTTGCAATTGATTAAAAAGCATGAATGGAAAAGGATTAAAAGATGCAGCCCTATTATACTTATCATTTTTGGAGCACCTAGTATTGCCACCCAATAGATTTTCTCTGAGTTATCCTTTACCTAAAGATTACTAGGCATTGTATCATGTGAATAACAATATTCTACTATTCATTATTTTACTTGGATTCCATAGGTTAGATTCTCTGGAAGTAGAAGCTGAGACAGAATTTGGTGTGTAGAGTATTTAGTAGGCCTTACCATCAAATACAAGAAAAAAATGGTGGGAGCAGAATTAGGCAAGATAAGAAGTCACAAAAACAATTCAGACCCCAAAACATCTTGGAAAAAACACACAAAAAACTAAGGAGCATAAATGGTCCATTAGAGTACCCTATAATGGGCCAAAGTAGCTGAGCTTTTATAAACAGACAGTGACCAGTCATTGGAATAAGGGCCACCATGTGAAGAACATACCCTTAGCTGGTGTGTCTTTCTACAGAAGAGGCAATTCTGGAAGGATCTGACAGAGGTTATCTCCTAACATAATTCCCAGTAGCTAAGGCAACAAATCCTTCCTTGAAGGAGAATCTGAATATGCATCTCTGAGTCCACCACAGTCTATCCCTTGTGCCACTTAATCCATTTCTTCATATACTTTCTGAAAGCAACTTCTCCAGGACTCAAGTGATCTCTTTTCTTGGAGAACAAGTTAAAAGAGGAAAATTAATAGAACAAATAGCCTCTGCTATGGTAGCTGCTCTTGAGGCCAGAACAGATACGTATCATCTTGTTCCTCTAATAACCATTCTGATTATTTTCCATCTATATTTACCACCTTTGGTGATCTCAGTGGCTTAGTGGTATCACACAAATCCTAATCTAAGGGCCCTGTGCCTCTGGTCATGCTATTCTTCTCAGGCCAGTGCAAGTGCACTTTATAATTTATTATCCAAGTAGGCAAGGGAATACAAAGAAATACTGTAGTGGTTATGTATGCCATTGCATATTAGCAGCCATACTTCCTCTTGAAAATAAGGATCAATTGCCCCTATCAAAATGCTGATATCTCTACTTGCCTATGGATTCTGGACACAAATATCCCAAAGTGTCCAGCTAGCAGCTACTGTTTAATATGACTTTTGGTGTGTTCTCTAACAAAAGTGTCCCCCCTTTAGTAATTAGTACTTCAGAGCCTAGAGATGTGGTGATGAGAAACACACATTCCCTCCTCCCCCAACAGTTCAATAAGATTTTCAGTATGTGGAACAAACCCCGCTCCCACATCTTAGTTGTAAGACCCACGTATTTTACTTATTTTGGACCCAGTACCATACAAAGTTCTTTAATTCAACGAATATATTGTGGTGTCCCATCATTGTAGAGTATTGCTCCAAGATCTCTTTTCATTTATACTTTTAGCACTCTGTTCCAAAAACACTTATAAGGCTGTAAGCTTCTAGACAGTGTAGTAGGTGATATGATCAATGGGTTCTATGGCCATGGTCCCATTCTTACACCTTAATTGTTATAAAAAGGTACTTTGATCAGATGTTACAATATGTGTAATTTTATACCAATGGATCAAATATTTAATAAGCCTTGGATAGTGGTACTGAGACACTGTGGATGGAAAGGCAAATTTATACCTGTAGTACAAGTCAATCTGTGTTAGAACTAATTTTTGGCCGCTCCAAATGGAAGAGGTACAATTTTGTCCACTTGATACCAAATACCAGTTGGTGTCACTGAGTAATTGTGACATATTGGGAGCACATTTTTATCTCTGTTGCTGTTTGGTTGAACATTTGGGAACAGCAGTAACTAAATAATCCTTAATAAATAGAAGTCTATGCTAGTGGCCTCCATTACTGCCACTGTGACCTTCCTTTCATATGTCCATCATGCCATCACTAAAGTAGCTGATGACAAAGGTTGGGCTATGTTAACTGGACAAGTCACTAGTCTACTTGGTTGTTTAATGTGTCTTCTGTAGTAGATTCTCTCTGATAGACATTAACGAGATGCAAAGTTATTTCCACTTCATGTCCTCCCATATCTGTATCTACATGTATCCACTCCAGACCTTTTAGACTCTGATCTTCCAATATTTCTCCTTCCAATCCCATGATTAGTCAGTCAGATAATTTTCTAACCTTAGAACACTTTTCCTTCCACAAAGATAAATTATCAAGTGCACCTCCTAAGGCTGTCCCCATTTGAAATGGTTTTGCTTGCCATTGCCATTTAAGGCATTTATATTCCAAGTTGAAACATCTACCAGTATAAATCAAGCTCTGGCCATTTCATTCTCTTTCAACATATTATAAGTGATTCCCCATATAGAAACAGGTCTGTGTTGAGAAATGGGCACTGGTTAAACAATGGTAAATGCCATGGGGGTGTGGACTCCCTACTCACATACCTTACTTCTGTCCTCTTGTCTTGCTTATGCTCAGTCCTGGATTTACCACTCCTATTTTAGCATGGAGTACTTGGAGTCCCACCTAACCTTATGAATTGGTTGGTATGATAGAACTCAGCTCAAAATGAACAGTTCTGGATGCATGGTCCCTTGAGGCCCTATGATCAGGTTTCTGTCTCTACCAAGGCTAAACATTGTGCAGATGTTGCTTTAAAAAGTGAATAATTGCCCTGACCAGTTTGGCTCAGTGGATAGAGCATCAGCCTGCGGACTGAAAGGTCCTGGGTTTGATTCTGGCCAAGGGCATGTATCTTGGTTAAGGGCACATCCCCAGTAGGGGGTGTGCAAGAGGCAGCTGATCGATGTTTCTCTCCCATCGATGTTTCTAACTCTCTATCCCTCTCCCTTCCTCTCTGTAAAAAATCAATAAAATATATATATTTTTTTAAAAAGTGAATAATTCTCTACTGCAGATTGAATAGCCTTACTTTTAAACCCCAAGAGCCTCTGTTTTTTCTCCCCTGTGGAATTTCCCATGTAGTCCACATGGCATCTTTTCTTACAAAAGGCCAGTATGATACCATTGGGTCTGCAAAGTCATGTGGACCATAGGGCAAGTTTGCTTTCACTGCAGTCTGGGGCTGTGCAGAGCACTTTCCTGTTCTGGTCCCCACTCACAGCTGTCAGCATTTAGTGTAATTCAGTCTATGGACCACAGCAGTATTCCCACATTTGGAATATGCTGCATCCAGAACCCAAGGAAGCCTATAAAGCATGGTGCTTCCGTCTTCATGGTGGGAGGTGCAGAATATATTAATTTTTCCTTTCACATTAGACAGGATGTTTCAGCATACTCCCCAGTCTCCTCAAATTATAACTGATTTGGCAAGTCTCTGAAATTTCATAGTTTTATCTTACTTTCTCTGGAGCACATTTGATTTCATAAGGCTTTTGCTCATTTTCCTTGATTAGTATAATATCACCAATATCAATGCAATATTCTGGGGGGTATCTAAATGGTTCTGTTCTTCTTGGATTATAATACAAGAGATGGCAGATAAATTAACATACTCTGAAGGAAATTTGTAAATGTGTGTCTTGCTTTTTCTATATAAATATGAACTACTCCTAATCCTCTGGATCATCTTTTATTATAGTAATAGAAAAGCACACATTTCCTCAATCAATTACTGCACACCATGTTCCTGACATTATGCTTATCTGTTCTAGCAAAGATAATATATCCAGAAAAATGTATGTAATTGAAACTACTGTTTGCTTGGGTTTGTGAAAGTACCCTGTTATTTTACAGAACCCATTTGGTTTCTGTAGGAGCCAAACTGGTGAATTAAATAGAACTCAATTGGGTACCATTGTCCCTGCAACCTGATCATTAATGGCAGCAGTAGTTTTCACCACCCCTCCCGTGGGATGCTATTACATGTTTTATTTACTATCTCATAGAGGGAAGAGGCAGTTTCAGAGGATTCTATTTGGTATGTCATAGTATTACTACTCTTACTCCACAGGTAAGGGCATACTGAGTGGGGTGTACTGACTATTAAATGTGTCAACACCAATTATACATGCAGGGACTAAGGGAAATAACCACTGGATGGATCCAATGATGCATGAAATCATCAGTATGTTGAATCTTGATCAGGACTCTATTTATTACATAGTTGACTTTGCCTGCATTCTCAATGGGAACCATAATAAAACTTTTGTTTCCATGTATCAATGTCCACTAGAACCTCTGTCCAATAGCTCTTCATATATCTGGAAAACTCTTTTTCCACAGCTTACAGTTATATGAGTAAATGGCTGTTAATTCCTCTGGGGAATATTTGGAAGAATTATTGTCATGCATGCTTGTCAAGGTTCCTGCAGAATCTTTCTTCCAGGGGACCTGGCCTCATCTTCTGACAATAGGTTTTGATCAGAAAACTGGTTCAGATTTGGGAACAGGCAATGAGTCATGACTTTGTTATTGGAAGAGTAGTACTCATCCCCATGGTATTCTATCGTTGATATCTTTGACAGTATAACTCTTTTTAGTTGTCTTTCTATTTTCCCCTAGGAATATCATGTTTTATTAACTATAACCAAAATTTTCTGTGGGTCAGACCCTCTTGGCTACTACTTTGACACTGTTACTCATAATGGAAATTACATCCATATGACTTTGGGAAGTTAAATGCCACCACCTAACCTCTATTATTTAGAGTCCTCAGGCTCATTTTCATTGCTGTCAGTCAGCCTAGTTTTTTTTTAATGGGCTCTCCTACCATCAACCCTGGCCTTCAGAGAAGAGCCACAACTAAACTCATTAATAATATGTCCCTCTCACTAGTGCATTCCTGATGGCCTTGGTAAATTGTGTATCCTCTAATTCTTTCTGTAGAACATAATCATATAACGTATTTTCCATCTTTACATATTATATCTACTCCAGCATATCCACTTTCCTGAGCAGAGCCTGGATTAGGGTGAAGAAATAAAGATGTTTAACGTACAAAATTTCTCAGAGTCATGCAGGTACTGACAATGCACTTGAACAAACTTGAGGGTGCGTGTTCCCTGAGGGTCAACTGTTTAGGGCACAAATAAGAAGGCACTTACTCTTAGAGTCAAATAAATGTCTCTGTAGTTTGTGTGATCCAGGCAATTCACTTGCTTTATCTTCATCTCAGCCTTGTTCCAGAGCCCTTTAATCTCTTCTTCCACTATCAACCATAATGATTATGGCTATTGCTTTTTTCCTGTTTCTGCAAGCCATTCTGGTAGCAAGTTCATATCATTTCCTAGGATCCTTGCCAGGTTGGTAAACTCTGTATTTTAGGAAATTATACCCAAACCAATGGTTTCCCTATTCCACCTAAACTCTTGGTTTCCTTGAACTGAGACCTTCAGAATTCAGCTTTATATATATTCCCCTTGCTCATGCTGACAGGGTCTGGCATTTTCTATGAAGTATACTCAGATTCTTCCCACTTCAGGGCCAGCACGGCTCTAATTATAGATTATGTTGCAGATTAATCCTAGTAATTGACCTAGTGGCCAGGAGGGGACATGGTGGAAAATTGTGCTAGTAAGGGGCACATGTTGCCATCTGGGGGAGGGTAGTCTACACTATCTTTGAGCAAGTCTCTAATAGGATGAAGTAAGCCACTTCTTCTATAGGTTCCCAGGATTCACAGAAGTCTGGAGGTTCAAAATTCAGGAGAAGCGTTCTTGCCTATATCTCCATTTAATGTACAAAAGCTTTGTGGGTTTTTTTCCCACTAGAGCTCTGTCTTTGGCACAACACATCAGCTTGTGGAGCCTATTGATCTTTTGTGGAGCTCAGCTATTCTATTGATTCATGGGTCTTGGCTTCAGCTTTCTCTGCCCTCTTGCTCAGGAAATGAGATCCTCTCTGTAAACTATCAGGGAATACTGACTTTCACACTTGGATTTCAAATACCTGTCTGTTGCCTGCAGCTTTTAATTATCATTTTCTCAGGTATTAATGATGCTTAGCAGTAGCCATCCATTCTCATTGATGACATAGTTACTATTTTCCCCTTATCAATTGCCTGATCAATCACTCCAATTATTTCATTTCCTTCTACCAGTATACTCTCTCAATTCACCTCTGATGAGAGTTTTAATAACTAAACTGCCACCTGTGCTAGGTAGTTTGTCTGTATTCCATACACCAACTGTGATAGGATCTTCATTGCCAGCCGAACAGTGAGGGACTGATCTTTGAAACCACATCTTATTACCTGCTTGCTTGGAACATTTTTGGCTCCAAATGTTATAGGTTGGGCTCCATTGAAGTAAATTCTGAGATAGAGTTTAGTCTTTATGATGTGTATTAGGGGTCAATTCCTGTGGAAGGGAGAGAGAGGAAACAAAAATAAGCAAGTTGAACTGCCGTGCAACTCAACAAAGCCTCAACTAACTCTAAATGAATCTCTGCAGCATATATCGCCTGTCAAAATGCTCCATAGTGGGTTGAAATAAACTGGATTTTACAGCCCCAGTGAGATCAGACACTGGGTGTGGCCCACAACAGTAAATACAGCCTACTCCTTGGAAATTCAGGTTTCTACAACAGAATGAAACATGGAAGTAGCTGACAGGTGGAGAGTGTTTTTGCCGATAGCACTCCTATAGATGGAACTGATTCTTCTTTGAAGTTGGCAACTAGATGAAGCATCTCTACATCTATTATGCAAACATCTAATTGCTGGTCACTGGCTTATGGAGTAACTAACATGAAAATTCTTCCCCAAAGGTAGACTCTCCATTAGATAGTGATTGGGTATTGGGACTGGATCTTCTCTTCACAGGAGACTGTACATGAGAAATTCAGAGATATAGTAAATATACATAGATACTAATAATAAAACACAGACAGATAAAAGTCATATGGTAGAAGAAGCAATACATTAACATAACCATTGAGTTAGAAAAGAGTCAGGCTGTGGTTGTCTACAGAAGCATTACAAACAAAGAAATAAGAATATAAATTATGAAAATGGCAGTGTTGGCATAACAAGCAATGGATGCATATTATTAAGGAGACATTAAGATAATAGTTCTTTCATGTACACCAAAATGGCTTTCCAGTTTTCATGGGCTCTGATTGTGTTGTATGTATATTGTTTTATATATTCATTTTCCTTTGTGTTTTTATAATAAAAAACTTATATAGTGATAACCAGAGCTTTTATTTATTTATTGTGTGTGTGTGTGTGTGTAGGTTGAAACAGCATAACCAATTATATGTGGCAGCCTGGTAGAGATGACTATTCATATGGCATCTGGGCAGGATGCATTACTGACTTAAAGTTAATCTAATGTTATCCATATTGAGAAGGGGGAGATACGATCAGGTCCACATAAGGTATGAGTTATAAAGAGGCGCAAGCAGTCCAGGAGATGGAAGTTTTGCCCAAATATTGAATGAATGTTCGCATGACATATAAAACTGCTTAAAGCCCATTCAGGGGACAGAAGTGATTTTCTTATAGAGGCTTACATAGGAAGGACAGGAAAGTGCTATTCCCCTGATGTTATTTGAAGCAGATATTTAGTGTCATTCATTAGCTGAAAAATGAATCTGTAAAGGAAACCACAAAAATCAATGTAAGATTTGGAGCAGAATTAAATAAAGGGGAGGTTACATAAAGGGCAAGAAGAGAGAACAAGGAAAATGATAGAAAGAAGTCAGTGTTAATGTTTTTATTTTGCTTTCTGCACAAATTGAAGGAGGATGAGATTATTGAAAAAGTTGCCGGGGGGTTAGGAAAGTTATAGTGAAGAATTTCCAGTAAAGTTCTATTACATTGCCGGAAGCTGGTCCATCCTTGCTGCTTGACACAGTCGCTGCAGGAAAGAAACATCTGCACAGCTTATGTTTCAAGGGACCTGGCATATTGTTCTTAATATGTTTGCTCCCCTTCTTAGCACTTTGTGTTCTAACCAGGGCCACCTCCCCAAGAAAGGTTGTTTCCCCAGGTGGGGATGTTTCCCTAAAGTTAGGGATTAACAGGACTAAGGAAGGGAATAAAACAGTAAAACCCCTTAACTAAGTGCCAGGCAGGTAGTTAATCACCGGAACTATGAACAATCACACTTAAGCTACATAATCTTTACTTGGGCCATAGAATAGGATAATCTCCTTCAGTTACTTCCTTGTTGTTTAACAGAACAGTAGAGTAGTGACCTTGGAATGGAGATAACAAACTAGCCCTAACCTTTGGAATAGAATGGATAGGATTAAAATCTACAGAAATAGATGGAGATGGGATTTTTGGCAAAGGTCAGGTAAGAAACTATGGACATGAAACAAGGAACTGTAGAAGGTCAAGGGAGGACCCAAAACATACCATGATGTGACTATAGAGGCATGCTTATAGGATCAAATGGTATAAATACAGATGTAACAGGACAATAAGGAGAACCTGGCTATGCTGATCATCTGAACGCTGTCTCCATGTCCTTCAATCTTCCCTGACTCCATCTACACCTTTGGGAACCCCTGGACCACTGGGGCTGGACCGGGGCATTACATATATGATTAAAAGTAAAAAAAA
This sequence comes from Myotis brandtii, assembly GCF_000412655.1. Classification (NCBI taxonomy): domain Eukaryota; kingdom Metazoa; phylum Chordata; class Mammalia; order Chiroptera; family Vespertilionidae; genus Myotis; species Myotis brandtii. Next base: position 255,635 of record NW_005370679.1, read on the forward strand.
ACAGCAGGAAAGTACCATAAGAGTTAGGAATTTGATTAATTTCTAAATTAATTGCCTTGTATTAATTGCACAAGGCCTAAATTATGATGATCCTATATAATAAAAGCCTAATATGCCAAGTGTCCTATCATCTGGTCAGCCGTTCAACCAATCAAAGCATAGTATGCTAATGATATGCTAAGGCTAATCAACTGCTCACTATGATGTGCACTGACCACCAGGAGGTGGACACTTGAACCAGTAGGTTAGCTTTCTGCTGGAGTTTGGCCAATCAGGACTGAGTGAGGTGGGCCGTACATGCCCTGGAACCCTACTGCAGTCCCTGCCCAGCTGGCAAATCTCCCGTGTCCCTCTCGGGCCCAATCGTGCACTGGTGGGGTCCCTCAGCCTAGCTTGTGCTCTCTTACAAACCGGGACCCCTTGGGGGATGTCAGGGAGGCAGTTTCGGCCCAATGGTGGAATGACCGGTTGCTATGATGTGCACTGATCACCAGGGGGCAGATGCTCAAAAGAGGAGCTGACCCCTGCTGGTCAGTGTGCTCCCACAGGGGACCCAGAAGCTGGGCTCATGGCTGGCGAGTGCAGCGGCAGTGGCGGGAACCTCTCCCCCCTCCATGGCAGCACTAAGGATGTCTGACTGATGGCTTAGGCCTGATCCCCATGCATATCCCCTGAGGGCTCCCGGACTGTGAGAGGGCACAGGCCTGGCTGAGGGACCCCCCCCCCCAGAGTGCATGATTTCATGCACTGGGCCTCTAGTTATTCTATAATTAGTTTAAACAAAAAGTTTTATTTTCAGTCATTCTAATTCCTATGAGAAAAAAAATCAATATAATTGTAGGATTAGTAGAGAAATGAGACTGACACTGAAAATGCATCAAGAAAAAGTTGACTGAGAATGTTAGAAAACCTTAGCTGGTGGTTTCACTTAGTAGACAAAGGGTATACTAGTAAACTTCATTTATTCTCTTGAGGAATGAAGTTGTCTCATAAATTTATAAATAATTAAATGTGAAAAGTTTGGGTTGAAAAATACAGTTATTAAAAAGAAATTGCCCATTAAATGGAATGTATTCAATTATCAGATATTTCACATCTAAGGCAGAGGTGGAAGTGCTTGATAAGGGGACTGGAACATAAGTGGTCTGGTATGGTTTAAAAAGTTATTAGAATACATTGTATCACCACAAACAATTTTGATTTAAGGGATTACTTTATGTAAGAGTGGTATGTTCTATGGTAAAAAAAAAATGAGTCATTTATTCCTTTTGCCAAATATCAGGTCATATAATCAAAATGGTGGGATTACAACTGACCCGATGTTAAAAAATCCAAGAAGAAAGAAAATACATCATTGAGCTAGCAACATTTTCCCAAAGGAAAGGGAGGAAACTGCTGTTAGAGAACACAGAGAGCCCTAACCAGTTTGGCTCAGTGGCTAGAGTGTCGGCCTGTGGACTGAAAGGTCCCAGGTTCGATTCTGGTCAAGGGCATGTACCTTGGTTGTGGGCACATCCCTAGTAGGAGGTGTGCAGGAGGCAGCTGATCGATGTTTCTCTCTCATCGATGTTTTTAACTCTCTATCCCTCTCCCTTCCTCTCTGTAAAAAAATCAATAAAATATATTTAAAAAAAAGAACAGAGAGAGTGGCCCAAGATTTCAACAAGACATAGTATCAGCAGGGAAAGAGGAAAACTAGGAGATTAATAATTAATCAATAAATAAATAAACTATAAGTTATAATATAAAAATAAGAATAAACTAGGAAGTAAAGTAAAAGAAGACTGAAGAAAAGGGATAAATAGTTCCTACTAGGCAAAGATAGGCTGGGATTGACTTGGAAAAGGTATTCTTTATAATGTCCAAAGATTGGACACATTGAAAGAGAAATTTCTAAGGCAAATGAGGAATACAGAAATAGACATAAGACAATAAGCTTCATCTAGAAACCTCCTAAGGGACAAAATCTTAAATCAAGAGAAGTCACATAGAACTTTGTGCAAATAGATAAAAAAGAAAGACAAGAGTCACACAAATTTTAATGGTTATTCTCAGAGATTTGCTTGCATCAAACATTTAAAGTATATTTATGAGCCCTGGCAGGTTTTGCTCAGTGGATAGAGCACAGGCCTGTGGACTGAATGGTCCCAGGTTTAATTCCATCAAGGGCACATGCCCCGGTTGCAGGATCGAACCCCAGTAGGGGCCGTGCAGGAGGCAGCCAATCAATGATTCTCTCTGATCATTGATGTTTTTATCTCTCTCTCTCTCTCCCTTCCTCTCTGAAATCAATAAAAATATATTTTAAAGTATATTTATGAAGCCACCAAAAGGGATGTTATAGAAAAAGAAAAACATCAGAAGTAAAAAGTATAGCGACAACCATGTGTACTATAGTATCCATTATCATAAAAGATGCATACACACACACACACACAAACACACACACACACACAGTCAATTCTCATTATTCAGAGTAGTAATGTTCTATAAAGTTCCCACAAGCACTTAATTAGCAAATATTGAATGATTGCTTTTAGGGAAAATACAGAAGGAGGTTCCTATGAGACTCTGATCAAACATATTTCTTAACTGATCAATTCATAATTTTATTTTGTGTGTGCTTAAAGACAATAAATTCATGGCCAACAGGGCTATAACTAATGCCAGAATGAAGTTTTTCTAACACAAGTATTTTCTCTATTAGGCACATCACAGTCTTCTTGCACTTAGGAACACTGGACAACATTTCAGCACTAAGTTTGGTGATAAATTAAAACATTGGAATCACCAACAAAAAGCACAACTATTAGAAAAACACGGAACTACATAGAGAAAAAGGAAGCTTGTTTACTGCACAGTGTTGTCTGGTTCAACCTCAGCTGGGAATGTGCTTAAAATTTTCACTGATTTGCATATAATCCACAAATGACTATGTATGCACTGCAAGGATTGATTTGGGAGTTACAAATTTGTGAATATGGAATCTATAAATATTTAAGATTCACTTTATCTATGTATTTCTATCACTATATCTCTATTCCATACTATTATCTATCTGTCTACTATCTATCTATCTATCTATCTATCTATCTATCTATCTATCATCTATCTATATAACATCTATCAAACTGTCTATTGAGAAAGAGAGAGAAAAGGAGACAAACTCCTTACATATTAACATGAATTTTTCCAGATAATAGGATTATGGGAGTTTTAAATTTTTTTTACAATTTCTTTCACCTTTTTTTATTTGGAATTACTTTTTTATTGTTTAAAGTATTACAAATAGTAGTACAAATGTCTCCTTTTTCACCCATTGACCTCCCCCCGGCTTCCCCCACCCCATGCACATAAGTCCTTTGATCTCCTACCTGCCCCCCAACCCTCCCCTGACTTCCCGCTGAAGTTTGACCATCTGTTCTATGCTTCTTTGCCTTTGGATCTTTTTTTTGTTTTTGTTCATCAGTTTATGATGTTTATTATATTTCACAAATGAGTGAGATCATGTGATATTTATCTTTCTCTGACTGGCTTATTTCGCTTAGCATAATGCTCTCTAATTCCATCCATGCAGTTGCAAATGTTAAGAATTCCTTCTTTTTTATAGCAGGGTAGTATTCCATTGTGTAGATGTACCACCCTTTTCTAATCCACTCATCTGCTGATGGGCACTTAGGCTGTTTGCAAATCTTAGCTATTGTAAATTGTGTTGCTATGAACATAGGGGTGCATATATCGTTTCTGATTGGTGTTTATGTTTTCTTGGGTTATATTCCTAGAAGTGGGATTACTGGGTCAAATGGCAGTTTCATTTTTAATTTTTTGAGGAAGCTCCATAATGTTTTCCACAGTGGCTGCACCAGTCTGCATTCCCATCAGCAGTGCAAGAGTTTTCCTTTTTCTCCCCATCCTTGTCAGCACTTGCTGTTTGTTGATTTGTTGATGATAGCCATTCTGACAGGTGTGAGATGGTACCTCATTGTTGTTTTGATTTGCATTTTTTGGATGATTAGTAACTTTGAGCATGTTTTCATATGTGTCTTGGCTTCTGTATGTCCTCTTTCAAAAAGTGTCTATTTAGGTCTTTTGCCCATTTTTTTTTCTGCTAAAAATGAACTTTTGTATTTTATTAAGTCAGATTTCTGTTAACTAAACAAAAAGTAAAGGTGCATGGTGGTGATGAGAAATAATATCAACCACTATTATTTTATCTAGGACACTCTTACTTTGCAGAGTTCAGGATGTTAAAATGAATGTAATGATAAACAATTACTACTATCTCCCACCAGGTATGTTCTGTCGATGGCCTTGGAAAAAAATATCTGAAGAATCCTGAAGTAATGACATTTCCATTTAACATCTCCTGGATGTTTTAAGTCAGACTTCTGCATGAAAATGTTTACTCAGACATTAATTCAGGAGCCGCAGCAGATGGTTTCTATGGTGAACATGTCGGACAAGCAGTTTAATTTTCAGGGCCTCACCCTCATGCTGTCCTCCAACAGTCTTCAGTCCCCAAAGACTGCAACCTGCTTCAAGTGCTATTCTAGAAGAAATTCACCACACACTTAAGGATGATCTTTATCTCCCCAACCCTTCCAACTGCTCCTCTTTTCTCTAACCAATAGTTCTCCAGAAATTAAGCTAAGTTAGTAGAAGGCAAACATTGTGATTGCCTAGTTAGAATAGTTCATACAATGCTGTGAATAATTGATAGGTATAACCACAGCAGGCTATTTGTTCTTTAATTGATGGAATGTGCTCGCCAGTAATTTTTTGAGCATCAGATTCATTGGTTTCCAAGATGCCTCTATGTGAGCTATCTCACTATCATATTTTCTTACTTGTTCCCCCAAAATAGAAACTGGAAGGATAAAAGCCAGTAACCTGACATCTCACTTTTATAAACTTACACACTGCCTACTATTTAGAGAAGTTTATCATCAGTATAACTAAAAAGGGTTAAAAGAAATGTTAAAAAACTTCTCAGATATACATACAAAGATGATACAAAATGAAATTCAAACTTTTATAACAATAAGAATAATTCATTATTTCATTTTGCCCATTTTTTATTGGATTGTTTATCTTCTTTTTGTTAAGTTGCATGAGTTCCCTATAAATTTTGAAGATTAAACCCTTATCAGAGATAACATTAGCAAATATGTTCCCCAATGTGGTGGGCTTTCTTGTTTTGTTGATGGTTTCTTTTGCTGTGCAGAAGCTTTTTACTAGTAGTTTGATGTAGTCCCATTTGTTTATGTTCTCCTTAGTTTCCATTGCCTTAGGAGCTGTATTGGTAAAAATATTGCTACAACAGATGTCTGCTATTTTTCTGCCTATGGTTTTTATGCTTTCCTGCCTTACATTTAAATCCTTTATCCATTTCGAGTTTATTTTTGTGTATAGTGTAAGTTGGTGGTCTAGTTTCATTTTTTTTTGGAAGTATCTGTCCAATTTCCCAAAACCATTTATTGAAGAGAGTGTCTTGACTCCATTGTATGCTCTTGTCTCCTTTGTCAAATATTAATTGAGCATAATGGCTTGGGTCGATTTCTGGGTTCTCTGTTCTGTTCCACTGGTCTATATGTCTGTTCTTGTGCCAGTACCAGCCAGTCTTGAGAACAGTGACTTTGTAGTATAGCTTGATATCTGGTATTGTGATCCTGCCAACTTTGTTCTTCTTTCTCAAGGTTGCTGCAGCTACTTGCTGTTTTTGTTTTTTGTTTTTTGTTTTGGTGTGTGTGTGTGTGTGTGTGTGTGTGTGTGTGTTGTTTTGTTTTTGTTTTTTATTCTAGATGAATTTTTGGAGAGTTTGTTCTAGGTATTTGAGGTATGTTGTTGGTATTTTAATGGGGAGTGCATTGAATTTATAGATTGCTTTGGGTAGTATGGACATTTTAATGAGGTTGATTCTACCAGTCCATGAACATGGTATATTCTTCCATTTGTGTATGTCTTCCTCTATCTCTTTTTTCAGCATCCTGTAATTTTCTGAGTACAGGTTCTTTATCTCCTTGGTTAAATGTATTCGTAGAAATATTAATTATTGTGTTGCATAGTAAATGGGATTTTTTTGTTTCTCTTTCTGTAAGCTTATTATTGGTGTATAAAAAATCCATAGATTTCCGGGTGTTAATTTTGATAATTACAGGCCAATATCCCTCATGAACATAGATACCAAAATTCTCAACCAAATTCTAGCAAATTGGATCTAGCAGCAATAAGAAAGATCATACACCATGACCAAGTGGGATTTATTCCAGGGATGCAAGGATGGTATAATATTCCCAAATCAATAAACACAATACGTAACATAAACAAATTGAGAGATAAAAACCACATAGTCATATCAATTGATTCAGAAAAGCATTTGACAAAATCCAATAACCTTTCTTGATAAAAACTCTCAGCAAGGTGGGAATAGAAGGATCATACCTCAACATAATAAAAGCCATATATGGCAAACCTACTGCCAACATCATACTCAATGAGCAAAAGCTAAAACCATTTCTCCTAAAAACAGGAACAAGGCAGGGATGCCCACTCTCACCACTCCTGTTCAACATAGTACTGTAAGTACTAGCCATAACGATCAGAAAAGAAGAAGAACTAAAAAGCATCCAAATTGGAAAGGAAGAAGTAAAATTGTAATTATTTGTAGATGACATGATATTGTACAAAGAAAACCCTAAAGAATCCATCACAAAAATTACGAGAATTGATAAATAAATTTGGCAATGTAGCAGGATACAAAATTAACGCCAAGAAATCTATGGCATTTCTATACACCAATAGTGAACTCACAGAAAGAGAGACTGAGAAAAAACTATCCCATTTACCATTGAACCAAAAAAATTAAGATACCTAGGAATAGACTTAGCTAATGAGGTAAAAGACCTATATTCGGAAAACTACAGGACGTTGATAAAAGAGATAGAGGAAGACATAAACAGATGGAAGAACATACCGTGTTCATTGGATTGGTAGAATCAACATCATTAAAATGTCCTTACAACCCAAAGCAATCTATTGATTCAGTGCACTCCCCATTAAAATACCAAGGGCATATTTCACAGATCTAGAAAGAACTCTCGAAAAATTCATCTGGAAAAAAAACACACACAAACAAAAAACGAATAGCTGCAACGATCCAGAGAAAAAGAACAAACAAGGAGGGATCTCAATACCAGATATCAAGCTATATTACAAAGCCACTGTTCTCAAAACTGCCTGATACTGGCACAAGAACTGACATATAGATCAATGGAATAGAATAGAGAACCCAGAAATCAACCCAAACCACTATGCTCAATTAATATTTGACAAAGGAGGCAAGAACATACAATGGAGTCAAGA
>NW_005370679.1:263290-267024 GCF_000412655.1 Myotis brandtii
TGGCTCAGTGGATACAGCATCGGCCTGCGGACTGAAGGGTCCCGGGTTCGATTCCGGCCAAGGGCACATGCCCAGGTTGCAGGCTCGATCCCCAGTTGGGGGCGTGCAGGAGGCAGCCAATCAATGATTCTCATCATTGATGTTTTTATCTCTCCCTCTTCCTTCTTCTTTGAAATCATTAAAGAAATATAAAAAAAAAATGGGCAAAGGACCTAAATAGATACTTTTTGAAAGAGGACATAAGGAAGGCTAAGTGACATAAGAAAACATGCTCAAAGTCACTAATCTTCCGAGAGATGCAAATCAAAACAACAATGCCGTACCATCTCACACCTGTCAGAATGGCTATCATCAACAAATGAACAAATGGCAAGGGCTGGTGAGGATGTAGAGGATGTGGAGAAAAAGGAACCCTTGTGCACTGCTGGTGGGAATGCACACTGGTGCAGTCACTGTGGAGAACAGTATGAAATTTCCTCAAAAACTAAAAATGGAACTCCCATTTGACCCAGTGATCCCACTTCTAGGAATATATCCCAAGAAACCAGAAACACCAATCAGAAAGGATATATGCACCCCTATGTTCATAGCAGCACAATTTACCATAGCTAAGATTTGGAATCAGCCTTTGTGACCATCAGCAGATGAGTGGATTAAAAAGCTTTGGCACATCTACACAGTGGAATACTATGCTGCTGTAAAAAGGAAGGAACTCCTACCATTTGCAACAGCATGAATGGAGCTGGAGAGCATTATGCTAAGTGAAATAAGTCAGTCAGAGAAAGATAAATATCACATGATCTGACTCATTTGTGGATTATAATTAACAACATAAACAGATGAACAAAAATAGATCTAGAAACAGAGAAGCATCGATCAGATGCTCAAACCTCAGAGGGAATGCAAGGGAGGGTGGGGCTAAGGAGGAGAGATCAACCAAAGGACTTGTATAGCATAACCAATGGATACAGACACCGGGGGGTGAGGTCATGAGTGTAGGAATGGGGGAATAATGGGAGGTAAGGACACATTTGTAATACCTTAATCTCTAAAGAAAAAAATTGCAATTTAAAAATATTTACAATGATTTAAATTAATAAAAAACCAACTTGGTTTATTAATGACTTAGTGGTTTTTCTAAATATGATTGAGTATCTTGTGCATAAGGTAAGATTATGCCCAGTCCTTTTGATTGGTGTTTTCCATTACAATAACTTTAATAGCATTTACCTATTATGTCTGGATCCTCTGCTAAAAGCTAGAGTCAATGTTTCTCCCATTTTTATTTGTCACAGATGAAAGGTGACACATAATCCATATTATTAATGACAGAATGAGTCAATGGAAAATATTACACTTGATTTCCCTTTGAAGAGTACCCAAAAGAGCCTTAGTGTTAAAAGTGACAGGCATGATTAATGTACTAGACATTTTAACATATTACATAGGCTGAATACTTATTATTAACAATCTGCCTTCAGGAAATAAAAGTAACTCCTTTAAAAGTAAAAAGTTCAGTTAATTAAACAATGAATTTTGTCTTCAAACAACCTACATCAAAATGTTTTTTCTTGCTGTAAATAAATTGATTGGTTTGAGGAGAATACCAGGTAGATCACATTAACATAATTACAATATTTACAGAAGAACTTTGTGTTCTTGATCTCTATTTTAGATAGAACCTTGCAAAATATCTTCATATTGCCTGCATTCAAGTATATGCTTTGGCCACTTTCAAGCTAGGTGACTTTAGGTGAGTTATTCAACCTTTCCAAAATTTGTTTCTTCATCTGAAAATGGGGAAAAGAGTTGCTATGAACAGAACTGTGACCCTCCAAAATTCATATGTTGAAACCTTAACCCCCAATGTGATGGTATTTGGAAACAGAAACATTGAGGCATAATTATGTCTAGATGATGTATTGAGGGTGGAATCCTCATAATGAGATTAGTGCCCTTACGTAAGACATGCCAGAAAACTTTCTCTCCACCACTTTCTCTCTCCTTCCACCTTGTGAACACACAGACATAAGGCATCCAGCTACAAGCCAGGAAGAACATTCACCAGAAACCAACTGTGCTGATAGATTACTATTGAACTTTCATCTTCTAAATCTGTGAGAAGATATATTTTTGTTGTTTAAACTACCTAGTCTATGATGTTTTACTAAGGAAGTAAAAATTGTGTAAGACAAAAGTAATCCATTGTTAGGTTTGTAATGAAGATAAAATGAGAAATATAATTGAGTGTAGTACTTCATATATAATAAATGCATGGGAAATATTACTTCCTGATATTAAGATTAATTATTACTGTTTTAAGTATTAAAATGTGTACTGCATATGTCAGTTCAGTATGAATTTATACAGTCCTTGATGGATAATTCCCAAATAAAGAGACAGAATAGTGTTGTGTCTGACAACATGGACTGTGAATTAGACTTGTTCCAATCCAGCTCAGTACTTATCAGCTTTAGGATCTTCAGCAAATAATTTAATTTGTCTGATATTTAGTTTCCTGATATGTAAAATTGCAATGATAATTATAATATAGGATTTTAGAGAATAATTTTTTAAAAAGCATACAAAATATATTTAGTCAGTGATCAATGGAAGGAAAAAACTAAAGTTCATATCTAAGTTTTTAGGAAATCTTAAGGAAGTGGAAATACTTTAAAAAGTGATTTCAAAGTGTAGGGTTTTCAAGATATATTGATATAGAGACAAAAAAATAAATATTTATTAATTATCTTTATCAGAACAATAAGGAAGTAATTAGTTTTTACTAATGTATTATACACTGATTAATATTATTGCCCTCACTAGTTCTCAAAGCATGCAGAGGGAAGAATTATAGCTCCATGAGACAGAAGTGATAGCAAAGGCAGTATGTTTCCTAATAGCATATTTTTTGTAAGTCATATTACATGTGTCTATTTAAGTAGATTTAACTGTTACAATTTTTTTTAAATTATATATATCTACACTAATAAAAGACAAAGATGCTAATTGACCGTACCTTCACTACTCCCTAAGCCACACCCACCATCCAATCAGAGCGACTATATGCAAATTAGCCCAACCAAAATGGCGGCCAGCAGCCACAGAGCTGGAGCAAGCAGGAGGCTTGGTTGTTCCAGCGATAGAGGAAGCCAAGCTTCCTGCCTCCCCTGAGCTGGCTGTGGCCTCTGCTCATAGCAACAAAGTTTCAATTATAGAAGACAAATAAATCCCAGATACCTGCTTCCAGCCAGCCTCCACTGGGAGCTTGGGTGGCTGGGGGCCATGGCCAGCCTGCAAACAGCCATCGGCGTCTCACCCAGGCGCGCCACACCCTCATGGGGTGAAGGTTCCCGCTGGGGGCCTTGACCAGCCTGCAAACAGCCATCGGCATCTCACCCAGGCTGGCCACACCCTCATGGGGTGAGGGTTCCCGCTGGGGGGCTTAGCCAGCCTGAAAACAGCCCTCAGCCCCTCACCCAGGCTGGCCACACCCTCATAGGGTGAGGGTCCCTGCTGGGGGGCTTGGCCAGCCTGCAAATAGCCATTAGCCCCTCACCCAGGCTGGCCAGGCACTCCTATATAATAAAAGGGTAATATGCAAATTGACCCTAACAGTAGAATGACTGGGAATGACTGGTCACTATGACACACACTGACCACCAGGGGGCAGACGCTCAATGCAGGAGCTGCCCCCTGGTGGTCAGTGCACTCCCACAGGGGAAGCTCTGCTC
>NW_005370679.1:267383-269667 GCF_000412655.1 Myotis brandtii
GGGCATAAGCCAGCAGGTGGTCATCCCCCGAGGGGTCCCAGACTGCGAGAGGGCACAGGCCGGGCTGAGGGACCCCCCCCCCGATTGCACAAATTTTTGTGCACCAGGCCTCTAGTATATATATAATTTAAATGTATTTTTATTATAGTTCACACATAATATCTGATCCTGTTTTAGTATCTTCTTTTGACTAAAGCAGCCCTCACAAATGGACAAGTGTATTAAAAAAATTTGTTCAAAAGTAACCATGCATTACCGATATTTATAATGTAGCAAGAGAATATCAAGAGAATAGCAGAGCTGACAAGCCTTTGACTATTACAACCTTTAGTCAGCCACATTAAAATTAAAGCAATGATTAATCAGATTTATCACATTCAATCACATTGTTGTCACTAAATATGTTATTGCTAAAATATACTGCAGATCCTATATGTTATTGCCAATGTATCTGCTACTTTTGTTATCCTATCTAATAAAAGAGTAATATGCAAATTAGCCATCACTCCTCACTCCGTCAGTCCGTCACAAAGATGGCTGAGGCCACGGAACTGGAGCAAACAGGAGGTTTGTGTTGCCCCCAGTGATGGAGGAAGCCAAGCTTCCCGCCTGCCCTGGCTGGCCCTGAGCTCCGCTAAAGGCTACAAAGTTTCAATTATAGAAGGTAAATAAACCCCAGATACCTGCTTCCAGCTGGCGTGGCCTCAGCTCAAGGAGGGGCTGGGAGCCTCGGTTGCCAGGGGCAACCCAACCTGGGCTCTGCTTAAGGCTACAAAGTTTCAATTATAGAAGTTAAGTAAATCCCAGATACCTGCTTCCAGCCGGTGGGCCTGGCCAGCCTGAAAATGGCCATCAGCCCCTCACCCAGGCATGCCAGGCACCCCATTAAGGCCCCCCACCCTGTTGGGGCTGTGGCCAGCCTGCAAACAGCCATCAGCCGCTCACCCAGGCTGGCCAGGCTCCCCAGTGGAGACCCCTCCCCTGAAGGGTGTGTGACCAGCCTGCAAACAGCCATCAATCCCTCATCCAGGCTTTCTACACCCCCATGAGGTGGGGGTCCCCACTGGGGGGATTGAACAGCCTGCAAATAGCCATCAGCTCCTCACCCAGGTTGACCAGGCACCCCAGCGGAACCCCCACCCTAATCCGGGATACCCTTCAGGGCTAACCAGCCGGCCCCCACCCATGCACCAGGTGTCTATCCTATATAATAAAAGGGTAATATGCAAATTGACCATAACAGTAGAATGACTGGGAATGACTTGTCACTATGACACACACTGACCACCAGGGGGAAGATGCTCAATGCAGGAGCTGCCCCCTGGTGGTCAGTGCACTCCCACAGGGGGAGCTCTGCTCAGCCACAAGCCAGGCTGCCAGCTTCCAGCACAGCAGTGGTGGCGGGAAACTCTCCCGCCTCCTCAGCAGCCCTAAGGATGTCCGACTGCAGCTTAGGCCTGCTCCCTGCTGGCACGTGGACATCCCCCGAGGGCTCCCGGACTGCCAGAGGGATGTCTGACTGCCAGCTTACAGGGAGTGGGCCTAAGCCAGCAGGTGGACATCCCCCGAGGGGTCCCAGACTGTGAGAGGGCACAGGCCGGGCTGAGGATCCCCCCACCCCGCCGAGTGCACAAATTTTTGTGCACTGGGTCTCTAGTTGTTAATATGTTTAGTGAAAGCTAAAATATTATGCTATTCAACCTTTTGTATTTTGTTTGCCTATATTTTAAAGATGATAATATAGTGGTGGAATTGAATATGAATATAATTATTAAATAAGTACATATATACATGCTTATAAGTATGCTTGATAACCTTTATATGCTGTGTAAAGTTATAATGTTTGGAGGATATTACTTTGTTGGACTATGGATATCTTTAATTCATTTATACCTTAAGGTAATAGAGATCTTGTATGCAAATTAATTTGTAAAAACAAATTATCAAATTGATGATTTTCAAGATGGTACTCTGAAATTAAACATTCTGATATTTACCCACACCATAAAATTTCCTTTAAATTGTTGCTGCCACCAGGAAATTTGACTTATGCATCTATGAACTATAATATGCAGAAATAAAGCAACTTACTCAACTTCCGAATCAATACTGATTATTTCTCTGTTGGACTTTTCTGGCTCATATACACAGAAAATCATAAAAATGAATATCTGTTTAGAATTCCTACCTCATCCATTGTCTTACTTTTTGTCAGTATTGTACTAGTATGGGTCTGTTGTCTTGTGGTTCTTGGAGGCTGAATGAGAAGAAAGAAATGATATTA
>NW_005370679.1:269880-271432 GCF_000412655.1 Myotis brandtii
CCGAAACAAATGAACGGATGAGCAAACAGGCTGAGTGGGGCGACAAGGCTGGCAGGGGGGTTAGTGAGGGATGGCCAAATGACAGAACAGCAGGCTCTGTGGGGTGACCAGGCCAGCAGGGCGTCCATGAGGGGCAACCACGCTGGCGGGGGGGGCAGTTGGGGGCAACCAGGCCAGCAGAGGGGGCAGTAGGGGGTGACCAGGCCAGCGGGGGTTGGGGGTCAGTGAGGAGCTACCATGCCAGCATAGAAGGGCAGTGAGGGCGACCATGCTAGCAAGGGGGGCAGTTGGTGGCAACTAGGCTGGTGGGGGTGGGCAACCAGATTGGCAGAAGGGGCAGTTGGGGGTGATCAGGCCAGCAGGCAGAGGTGGTTAGTGGTGATCAGGCTGGCAGGGGGGGGCCAGTTAGGGGTGATCAGACAGGCAGGCAGGTGAGTAGTTAGGAGCCAGCAGTCCAGGATTGTGAGAGGCCTAAAGCAGCAGTTGGACATCCCCTGAGGGGTCCTGGATTGGAGAGGGTGAAGGCTGGGCTGAGGGAACCCCCACCCATGCACGAATTTTGTGCACCGGGCCTCTAGTGTTAACAATAATTCCTAGACTTCCTAGCAGCCCAAGAATGTTTTAGGTCCTTCCCTTTATATACAAAAGGAGAAAAACAGAAGCAGATTTTTTGAATTTATACCATGCAATTTTGTTCATAAGTTTATTAATATTTTCCCAACAAAATGTCTATGTTACCTAGAAACTTATGTCAACTATGCCGTATAAAGTGCACAGTAAAATGCATTTTGTGTTTTTATTGCTGATCTTTTAATATCATCTTAATTCATTTTTTGTTAAATTCCTAAAGCGGTAAGTATAAACTGTTCAGACAAATAGTCTAGATAAAATATTTACTAGAAATTGGCAGCGATAAGTCATAGTCTAATGTGCTAATAAATGTAGGAAGAGCTTTTGAATAGGAGAAAATAGGGGCTTCTGATTTCTGGTTGGGCATGTGAAAAGTTTGGCAGTCATCACTTTATCCTCACAACAAGTAAAAAGTTGAACAAACTAAAAATCTACAACTCTTCTTATATTCATCAGATAATAGAGATCACAGGGCAAACTGTTATTTTCAAAATTGGAGACAGACAGGTGTATATAGAGAACCACAAATTACCAGAGAAGAAATTCACCAGCATAAGCCTCCACTAGAACCACTGCCAGGGTAGAAAAACCTGAACTGTAACTGCCAGATTTCTGGAAGTGCAGTATGAATAAGTCTGAGAGAAAAGAACTCCTGAGGGACCCAATCATCCCCCCCGCCACTTTGGTGAGTTTTCCCTCCATGAGACCTTACCATTTATCACAGTGAAGATCAAATAAAAATCCCCTCCTGTTCTGGCAGGGGGAGAAACAAGTAGCCCTTCACAAATATACCAGAGCATTCTAGTTTTCCTAAGAATAAATATTTGAAGTGATAATGACTACTAATTCTCCAAAACTATTGTCAGAAACCAAACTAGAGATTAAGAAAGCTCATAAAACACCAAGAAAGATAAATTATATA
>NW_005370679.1:271626-275837 GCF_000412655.1 Myotis brandtii
TATATAGGAACAAGTTAAAATTATATTATACTTCTCAGAGATGATGAAAGTATGAAGAGAGTGGAATGTAATATTTAAAGTGTTGAGAGAAAACACCCCAAATCTAGATTTCTGTATCCTATGAAAGCATCTTTAAAAGTGAAAGAGAAATAAATGCTTTTTTTAAATATAAGCAAAAATTGAGAGAATTTGATGCCAGCAATTCTGCCTTGCAAGAAAATTTATAAGTTCTTCAGAGAGAATAAAAATGGTACAAATTAGAAACTTGAATCTACTTAAAGAAAGGAACAGAATTAGAGAAGGAATAAATGAAGGTAAACATTTCAATTTTCCTTATTCTTAATTGGCTTAACAACTTATTCTAATAACAATAGCATCAATATATTCAATAATTTTAGTGTGTGTTGTGTGGAATGAATTTCAGCAATGATACAAGGGATGAGAGGGATTAATTAGGAATACAGCTGGCCCTTGCACAATACAAATATAAACTATGTGTGTCTGCTAATACGTGATTTTTTTTTATTATATTAGGACAACTTTTGGAGATTTTTAAAAATTTGAAACATTCACATATGTACTGTATAACCTAAAATATTTTTAAAAATAAGAAAAATTTAGGTATGTTGTGAATAACAGTATATAATACATATAAAATATGAGATATATGTTAATCAACTGTTTATGTTATTGCTAAGGCTTCCAGTCAATAGTAGACTATCAGTAGTTAAATTTTGGGAAGTCAAAAGTGAGACATGGATTTTTGGCTGCATGCAGGTTGGCACCCTTAATTCTCATGTTGTTCAAGGATCAACTGTACTTTGTTATTAGAAGGTACTTGAAGTACTGATAAAGCAGTACTACATTATTTGAAAGTGGACTTATATTAATTGTAAATGCATATTGCAAACTATAGGGCAAACAGTAAAAAAAACAAACAAAAATACAATATAATTGTTATGCAAAGAATGTTGCAAAATTGGAATCATATGAAATGATCAATTAAAGCCATTGAAGGCAGAAAAGAGTGGAAAACAAAAAATTAATGGAGAACAAGGGCAATAAACAGAAAACAGTAGTAAATATGTTAGATATTAATCAAACTCTTACCAATAATAATTTTAAGCATCTATCATATTGTGGAAGAAAGGGGCCACATGCTGACCCGAGAAGCTCAGGGGAGGCCTGCATGGCAGTCTTGCAAACTCAGAGACCTAAAGTAACCACAAAGGATGGCCTGAAATTAAACCTTAACTAAAAGCAGTTATGGTGGGCAGTTACGTCCTAGGCCAATATCTTCACTGACAAGGTCAACCTTTACCTTAACTGAGCCTATCTGTCTTTTTGCATCTATGATAACATACACTTGAAATGTCTGGGTAACTTGTAACTTCCCTTTTTCTGGAGCCCCTGGGGCACAACCTAATGTGCTGGGCGCCAGGACAGATACCACAAATTCCTTCATTATCATGTTAATTGATCCTGCACCCACCTAAGTATGTGTCCATCATTTTACTTTTTATCCAATCCCAGGGGTTTCCCCTGCTTTGCTTTATCCCTCCTCCTTAATCTATCGCCAATGAATTTAATGTAACCCACCTACATCCCTCCTTTGATTGCAAATGTATAAATACAAATGTAACCCTGCCATTCTCCAGAGCATTATCTCAATTCCTTGAGATTCTGCTTCCCGGCATATGTCGACAGTTTGGCTCAAATAAACTCACAAAAAATCTTTACAGGTTTCAATGGTTTTTTTTTACGTTAACAATATAAATACACCAATTAAAAGACAGAGAATGTCACAGCGAATCAATAAGCAAGACGAAAATAAGTGTTGTCTCCCAGCGGAAAAATGGAGACTGGCAAGACTGCAGGGAGAGAGAGTGTGAGAGAGTAAGGGAGCAAAAGGGGAGTGTGTGGACCTGTGTGGTGAGTGTGTGTGTGTGAGCCAGGGACAGTTAGAACCTGCAGTACTCTCCGGGGCTGGTGGATCAGGTGGTTTTAGACTGCAAGACCCCGCTGCTGCTGCTGCAAACACTCCTGGACAGCCGGCACTGGCACAGAAACCACACCATGTTGAAGGTCAGAACTGCAGTGACTAGGATACTAGTCTCACCTCCACCCAGACTGGCCTCAGATGCAAACCGGGACCCTACAGCTACTCTGGACAAAGACCTGCTACCAAAGCTGCAGACCCAGGGACACCCAGACTCCAGACATCCCAGACGCAGATTTCTGTGAGTCACAGAGAGCATCCCCCTCCCTGCTGGCAGCCTGCAGCAGCAGCATAGGGCCTGCATGACTCATGGCATGCAAGCAGGCCTCCTGCCAACACCTGGTGGCTGTGCAACCCTGCCCCGCTAGCAGGCCAAGGACTTTGATTATCAGCGCATGCACTGAAGGCCGCACTGAGCACCAGGGACTTTGATTCTTGATGCATGCAAGTGGGGACTCTGTTTCTTATCATGCATGCACACACAGGGACTCTGAGTATTGGTGTGTGCAGACTGATTGTTGGCGCCAAGTGAGGCCGTACTGAACACCACTAACTGATTCTTGGCGCACGCCCTTGGGGACTCTGTTTCTTGTTGTGAGCATGCACGGGGACTCCCACACTGAGTGCCAGTGACTTTGATTCTGGGTGTATGCATGCAGGAACTCTGTTTCTCATTGTGCACCCATAAGGACTGTGATTCTTGGAGCGTGCACAAGGCCGCACTAGGCATCAGAGACTCTGATTCTCAGTTCTTGGCATGTGCATGCGGGGACCCTGATTCTAGGAGCGTGTGCGAAGCCACACAGAGTGCCAGTGACTCAGATTCTCAGAAGGTGTGTGGAGACCCTGATTCTCGGCACATGCACGAGGCCATACTGAACACCCGTGACTCTAATTCTCAGTGCAGGCATGCTGGGACTCCGATTCTTGGTGCACACAACTCCCGCAAACCATGGCAACCACATGTCTTGGTGTCTGAGCTCTTCAGTGATGCTTGGGTGGTGCGATGCTCCTGCTTCACATGACTCAGGCCCTGACAACTTGGCACTTGGACCTTCTGGTGGTAGCTAGAATGGGAAGACAATGAAACAATTCCCAAGGTGGGAGGGGGGGAAGGAATCACTAAGAAAGGAAATAAGTGAAATGGAGGCTTGCAATATGACAGAAAAAGAATTCAGAGTAATGGTCATACAGTCAATAAACCGGATGACTGAGAAAATCAACAACCTATGCAAAAATCAGGAAGAAATCAAAAGTGATATAGCTGCAATAAAAAACATGATGGAAGGTTTCGAAAGTAAACTAGAAGAAGCAGAGGACCAAATTAGTGAGTTAGAAAATAAAGTAGAAAAACAAGCCTAATCTGAACAGCAACTAGAGAAAAAAGTTAAAAAGTAGGAGAGCCTAAGGGAGCTTTGTGACAACATGAAACAAACTAATATACATATAATAGGGGTACCAGAAGGACAAGAAGAGCAGAAAGGATTAGAGAATCTCTTTGAAGAAATAATGACAGAAAACTTCCCTGATATGAGGAAGGAAAAAGTCACACAAGTACAGAGAGTCCCAAGCAAGATGAACCCCAAAAGACCCACACCAAGACACATCATAATTACAATGGCAAACTTTAATGACAAAGAGGAAATCTTAAAAGCTGTAAGTGAGAGACAGAGAGTTACCTACAAAGGATCCCCCTTCAGATTATCAAATGATTTCTCAACAGAAACACATGAAGCTAGAAGGGAATGGAATGAAGTATACAAAGTGATACAGAGAAAAGGACTGAATCCAAGAATACTCTATCCAACAAGGCTATCAATCAAAATTAAAGGGGAAATCAGAAGCTTCAAAGACAAAAAAAAAAAAAAAAGGCTAAGGGAATTTATCACTACCAAGCCAGCAATGCAAGAAATGCTAAAGGAAATGCAGTAAAAAGAAGAAATAGAAAGGGAGGAAGAAACACAGCAATAAATAATAGAAATGGCTACAAACAAGTACCTATCAATAATAACATTAAACATAAATGGATTAAATGCACCAATCAAAAGCCAATGAGTGACTGAATAGATAAGAAAACATGACCCATATATATGCTGTCTATAGGAGACCCACCTCAGAATAAGAGACTCACACAGATTGAAAAAGAAGGGTTGGAAAAATATCTTTCTGGCAAATGGAAAAAAAAAAAGCTGGGGTAGCAATACTTATATCT
>NW_005370679.1:275892-278387 GCF_000412655.1 Myotis brandtii
TAAAATTACAGGACACTGAAAAAAGAGATAGAGAAAGGGATCAATACAACAAGAGGATATAACTCTGGCAAACATATATGCACCCAATGCAGGAGCACCAAAATACATTAAAAAAACACAAAAAACTTCTGGAAGATATCAGGGGAGAGATTGGCAGCAATACAATCATAGTAGGATACTTTTTTACCCCACTAAAATCACTGGATAAATCCTCTAGACAAAAAATAAAAAAAAATCAGCAAACAAATAGCAATCCTAAATGACTCACTAGATCAGATGGACTTAATTGACATCTTTAGAACATTCCATCCAAAAACTACAGAATATGCATTCTTCTCAAGTGCCCGTGGGACATTTTCAAAGTTAGACCACATATTGGGACACAGGCAAAGTCTGTCCAAATTCAAGAAGATTGAAATCATATCAAGCATTTTCTCAGACCACAATGGCATAATATTAGAAATCAACTACAATAAAAACAATCAAAAATTCAAACACTTGGAGGCCGAATAACATATTATTAAACAATGATAAGGCTACCAAAGAGATAAAAGAAGAAATAAAAAAAATCCTGTAAACAAACAACAATGAAAACACAACAATTCAAAATCTATGGGACACAGTGAAAGTAGTCCTGAGAGGGAAGTTCATAGCTCTACAGGAAGACTGTAAAGCTCTTTCTACAAAGCCAGCATTATCCTAATCCCAAAACCAGATAAAGACAATACAAAGAAAGATAATTATAGGCCAATATCCCTCATGAATACAGACGTCAAAATTTTCCACTAAATTCTAGCAAATCGAATCCAGCATTACATTAGAAAGATCATACACCATGACCAAGTGGGATTTATCCCAGGGATGCAAGGATGGTACAATATCCACAAATCAATAAATGTGATACACCGCATAAATGAATTGAGAGATAAAAACCATATAATCATATCAATTGATGCAGAAAAAGCATTTGACAAAATCCAACTACTGTTCTTGATAAAAACTCTCAGCAAGGTGGGAATAGAAGGATCATACCTCAACATAATAAAAGCCATATATGACAAACCTATAGCCAGCATCATACTCAATGGGCAAAAACTAAAACCATTTCCCCTAAGAACAGGAATGAGAAAGGGATACCCACTTTCACCATTCCTGTTCAACATAGTACTGTAGGTACTAGTCATGGCAATCAGACAAGAAGAAGAAATAAAAGGCATCCAAATTGGAAAAGAAGAAGTAAAATTGTCATCATTCACAGATGACATGATATTGTACATAGAAAATCCTAAAGACTCCATCAAAAAAAGTACTGGACTTAATAAATGAAGTTAGCAATGTAGCAGGATACAAAATTAACACCCACAAGTCTCTGGATTTTTTATACACCAATAATGAACTCTCAGAAAGAGAAACAAAAAAATTCCATTTATCATTGCAACAAAAAATTAAGATACCTCAAAATAAATTTAATCAAGGAGGTAAAATTACAGGACACTGAAAAAAGAGATAGAGAAAGACATAAACAAATGGAGCAACATTCCATGTTCATGGATTGGTAGAATCAAGATCATAAAAATGTCCATATTACCCAAAACAATCTATACATTCAATGCAATCCCCATTAATATACCAATGGCATACTTCAAAGACCTAGAACAAATTCTCCAAAAATTCATCTGGAATAAAAAAGGACACTGAATAGCTGCAGCAATATTGAGAAAAAAGAACAAAGTTGGAGGGATCACACTACCATATATCAAGATATACTACAAATCCACTGTTCTCAAAACTACCTGGTGCTGGCACAAGAAGAGACATATAGACCAGTGGAACAGAACAGAGAACCCAGAAATTGACAAAAGCCATTATGCTCAATTAATATTTGACAAAGGAGGCAAGAGCATACAATGGAGTCAAGACAGTCTCTTCAATAAATGGTGCTGGGGAAATTCGACAGATGCCTGAAAAAAAATGAAACTACACCAACAACTTACACCATACACAAAAATAAACTCAAAATGGATAAAGGACTTAAACATAAGATGGGAATCCATAAAAATCTTAGAAGAAACCAAGCAGCACAATATCAGACATATGTCCTAGCAATATCTTTGCTGACACAACTCCTAGATCAACGGAAACTAAGGAGAAAATAAACAAATTGGACTATATCAAAATAAAAAGCTTCTGCACAGCAAAGGAAACCATCAACAAAACAACAAGAAAGCCCACTGAATGGGTGATCATATTTGCCAATGCTATCTCTGATAAGGGTTTAATCTCCAAAATTTATAGGGGACTCATAGAACTTAACTGTCATCTGCGAGATGCAAATCAAAACAACAATGAGGTACCATCTCACACCTGACAGAATGGCTATCATCAACAAATTGACAAAGGACAAGTGTTGGAGAGGATGCAGAGAAAAAGGAACCCTCCTTCACTGCTGGTGGGAATGCAGACTGGTGCAGCCACTGTGGAAAACAGTATGACGT
>NW_005370679.1:278586-294423 GCF_000412655.1 Myotis brandtii
TACCATTTGCAACAGCATGGATAGAACTGGAGAGCATTATGCTAAGCTAAATAAGCCAGTCAGAGAAAGATAAATATCACATGATCTCACTCATTTGTGGAATATAATGAACATCATAAACTGATGAACAAAAATACATACAGAGACTAAGAAGCATGGAACAGACAGTCAAACTACAGCGGGAAGGCAGGTGTAGGTTTGGAGGGTAAGAGATCAACTGAAGGAATTGTATGCATTCATATAAGGATAACCAATGGACACAATCATGGGGGCTGGGGTGAGGCCAGGTGCCAGGGGGTAGTGGAGTCCAGGAGGAGGTCAATGGGTGAAAAAGGAGATAACTAAGTTAAATACAATGACACATATTTATTAAAACTAAAGGGATTAATAATTATATAGTATACTAACACTAATCAAAAGAAAGCAGGAGTAATTAAATTACTTTCAGAGAGAGCCAACTTCAGAGCTAGAAAAATTATCATGAACAAGGAAAGGCATTTCATAATGATAAAAGGATAATTCTCTAAGAAGGCATCACATTCCTAAATTTATGTCCAACTAACAACCAAGTGTCTGAATCTATAGGGTGAAAACTGATAGATCTGCAAGAAAAAATAAATAAATAGATCATAGTAGCTGGTGAGTTTATAATTCCTCTATCAGTAATGGGCAGATCCAGCAGGCAGAAAATCAGTAAGAACAAAGTTGAACTCAATAGCACCATTAATTAACTTGATCTAATTGATATCTATAGAATAATTCATTCAAAAATAAAATGAGAGGAGGGGGAAGGTGGGGACAGGATATATCTGTAATACTATCAACAATAAGAAATCAATTTGAAAATTAAAAAAAAGAAACCACTAATAAAATATAAAAAACCTACAAAAACAAAATATACATTCTTTTTAACCTCACATGAACATTCACTAAGATAGGCCACATTTTGGGGCATAAAATAGACCTTAACAATTTTAAAAGAATTGGGATAATACAATATATGATCTCTGACCACAGTATTAAAGCTAGAAACCAATTACAGGAAGATATCTGGAAAATCCCAAATACATGGACATTAAACAACACATTTCCAATAATACATGTGTCAAAGAAGAAATCTCAAGACATGTTTAAAATGCTTTACTTTATCAAAAATGATACTACAACTTAAAATTTGTTAGATACAAAAAGTCATTACTCAGAGTAAAATGTATAGCATCCAATGCCTACAGAACAGAAATAAAAGGTTTAAAATCAATAATCTAATCTTCTACCTTAGGAAATTAGAAAGAGAAGAGAAAATTAAATCCAAAGTAAACAGAAAAAAATGAAATAAGGAAAATTAGAGCAGATGTTAGAAAATGAGAAGTCAATAGAGAAAATCAACAAAACCAAAGCCTATCTCTTTAAAAAGTTCAATATAATTAATTAGCTTATAGCTAGGCTACATGAGAAAAAAAACACACAAAAAATACTAATTTCCAAAATGAACAGGAGAAAATATTTTACTGACCACTTTTATAATGAAAGAAAATCATGTTCCAGGGTCTAAAGAATAATAAAACTTCTTAAATGGAATTTGTTTTATTAGTTCATCAATATGAGTCATTGGTATACTAAGAGATTAGAAGCTAAATATAACTAGAATAAATCAGTTTTAATAATCTATAATTAGCCTTTCGAGAATTAGAGATGCTTGAAGCTGACATCTTCCGGGAAAATTCAAATGAAGCAGATGACAAATCTTAAAAAACCAATGCTGAGTTTCATCTTTGTTTATGTTTTAAAAAAATTTTGGTATACAAATTAAACTTAAAATAAAACTAAAGGTCCAGAAATGACAGCTGTCCTGGCAAAGTATATTAAGATTAAACTGAGGAAAATGAAATGTTACATGTTATTACATGTTTTGATATATAACATTTTAAGTAGTGGTTTGATTTGGCTCTGTCATAATAAAATTTATACCTGTGAATAAAATATAGAACAGTGACTCCCACCAAAAAGTAATATTTACATTTGAGGAATGGTAATCATGATAACAGGTAATGATAACCACAAAAACAGTCCTGGTGATATTATCTTAAGAGTCACGTAGTAAATGAAACTGATTTTTGAAGAATTTTGAGTATAAATTCAAAATGACTTCTGAGTTAGTATACTAGTTGTAAGCAGAGTGCTGGTGGTATACAAACTTATAGGCATACTGTTTAAAATTTTATATTTTTCAGTGTGTATAATTTCTTTAGGTGGCCATTTAAGGTGTATATATCAAAAAGAAGATATCTGAATTTGCCTCATAAAAGAAAAAAAAGCAATATTGAGAGTTCATTTAAGACATTAAGTTATTCCACAGAAGATTTAATTATCTCTCTATATAAAAGGCTAATATGCTAAGGGTCTGTCTGGGTAATGATGTCACAGAGCAATGCCTGGCTTCCTCTCCCTAGCAACTAGCCTCCTTGAAGTTTCTTCAGCCCAGGAACACGACTTGCTTTATAACCAGGTGGAAACATTTTACACTGTAACCAGATGTCTGTGAAGTGTTTTCCCATGCCTCATCTCATTTGATCCTCACAGAAGTCCTGGAGTAGGTAGATAGGAGACTAGGTGGAATCCTATTTTCTTTCCATTGGCCAGAAAATGGAGATTTAGAAAACTTAAGAAACTTGACCCAACTGAAAAGAAGAAATGGTGGACCTTGAAAATGACTTCAGGTTTTCTCACTGCGCAGAATATAGTCAAACACTGCTGCAGCTAAGCATTTTACCCTTTGTTCTCCCTGCGTGATCTACAATAATAATCTGCTTCATGTTGGTATATACTGCTGTGTTGCTGACAATTACCTGAAAGAGAAATTGGGGTGCTTCACTGTGCTGGAAAAAGTTTGGCCACATCAGAAACAGGTCTATTTATTCTATATCTATAAAAGGCTAAGTTGACTTGTGCAGGCACGATACATATAAAGCTCTCACTGGTGTCAATCACACACGTGTGTTTTGATCTGTCATTGTGGACTGTGAATTTAGTTGACACTTCTATTATAGAGAAAGGGCAAATAGTGATATTAAAATATTTCTTCTAATTAATTTTCTTTCAGTGTGCACAAATCTGTGCACTTGGTCACTAGTATATTTCATAACCAGTAAAGTTTGGTCAAAGAACTTTAGAAAGTGAAGAGCTCAAACAGAGGAAGAGAAAAGATGCACTGAAATATTTTTTAATGATCTTCAAAGCAAAATGGAAAGATGAAAGGAAGAAAAGGAGGAAGAGAAGGGGGGAAGAAAGAACAAAGGAAGGGTAAATTGAGATTCTTTTAAACAGGATTTTACTTTGAATATATTTCACTATATTATATTAAGACAAATAAGAGGACCAGACAGTAGGAAGTGAATATTCAATTGCAGGACAAGAATTCCTGCTTGAAGGAAAATAGATCATTGTATTCCCTTTTCTGTGGAACCTACATTTCTTTTATGTTTCAGGATTTCAATGCAAGATTATAAATTGTTAGCTATTAAACCCACTGATGTTTACATTTCTGAATTCATATTTTTTGTATGGTTATGGGTTAAAATTTGTAGGAGGGGAGCTCCTGGTAAATTTGGAATGGTGAAGTTAAGTAAAGCTATTGTTCCTGAAAGGTAATGGAGACCACACACATGGGCAGACAGATTTATAGTAGCTTCTCAGACTTCTAGGTGGACATGCACTCTGCTGCTTTGGAGACATTTGGTGAGAGCTTTCACAAATATTTAAGACTTGCATCACTTTCCTGGTGAACTTTTAAGAGCTATTGTCATTGGTACACCAAGCTGAGTTTCTCAGTAAACTTTATATTCAGCTTCTAGTTCACTCTTAAGTTCTGTTCACATTTTTTTCCTCTTCCTGAATTTTATAATATATCTTGTCATTTTCATTAATGTTTGGAGTGGCTCTATTTTCTTGAGAAAATCCCAACTAATATAATTACTCATAGTGACAAGTAGCTCATTTTTCCAAATTAAGTATTACTTTTAAATGAGAATCTCAGTTTTAGAGAAAAATCACTTTGGAAAGGAAGAGGGTTAATGGGCAAATACTTCATTTGACCTTTCCAATCTATATATTTATATATATTGTCTCCTTATAGCAAGTTCTTACTCAAGTTTCAATACTCTTTGTCAACTAGAAATATGTACTTATTCGGATATGTTTTTTTTTTCCAATTCCAAGTTAACATACAGATTTTTCTTAACTCATTCAAGACCTTCAACACTCTACCAATCTTCTTATTGCACTCCTTTTCATATTAATAACTAGAATCTCTTTAGCAAGACACATCTAATCTAATAAAAGAGAAACATGGAAATTGACCACCCCTCCGCTATGCCCCAAGCCACACTCACCAGCCATTCAGAGCGACTATATGCAAATTAAGCCAACCAAGATGGCGGCCGGCAGCCACTGAGCTGGAGCAAGCAGAAGGCTTGGTTGCCCTGGCGAAGGAGGAAGCCAAGCTTCCTGCCTGCCTGGCCAGCTGTGGCCTCATAAAGGCAACAAAGTTTCAATTATAGAAGATAAATAAATCCCAGATACCTGCTTCCAGCCAGCCTCCACTGGGAGCTTGGGTGGCTGGGGGCCATGGCCAGCCTGCAAACAGCCATCAGCCCCTCACCCAGGCTGGCCAGGCACTCCTATATAATAAAAGGGTAATATGCAAATTGACCCTAACAGCAGAATGACTGGGAATGACTGGTCACTATGACACACACTGACCACCAGGGGGCAGACGCTCAATGCAGGAGCTGCCCCCTGGTGGTGAATGTGCTCCCACAGGGGGAGCTCTGCTCAGCCACAAGGTAGGATGACGGCTGCCAGTACAGCGGTGGTGGTGGGAGCCTCTCCCGCCTCCTCAGCAGCGCTAAGGATGTCCAACTGCAACTTAGGCCTGCTCCCTGCTGGCACGTGGACATCCCCCGAGGGCTCCCGGGCTGCCAGAGGGATGTCTGACTGCAAGCTTAGGCCCAATCCCCCTGGGAGTGGGCCTAAGCCAGCAGGTGGTCATCTCCCGAGTGGTCCCAGACTGCGAGAGGGCACAGGCCAGGCTGAGGGACTCCCCCAAGTGCACAAATTTTTGTGCACCGGGCCTCTAGTCTCAAGTTATAATTTCAAAAATAATTCTTCACATTATTTTAACAATATGCTTTGTTACTTCAGCTGATAACTATGAAATAGAACTTTTCAGTATTGCTGCCAAATTATATATAATCAATATTAATTTAATAATTATAATGCTAATTTGATCACTATTAAACTGAATTCTTGTGAAGGACTAATAATAAATAAACAATTATTTCAAACATTTCAAATTGTATTATTTGTACAGATAAACAGAGCCTTTCTAGAGTTAGAAAGCAGAGCTTCATTCTTTTCCAGTGAGAATTTCTCACTGTCAAAGCACTTTACTAGCAAATAGATAAAAGTAATATTAATATTTTCAGGTGCTAGAAAAAAATTGAGGTCTTTGCTAATAATGACTTAGGAAAAGAAAGTTATTCATGAGTGGAAATTATTTTCCCTAAAGGAATTTTAAGTTTGAAATAAAGAATTCTCCACTTCAGGCCCCCTAAAGGTTGGTGTTGGCACAAGGTGAAATAGAAAAAGAGAAAGAAGATGTGTTGATAGAAGGGAAAAGATAAATTTTCACCATAATATAGATATCACAACACCAATAAGTGTTGGATTTTTTTTTCTGGAAAAGTCTCTAATAAAAACAAACTTTACCCAAAATTTCTGAAAGGCACTATTTTGAAATTTAACATAGATCCAAGCAGTTTCAAGAAATCCATCCTTTAAATCACATAAAAAGTTAAGGACAACATAGTAATGTCAGCTATTCATAATTCCATTAGGATTAATTTAATCAGATACTTTCTTTTGACCACATTGATATACACTGAGAGACTAAGGATATTTATAGAATTGGTTAAATGGGGAATCCATGAGGGAATTAAACATATTGGCTTGTTGTGTGTTCATTTTCATTTGTTTCCAGGAAGTTTTTTATTTCTTTCTTGATCTTATTCATAAGCCATTCATTGTTTAACATCATGTTATGTAGCCTCCATGTGTTTGAATATTTTTGGGAGGGGGCTTTTACAGTAGTTGAATTCTAATTTAATTCCACTATCATCTGAGAAGGTGCTTTATATTATTTTAATCTACTTGAACTTGTAGAGACTTGTTTTCTGCCCTAACATGTGTTTTATCTTAGTTAATAACCCATGTGCCCTTGAGAAGCATGTATATTCTGCAGCTTTGTGGTAAAATGTTTTGTTAATGTCAAATAAATCCATCTGACTCAGTGTGTCCTTTAGAGTTACTGTTTCCTTGTTAATTTTTTGTCAGGAAGACCTATCCAGTGAAGTCAGTGGAGTGTTAAAGTCCCCTACTATGACTCTAGTGTTGGTGATCTCTCCCTTAAAGTATTCTAGAAGTTTTTATATAAATATTGGTGCTCATATTTTGGGTGCATATATGTTTACCAGAGTTTTATACTCTTGTTGGATATATCCCTTTAGTATTATGTAGTGACCTTGGTTGTCTCTTGTGATGACCTTTATTTTGAAATATATGTTGTCACATATGAGTATTGCTACTCCAGCTTTTTTTGTTGTTTTATTTTTCCTTTTGCATGGAAATTTTTCCATCCCTTCACTCTCACCCAGTGTGCATCTTTTGTTCTGAGGTGGTTCTCTTATAGACAACATATAGTTGGGCCATACTTTTGTATCCATTCAGCTACCCTTTGTCTTTTGATTGGAACATTTAATCCATTTTTGTTTAAGGTTATTATTGATAAGTACTTATATATTGCCATTTTAATTCTATATGCTTAGATTTTTCTCTCTGTTTCTTCTTCTCATTACAGCAGTCCCTTTAGCAGTTTTTGCAATGCTGGCTTGTTGGTAATGAACACCTTTAGCCTTTTTTTTTTTTTGTCTGGGAAGCTTTTAATTTCACCATCTATTTTGAATTGTAGCCTTGCTGAATATAGTAATCTTGGTTTTATAAATGCTTGATTTTCATTACCTTGTGTAAATCATGTCATTCCCTTCTGGCCTGTAGAGTTTCTGATAAGAAATCAGTCGACAGTCTTATGGGAGCTCCTTTGTAGGTAACAAATTGCTTTTTTCTTGCTGCCTTTAAGGTTCTTTCTTTGTCTTTAATTTTTTTTTTCCAAAGTACAGGTATTTTATTTACAGAGTGGAGTGCCTTCGCCCAGTGTGGCTGCTTCATCAAGGCTCTAAGGTGGAACAGGTGCCCAGGCTGGGCAGGGAGCACCGCTTTTCTTAGGCTGGGTAGGCACTGTGGAGACTTTCCAGTAGCTTCACTGAGTTTAGCCAGACTTGGGGCCATAGGAGACTGCCAGTGGTGACCTTCCTGCCTGTGGTGGCTCTGCTGTTGTCATTCTGCACACTTGACGGGTATTTCCAGACCATCTCTGGGAGCTGCCTCTAGACCATACTCAGGAAGAAGATGGGAACAGCTTCTCCAGGGCCTTCTTCTGCTTCTCAGTGGCTGCAGCCACAGCTTCAGCCAGCTTTTCCTCGGGCATCATGTTGAGCACCTTGAGGGCGAAGAGGAGCTGGTACTTAGCCGTGCTGATGAAGGCATTGCTCAGGAAGTTGGGAAAGCCACCAACTCGGTCCTTCTGGGTGTACAGCGGGACCCGCACCAGTCCCAGCACCTCCAGGCTGTGGTCGCGCGAATGAACCACGCTGATCTCCATGGCGTGCAGCTGCTCCAGCGTCAGCTGCAGCGCGTACAGGTGCGCCATGACACGGTGCGGGCCCTCGGTCAGGTGCGAGCTCAGGTAGTCGGCCTCGGTGAGGCACAGGCAGCCCAGGCCCAGGCCCAGCACCCGGTTCAGTCCATCCTCCAATGACCAGAAGCCCTCGGGGAAGCCCAGCAGCCCGTCTAAGAGCATCTGCATCAGCACCGAGAAGCGCATGGGGATGCAGCCGAAAAGCTGCCCGGGGTTGGCGGCGTACAGCATGGCATGGCACGAGTGGCTCCAGCCCGGCCCCAAGCGCATCGCCTCCACCCGGCTGATCTGCTTCAGCTCTGGCACCGCAGCCGACATCTTGTTACTCTGTCTTTAATTTTTGACATTTTAATTATGATGTGTCTGGTCATTGGCTTGTTTGGGTTCCTCTTGCTTGGGACTCTCTGTGTCTCTGGAAACTTGTGTGACATTTTCCTTCACCAGGTTAGGGAAGTTTTCTGCCATTATTTCTTCAAACATTATCTTTACCTTGCTCACTTCCTTCTCCTTCTGGAACACTTTTTATGTAAAGATGTTTCATGTCCCACAGCTCCCTTAAGTTGTTCTCCTGTATTTTAATTGTTTGTTTGTTTTTGTTCTCTGATTGTGTAATTTTTTTCTACCCTGTGTTCTAATTTACTGATCCAATCTTCAGCTTCCCCTAATCTGTTGTGTATGCTTTCCAATATGTTCTTTATTAGTGCTATATCATTTTTTTTTATTTCTGGACATTCTTTTTTATACTTAGTATATCTTTTCTCATGCTTTTGCACATCTTTACCATCATTATTATGAACTCTATATCAGATACATTTCTTATTTCCACTTCATTTATCTCTTCTCTGGAGAATTCCCTAGTTCTTTCATTTTTTTTTTCCTTTCCCCATTTTAGCTTCCCATTTGGGTTTGTGACTATATATTATGTAGTTCTGTTACACTTCCCAATCTCTGGTGCAGGACAGTGTCAAATGCATTTTCTGGCCAATTAGGTCAGGCAAAGGCTTAAAGCCTACATTGACCCACATTTCACTGCTGACTGATTGTATTCAATCTTGAATTGCCTCACACAATAATCCACAGGGGTGACAAGAGGTTTTCCAACAGGGTGGGGCAATTTCTTCAGCCTAGAGCAGTGATGGCGAACCTATGACAAGCGAACTCATTTTTTTGGTTGATTTTTCTTTGTTTAATGGCATTTAAATATGTAAAATAAATATCAAAAATATAAGTCTTTGTTTTACTATGGTTGCAAATATCAAAAAATTTCTATATGTGACACGGAACCAGAGTTAAGTTAGGGTTATTCAAAATGCTGACACGCTGAGCTCAAAAGGTTCGCCATCACCTGCCTAGAGACTAATTGTTATTCTCATTCTCTTAATGAGTCTCAGAAGGTCCACACAATGGGGTAAAGGGTTTTCCAATAGGGTGGGTCAACTGTCTTCCCTTCTTCTGCTTCTCAGTGGCTGCAGCCACAGCTTCAGCCAGCTTTTCCTCGGGCATCATGTTGAGCACCTTGAGGGCGAAGAGGAGCTGGTACTTAGCCGTGCTGATGAAGGCATTGCTCAGGAAGTTGAGAAAGCCACCAACTCGGTCCTTCTGGGTGTACAGCGGGACCCGCACCAGTCCCAGCACCTCCAGGCTGTGGTCGCGCGAATGAACCACGCTGATCTCCATGGCGTGCAGCTGCTCCAGCGTCAGCTGCAGCGCGTACAGGTGCGCCATGACACGGTGCGGGCCCTCGGTCAGGTGCGAGCTCAGGTAGTCGGCCTCGGTGAGGCACAGGCAGCCCAGGCCCAGGCCCAGCACCCGGTTCAGTCCATCCTCCAATGACCAGAAGCCCTCGGGGAAGCCCAGCAGCCCGTCTAAGAGCATCTGCATCAGCACCGAGAAGCGCATGGGGATGCAGCCGAAAAGCTGCCCGGGGTTGGCGGCGTACAGCATGGCATGGCACGAGTGGCTCCAGCCCGGCCCCAAGCGCATCGCCTCCACCCGGCTGATCTGCTTCAGCTCTGGCACCGCAGCCGACATCTTGTTACTCTGTCTTTAATTTTTGACATTTTAATTATGATGTGTCTGGTCATTGGCTTGTTTGGGTTCCTCTTGCTTGGGACTCTCTGTGTCTCTGGAAACTTGTGTGACATTTTCCTTCACCAGGTTAGGGAAGTTTTCTGCCATTATTTCTTCAAACATTATCTTTACCTTGCTCACTTCCTTCTCCTTCTGGAACACTTTTTATGTAAAGATGTTTCATGTCCCACAGCTCCCTTAAGTTGTTCTCCTGTATTTTAATTGTTTGTTTGTTTTTGTTCTCTGATTGTGTAATTTTTTTCTACCCTGTGTTCTAATTTACTGATCCAATCTTCAGCTTCCCCTAATCTGTTGTGTATGCTTTCCAATATGTTCTTTATTAGTGCTATATCATTTTTTTTTATTTCTGGACATTCTTTTTTATACTTAGTATATCTTTTCTCATGCTTTTGCACATCTTTACCATCATTATTATGAACTCTATATCAGATACATTTCTTATTTCCACTTCATTTATCTCTTCTCTGGAGAATTCCCTAGTTCTTTCATTTTTTTTTTCCTTTCCCCATTTTAGCTTCCCATTTGGGTTTGTGACTATATATTATGTAGTTCTGTTACACTTCCCAATCTCTGGTGCAGGACAGTGTCAAATGCATTTTCTGGCCAATTAGGTCAGGCAAAGGCTTAAAGCCTACATTGACCCACATTTCACTGCTGACTGATTGTATTCAATCTTGAATTGCCTCACACAATAATCCACAGGGGTGACAAGAGGTTTTCCAACAGGGTGGGGCAATTTCTTCAGCCTAGAGCAGTGATGGCGAACCTATGACAAGCGAACTCATTTTTTTGGTTGATTTTTCTTTGTTTAATGGCATTTAAATATGTAAAATAAATATCAAAAATATAAGTCTTTGTTTTACTATGGTTGCAAATATCAAAAAATTTCTATATGTGACACGGAACCAGAGTTAAGTTAGGGTTATTCAAAATGCTGACACGCTGAGCTCAAAAGGTTCGCCATCACCTGCCTAGAGACTAATTGTTATTCTCATTCTCTTAATGAGTCTCAGAAGGTCCACACAATGGGGTAAAGGGTTTTCCAATAGGGTGGGTCAACTGTCTTCCCCCAGGCAAAAACCACCTGGATAAGAATGGTCTGCCTGAGAAAGATGACCTCTTCAGCATGAGGGAATGGCTCCACACAGGAAACTTGGGTTTTGCCTTCTGAGCTTTAACTTCAGTGCCCCCAATTCTGGTTTCTACTCACACAGTTCCAGTCCACTCTGCCCTCCCTCTGCTGAAGCCCAAGTTGAGTGGCTTCACACTAAATTTTGATCATTGGCTTTTTAAGAGGGTGCTTGTATTTCCAGCCATCTTTCTCTGGCAGACAGCAACCCTACTGCTTTTGAAAGCTAGATGTTATGTGGGCATCTTTCTCAGTTCTGGTGCTCTCTGCTGGATGTCCCAGCTTGGGCATTAGACCCCAGAGTTCTCAATGGCAACCACCAAAGTTGATATATCTCTCCAGAACATTAGCTGCAATCTGTGGGATCCTGAGCAGCCTGTTTTTGACTCTGCCTTCCCTACCAGTCTCTATGCAGTTGCTGCTTTTTGTCCTTGGTTATCAGGGTTCTCTCCAGATAGCCTTCACGTCATTATTCAGGAATTTTTTTTGTTTTTGTTCTTTTTCTTTTGTATTATTTTAATATATTTTATTGATTTTTTACAGAGAGGAAGGGGGAGGGATAGAGAGTTAGAAACATCGATGAGAGAGAAACATCAATCAGCTGCCTCCTGTACACTCCCTACTGGGGATGTGCCTGCAACCAAGGTACATGCCCTTGACAGGAATCGAACCTGGGACCCTTGAGTCCGCAGGCTGACGCTCTATCCACTGAGCCAAACCGGTTAGGGCTTCTTTTGTATTTTATTTGTAATTCCAGTTTGGTCCTGGGAGTGTGTCTCTGTAGCATCCACTTCCTCCACCATGCAAATGGGTGTTTCTAAATTTGATTTTAATGCCTTGCAATAATTCATGTTGACCACTTTGTACTTCTTATCTCCCTCATAACAGTATTCTGTCATTTCGTGCTGCCATCTGTTTTCCTTGGCACTCCTATTTTAAGGTCTACCTAGATTCATTTTTTCTTATAATTTAACATACTATAGAATCTCTTTTTTACAATATCTTCTTCATACAAACACTGGTCTCCTGTCATAGTCTATCATTTTCATATTCTTTGAGGTGAACAATTCAATAAGCAAATCAATTTCAACCAGGCAGTGAACACACCTTTATTCTATGAGTAAGTAATTAGTTTTCACTACCCCATAAGCATTACTATGACACTTGTATTTTGAACAACCAACATTTTCTGTAGGAATAGCACATTTTAGCTAGGCTTTTTGTTGTTAAAAAATGTCATTCTGTTTATTAAAATCCTATTCTGAGCACTAAATTGGAGAATATTTTATATCTTATAAAATTTAGTTCATATTTTACCATGAAGATTCTAGTAAAAACATTAAATTAGTCTTGAGTACTGTTTGCAAAACATTTTGAAATACTATTGGCAAGGAAGTAGGTATATAAACTTGTACGATGATACAGATTAAACCTCTTGTCCTGTCTTCATATTTTAAACATTTTGATTTGATAACATATCAATTGAATAATAAATCAAAGTGTTAAATGTCAAAATAGATCTCATGCTATTGAGTTACTTACTTGTAAATTTCAGCCATTTTTAAATTATTAGATAACAAAAATAGGTACTTCATAGAATCACCATTCTCTATGTACAAAGCTAAACAAGCCCTTATCCAGCCTGTTTTATTTTTGTTGTTTTAATAAAAATAGTAAGTTTCCTCAGCATAATTGATGTGAATCAAATCAACAAGTGTGTCCATATTTTAAAAAAATACTAAAAAGAACTTTCTACCTTTCTATTTTAAATATTGTTTAAGAGCAGATTTGAAAAATTTAGAATATTTTTGTTTTATTTCAGTGAAATGATTGTTATTATTTGTTGGTTGTTTTTTTATAAAATATACATAAACTACATAAAAATAATGAAAGTTTATGGTTAATACATACAATCCATATATTCAAAAGAGGGGTAATCTACAACACACTTAAAAAAGTAGATTGTGTAGTACAGTGTCAAAAAAGCATATAAATGTAGTATAAAATATGTTCTCAATTCCTGAGTTTTATTTAAAAATGAACTTTGGGTTAAGATGTATAATCAGATATATATATATATAATAAGGATTTTCTTTGATCGCCAGCATTAAATGAAATTCATAAAAGCACTACCAATGGCTTGATATACACATGTATAGTATCTCTACCAAACTCTAATGAAAATGTCAATATTATAAAAATCCTTAGAGATGAAAGCCTTTAGTCAAAAAAATGAATAAAATTAAGAAGTAAAACTCAAAATTGACATTGTTCAATAGTTGGTAGGTTACTAAATCTGTTTGAGCCTCAGTTTTCTTATCTGTATCATGCCATCTACATAGATCTGTTATGATGATTAAATACAACTACATATATTTAATGTATAAGGTTTAATGTATTATATAATGTATACATTTGATAAGTGCCAGTA
The DNA here is from genome assembly GCF_000412655.1 of Myotis brandtii. Lineage (NCBI taxonomy): Eukaryota > Metazoa > Chordata > Mammalia > Chiroptera > Vespertilionidae > Myotis > Myotis brandtii. The sequence continues at coordinate 292,048 of NW_005370679.1, forward strand.
CTATTTAATTTTTGATAACTTAAATATATGAAATGGTAAAATACTTAATGCAGCTTCAAAAATGAAAATCTAAGGCTGATTGCCCAGTAAACTATTGAGTAGATTAAGCTGAAAATTATGGAAAAAGAAAATGATTTTAGTAATTTAAGAGCCTAAATTAAAAATCCAAGATGATAGGAAACTTATTGAAAAATCATATTAATCATAAAAATGTTTGGGGGACTCCAAGATGGTGGCTGACAAGAAGGCAGTGAGGGAAATAGTGTGAGTGAGTGAGAGAGTGAAAGGGGAGTGCGTGGACGTGTGGGGAGTGTGTGTATGTGTGAGTGAGGAACAGTTATATTCCATAGGACTGTTGGGGACTGGAGGACCAGGCTCCCCTGGCTGGGCAGCCTCTACTACAACTGAAATCTCTCCCAGGGCAGCCCTCTCTGCTGCAGAGACCATGCCATCTTGAAGGGGAGAGCTGCTGTGATTGGAAGCCCAGCCTTAACTTCACCCAGGGAGACCTCGGATAACACCCGGGATCCTACAGCCACAATGCCCAGGGTCCAGCTGCCTGGGCTGTGAACGCATGAACACAGAGACTCCAGTCTTCCCAATTACAGCCGCCTACAAAATTTGTCCAGTGGGAGACAACGTGGCGGCAGAATAGATGGACGAGTCCTGCATCTTCTCACAGAGCATATAGAAGAAACAGCTGAATCGAATAACATCCAACTGGAATTGGTGAGTTAAACACAGCTGGAAAGGTCAGAGATTGCCTGGAAAGAGGTGGGATCGGGGGTCTGGGTTGGAGGAAGAAACGATTGCAGCTGGGACTAGAGACTCAGAGGGAGATTACACTGCACCAAATTCACATCCCTTGGTGTCAGTGTACCCCTTGAATGTGGAAGGGGATCCATAGGGCTGATGGTAGTGGGGGACTCTAGTTCTAAACCCACAGCTGTGGGAGGCTGCACCCAGAAAGGCAGCCTGAAGTTCTACACTGGCCATGCACTGCCAGGGTGGAGAAAGATTCGAGGAAGTGTGGTTGCTCTGTCTTTATAATTTACATGCTTTTACTTGCTAAACCCAGTGCATAGGAACTTTCAATTAAAAACACTCTCCGAGACTGCAGGGGAAGGTGGTTTTTGTGGAAACTGGGGAGCAGAATAGGGAGAAATGATCAGGAATCCAGCTCTGGGACAGACCGTCCTTCCAATCCTGAATAGACATTTTTCTCCTGAAGACTTGGCTCCTCCTAGCAGCGCTGCCACACCCAGTCTTGAGCATGGCAGGGAAAGGAAAATTTTATAATACCCCCAGGGAGCCCTGGGGGACTGGGTTGAGGGGCCATTTGATCCCAGAAACTAATACAGAAACACAGCCACCTAGGGACCATGTCAGCAATAGTCGCTTGTGTAAACATGACTGAAAGCAGGCAGAAAAACAAAGTGGGCAGATTTATCCCTCCTGCATGAAACCAAGGTTGTGGCATATGACACAGAGGAGCGGTGGATTGCTGGGAACTTCAACACTGTGATGACTACCTGACAGGAAACTGAGACATGGCAGGCAGAACAGTTAGAGAGGGGTCTTAAACCAGCACTCATGGGACATTGAAGCTCCGCTGAGCAAACAAACTTCACTACTTCACTTTTTTATTTTTTATCTTTTACTTAAGAAACTAAACCTTTACACTTTATTTTATTATTTTTTATTTTTTATTATTATTTTGCTTTATTTTTTATATTTTTTGAATTAGTGTTCTACATTCTTTTTTTATCATTATTTTACTCTATATTTTTTTCCTTTGTACCAACATTTTCTTCCTCACTTTTCCCTTTCTCATCCTGTTTCTCTTCTGTTCCTGCTGTAGTTTTTCTCTATCCTCTTATTTTAATCCATGTTAAAAACTGATCTTCTTTATCTGCTTTATTGATGCATTACTATTAAAGAAGTCCCTGATGGCCTACACATATATATAATTCCCTCTCCCCTGCTCCAAGTCCAAGTCTCTATTCTCTTTCTCCACTAGCCAATTTTTTTTGTTGTTGTTGTTTGCTTGTTTGTTAGTTTATTTTTTTTGCTTTTGTTGTTTTATTTCATGCTTTTGTTTTTCCTCTCCTCGCTTGTTCTCTTCTTCTACTAATACCTTAATTAGTTTCAATCACCAACTTGGGCCTATCTACTCTCTAGTCTCCTTTTTCAATAATAGATGAATACATAGATAGATAGATTAAAGAAAGGGGAATACACACACACACACACACACACACACACACACACACTAGTGGCCCAGTGCACAAATTTCATGCACATTAAAAAGGAATTAATTAGAGGAAATATATTGCTATTTGCCCTTTCTCTATAATAGAAGTGTCAGAGATGAAA